>NC_081431.1:29813705-30139017 GCF_949786415.1 Peromyscus eremicus | reverse complement strand
TAACTGTCTGTGGTGCAGTTTGAGTCACTGGAGGGCCATCTGACTATGAAAGGGAATGTGCCCGACAGCTATCAAAGCTTGAAGTGAAGAAAGTCACAGACTGGGAACAAACCTGCCAAACAGAACCTAACACCTCAGAGTAAAAATCTTGTACAAATAATTAAGTGGCATACTTTTGAGGTCAAGGGAACCAGTAGTGCCTACACTTCTCATTAAACAATAATAATGACCTCCTGCCTATGTAGAAATGAATGGCTTGCAAAGTTTCAGGTACATGGCCTTGTTTCTTAGAAATGAGATTTGCACATGAAGAAAAGCATTGGGAAATAATGGCTGTTTTTATATGAACTGAAAGGAAGAGAACCCAAGATTCAGGAAGGGGAATTTTTTGTTTTGTTTTGTTTTGATTTTTGAGACAGGGTTTCCCTATGTAGTTTTGGTGCCTGTCCTGGATCTCGTTCTATAGACCAGGCTGGCCTTGAACTCACAGAGATCCACCTGGCTCTGCCTCCCAAGTGCTGGGATTAAAGCACCTGGCTGGAAGAGGAAATTTTATTCTTCTTAGTTATTAAATAGAATAAGGAACTGAATCCAGATCTTGTGATGGCATCCTGTGCAGTGACCAGTCTATGGGATGTTATTCAGAAAGTGATGACTGTCCTCCCCTCCACTACCCATCCTGTCACCTCTTTAGTAGGTAATCCCTGTTTTGGATCATGGAGCAGCCTTGAGTTACTTACTGGAGAGGTTGGTCACTACTTCGAAGGTGATTTAAGTCTGATCCCTTAGATAAAAGTTAGTACTTACTTTCACGGTGTCATGTACGTTAAATTGGTAAATCACCAAGAAGCTGGCTCTGGGTGGAAGGTTGCCTTTCCCTCCCATTTCTGATCCAAGTTTGTCTCAAAGTGTCTTCCAACGTCTGGGTATAGGCTAATTCTGTGATAGAGGGGCAAGGTAAGAGCAAAGAAGCCCGAGTAAAACCATGTTGCCCTTGAGAACAGCTAAAAGGTAGACTATTCCCAACAGATGTTACTATAGTTTATACAGTAATATGAAAGTGCCTACAATGTGAAAGAGAAGCTACAATTCAGCCATGGAGGGAAAATGCCATAGGAACTCCAGCTGATCGCCTCATTTCCTTAGCCCTCTTCCGCTGGATTTTGGGAACCGTTGACCTGAGGATGCTGTTGCTAGGAAGCCTCACATGAAGTATGCTCTGCTCTGCCCTGTCTGGACTTCTCAATTGAAAACTCAAGCTAGCTGCCTTAAAGGGGCTTCTCCGTTAATTTCTGCTAAACGTGTAAGCCCCACTCGATGATGCTGCCTCTCTGCTGTTATTGGTTTACTCAAAAGCCTCATTGGAGGGATACTCTGCTCTGTCCAGACTTCTCAATTAGAAACCTCAGCTGGCTGCCTTAAGTTAGGGGCCTCCTCGGTAGGTTTCTGCTAGAGCTTTGAGTGCCCAGTTTCCTGATGGCTTACTTCTCTCTATTAACTACTTATTCTTTGACTTTGGATCACTGTATACTTAATAAATATGCTCATTCAAAAACCACAAATATGGCTGCCTTAGACTACCCTTTAAACTGTATAAAACACATGGCTTCAGAGTGAAGTTGAGCTTCTAAGCCACAAAGTGAGCTTAAATTTTAAATCACCAAGAAAAATTCTGTAACCTTTCTTTCACATGATGACCCCTTACATATTCTGCATTTAGCAGTAACATGCTAATACCTGTGCAGGACTTCAGCACTTTACATATGTTTCCTTAGTCATTCTTTCAGCATTTTTCTTTAAACATTTTAATTTGCATATATATTAATGGCAATGGATTTTGTTATGACATTTTTTGTGCATGGCAATATATTTTGGTCGTATTCACTCCCCATGATCCTCTTTGGTCCCCCTACCATTAATTTTTTTTCCCGAGTTGCCGTGGATGCAGTAATGAACAAAAGAGGCAGGAGCCCCAACTCTCCATGTGGTTGGGGGAGCTAAGGGCAGCCTGTAAAACCAGGAAGCAATCTGCCAGGTAGTCCTAAGAGCGGATGGTGACTAAGAAGCCCTCAATGGGGAAAGCTTCAGGGAGCGTGCCACGGGGACGGCAGTGCAGTAGTGTTCACGCACGAGGTTAGGGAAGGTTTCAGCTTGAACAACTCACCTGAGGACATGGGGGAGCAACTGCGTAGTTACCGTGGAGAAAGGACTTTCCAAGGAGAAAAAAGGGGTGACATGCCCTTGGTAGAGACTGCTGGGCGTGACGGAGGAACGCAGCTCAGAAAAGTGTAGCTGGATGGAGCAAAAGGAACAACTGGGGAGAGGTGGAAGAGAAGATGGAGAAGGACTGGGTGAGAAAAGCATGGGCCTTGGAGACTCTTGTGAGAACACAAATATCAAAGGATCCTCTGCAATGGACAGACCTAATGGCACCTATGTCACAGATGAGGATATCTGGAAAAAGAAATTTTACAGTCACCCAGCACCCAGTGCCACAGAGTGCTCAGAGATCTCAATCCAGAATCCCAGAGTCCGAAATGTGCTTCCTGTTCCTTTTCACCTCTGTCCTGAGGATCTTTCCCTTATAGTCCTCACTAGATGCTTTAAATAAGCATGTCTATAGCAACTATATATCTTGACACACATTTAAAAAGTGTAAGCAATAAAAATTCATACGGCCCGTGTTGTGAGGAGCAAATACAAGATACTGCACCTGTTGAAATGTGAGATCTAGACAACTGAATGATTTAGCTGTGCTAAGTTGAAAGGAAGCTGTGGTGAGGCCTGAAAATGTTGAGCACAAAGGCTCGTTAAGCAGCCAGAGACCCAAGAAGCCAGCGGAAATTCAACCAAAGTGAACAGCCAGGGCAATGGCCTGGGAAGGGATAGAGATGTTCTGTATTTTCAGATCATCTGAAATGCTTACAGTAAAAATGTCCTGTGCTTTGGCTCAAGGTCCTTCAGACATGGCTGGAGAAGCTGGGTGAAGTTAAATCTCTCTTCTCTACATTGCTTCAAAATTCTGGTAAATGGGGTTGGCTAGTCACTTGCTACCCCCAATGCCCTGACCTGTAGTCATATTTTCATTTGAGCTCTGGGACTCTGCATAGATTCTCGTCTTTATTGACCTTGACATCCACTCATTTATGTATTAGCTGCTGCATGCGTATCATTCATGTATTGGCTGCTGTGTGTGTTGGTATCATTTCTACAAGGTGCACTCCAGATATCTGCTCCCCATATAGGTCCAAGGCAAGTCAGCTGGCTTCATATGGAAACAAAAGGACAACACAACTTGACCCAGACAGGTAGACTAGGTGTATAGAAGTTTGAGGCTCCCTGTCTTCAAAGGAGTGGCTGGATCCAGTCTTCTTCGCCATCAGCTCTCATCAATGAGCAAACTCTAAGGAACTGCAGGGCAGCCCCGGAGCTCCAGCATGGTGGATAATAAATCAGAGGCTCCCACTGCCTTTAGCCCTAGTTATTTTCCAAATTCACCACAGTCATCATTTGTATGTGGAAACCACTTCCTAGTAGAGATCTACCCAGCACAGGTTTGGACAGCAACCTACAGCTGTTGAAAAAAGTCAAATGTGAGTGAGGGATCCAGGAAAAACACAAGCATCATTCTGATAAGCAAGGCAGGGTGCTGCCTAAGGAACCTGTCCCGGCAGGTCCTGACCGAATGCTCAGTCATGTGAAAGGCCAGCAGGGCTTGTGGCTTCCTCTGTATCACAACTTGAGGAATTCCAAGAAGAAAATCCTCTCTCTTCAAAGTATCTCGTCTCTCCTGATTCTTGTTCCCTAACATTTCTTTCATATAGAAGCAAACAGATGAATATAATTTGAGGTAAAAATGAGAAGTATAACCAACAAGCAAGGACAAGAAACCACAGAAGGAGCAACATGTTAGTTTAAAGTTGCTGTAGGTACCAGCCAACCCTTCCATCATTTTAAGATAAGGTTGTCAGGAAGGTGGGGGACAGAAGTGATGATAGGGTTTCCTATGGCTGATAGAAAAATTACCCCAAACTTATTGACTTCTTTTGAAACAATGGAAATCTATTGTCCCAGAGCTCTTTGTGTGTGTGTGTGTGTGTGTGTGTGTGTGTGTGTGTGCGCGCGCGCGCGCGCGCGCACAAAGGTCCCCCCTACCTCTTTTCCTTGCTTCTAATTTTGCCACTTCTCCCTTACCCCAGCTGGAGAAACCTCTCTGTGGTTTCAGATTCATGTGGTTAGATTGAGTCCACCGAATAACTCAGGATCTTTTCTTCTCAACGTCTAAAAGCATCACAGCCCTGCCAAGTTCCCTTTGCCATACGATCCAACGTATTTAGAAGAACCAGGGAATAGGCATCACTGTCTTTGAGAAAGGGGCCATATTTGTCTGTACAATTTCCCACAGAGGTGAAAGGGAAGAGGTCAGGCTCTTACGACATCATTTCTGCTGATGTTTACAGTTGTGACAACTCACCAGAAACTTGGAGGTGTTAAGATGCAAAACCCAAATAATGAAGGTAAAACTTGGCAGTGCTAAAATCTGACTATAGTGATGATAACTCAAAGAGAAACAGAATGTTGGTCCCAGGAATCAACTTAGGAACCATCTGTACTCATTCTGTATCTCCCGCCATTTGTCTAGAGTCCCTGGGTTCCTTTGTGCATGCCCAGGGGAAACGTGAACAATGCACACTTGAAGGTCAGAGGACACCCTTGGGTGCTGGTATCATTCCCACCTTGCTTGAGGCGGGGCCTCTTGTCACTCACAGGCAAGCTTCTCCACCTGCAGTCTCCTCAAAGGCACATTGGGGTTATAGACACGTGATACCTCAAACAACTTTAATGGGTTCCAAAGGTCAGAATTCCAGTCCTGACACTCATGTGGCAAGTACTTTATCCACTGATCCATATACAAGAAGAGGGTGATTAGTCAAAAAGGTATTACGAAGCATGAAGTCCCCAGCTTCATTGACTGAAATCCTTCAAACATTTTCTATAGCTGATTTTGCTGTTTCTGTGACAGACAGGAGTTAGGGAATCTCCCTTACAGACTATACACATTAGAACATTTCTAGGTCTATCCTACCTGGATTGCCTCAATTATATAAGCAATATAGTCCTAGGGGATAGGTAATTCAGAGGTTGATGTAAAGCTGACTATATATTTACCCCTTTAGGGCTCCATGATTGTCACTCATACATATTCATAAGCGCTAGGACCCTGGAGACAGTGCGCAATATGAGAGAGGCATAGGACCGTGGAAAGGCTGTATAGCTACAAAATTAAAGCGTAGAATTTCTCTGTCAAAGTTCAGTAATTTGAACCTTTTTTTCAGCTAAGCATCTTTAGCTAATTATCTTTGCAATTTCTTTGGTTTTCTGCATTAGCTCTCTGCAACTCATTTTCTGTTTCTCTCTCCTCTTCCATTCTGGATGTTGACACTTACCTGGTTATGTTGCCTTTGGGTGGGGGACTTCAATTAACTGTACTAAACCATAGGTATGGCTCTTGCTTCTGTAGAGGTTAAAAGCTAGGGTTTCAATATAATCATTGCTATTTGTGATAAAGAGACTGACTAGAGATTTCAGCCTTAGAATTTGTTTGATATCAGACTTTAACTAAGTTGATCAAGGAGCAAAACCGATTGATTATTAAATAATTTACCGACTGATGAAACAGAAATATAAGGGAATTTTCTATAATTGTTTAATAACGGAAACAGAACAATGTTATGAGCATATTAACCAAATTTCAAGATGATCTTATACACTAAAAGAATAAAAATAAAAAAACAAAGTAGATTTCCTTTGTTTTTTCTTGGATGGAGGCAGATAAAAATGGTCAGTAAGTATAAGGACAAAGATCTGTGTGTTGCTTTGGAAGGAAGGAAAATGAATAAGTAATTATGAAGGACTTAGGATGTTTGTTCTCAGAGAGAAAGGAAAGAATAAAGGTAGAAAGAGAAGCATTTAAGGCCTCCACAAACATAGAAGGATGTGTGTGTATATGTGTGTGTGTATGTGTGTATATGTGTGTGTGTATGTGTGTGCATGTGTGTGTGTGTATGTGTGTGCGTATGTGTGTTGTGTGTATGTGTGTGTATGTGTGTGTATGTGTGTGTATGTGTGTGTGCATGTGTGTATGTGTGTGTATGTGTCTGTATGTGTGTGTGCATGTGTGTATGTATGTGTGTGTATATGTGTGTGTATGTGTGTGTGTATGTGTGTGTGCATGTGTGTGTGTATGTGTGTGTGTATATGTGTGTGTGTATGTGTGTGTGTTTTGTTGTCACTTATTTTGGTGACCTCTGATGGAATCTTAGCCTTTTGAAATTTTGTCTATTTATTTAATTCATATTTGCAATATGAGTAATATTCTACTGCAATAAGAATCCAGGTGTTAACAGAGAAAACAAGGAATTAATTAAGGAAAATGCGGAATGGTGTTGCTGTGCTTGTGTGTGGGGTTGCATTTTAAGGATGATAGCAAAGAACAAAAGCTGATGAGATTCAAAAGATGCTGAAAACATCAACAGCCCAGAAAGGGTCTTACCGTTCTCCGGTCAGAGCAAGCCTGGGAAAGGAGAGCACCATACTTCACATTTATTTATGGAAACAATAACTGTAGCCTCAAAGAATAACTCCACAGGGTATAACTTTGCAAAAGCCCTGTTCTGGTTGTCATTGGAGTCCCATATTCTGGCCACAGGGCTTTGCACAGAGTTTGTTGCAATCAGTATTAGTTGAGTATGTGAACATATGACTCATTCTTTTATATTTGTTTGAAAAATAACTGCAACAATACAAACCAGATAACTAAGCTATGGAGTACTTTCTTTTGTTGATCTGGTGATAAGGGATCATTTGTTGGCTGCATAGAGCAATGCATCTGCTAGCAAAGGTTTCCATTAACGTACACTGGCCTCTAACGATCTTCTTCCTCAATAAATCCTTTTGTGAATATAGTTTCCCAAGGTAACTCCCTTAGATAACAGGGAGTGGGCAGAGAAGGAAGAGGGGAGACCAGTAATGTCGGGATAAACCGGCACTGTCACACTGTAAAAATGACTTATGTGGTTCCTTTTTCACATCACAGTCTTTTCCTTGTTTTGCTCTTTGTTGTTGTTATTGTTGTTGTTTGTTTTTTGAGACAGTGTTTCTCTGTATAGCCCTGGTTGTCATGTCATTTTGTAGACCAGGCTGGCCTTGCTCAGAGATTTGCCTGCCTCTGCCTCCTGAGTGCTGGGGTTAAAAGTGGTCACCACCAGCACCCGGAAAGTCTTTCTCTTTCACGTCTTAACACACCATTGGAAATCTCACTGAAGGTCACATAGATCGAGCTCTGTAACTTGCCATTTGGGACCTGTAACATAAGTGAATCTGGAGTTTTGATGTCTTTATACAGGCAATATAAATAATCAAGTGTGTCCAAAGGAGAAGCCCATTGAAGATAAGTTTTTAGGTGAAGTTCCGGCCTGATTCTGTGTGGAGAGCTTTTCATCTAAGCACTCCGGAGCCAATATCGTTGCTGGGAAGGGATTTGGGAAATCAGGAAATTACAAGGTTCCACTGTCCTTAAGTCAGCCATCTGAAAAAGAGTTCCAAATACCCGACTTGGATGCATACAGCCTCGCAGAAATGGTTGGAAGGGACCTGAGCAGAATCCCAGCCGTGGAGGCCACAGCCTGCTTGGGATGGGCGATGCTGTCTGTATATAAAACTCTCAGGATAGACCCAGTACAGCAGAGGCACTAACTGAATGCTTGCTGCTAATGAACACTTTTACTATGGTCTTCCTGCTACTAGAATCTCCGTTTCCATGGCTCCATTCCTAATGGAAGTTAGGATGCTAAATATAAGCTACAAGAAGTGTGAGGAAAATGACTAGGGAGAGGTGGGGATGGGCAAACCGTAGCACACCTGCGCCCTAGAAGAGAAGCCGTTTAATCAAGTGTTTATAAAACACTACATACTCAAAGTCAAGCCAAAACAAGTCAAAACAAAACAAAAAAAAAAACAAAACAAAAAAAAACGCATCTGGCTGCTGGACTGTGGGTTGGCTTTGCCAAAGCTTACCTTAAGCCGTTTTCCAAATCCCCACCATGTAAGACATTCCAGTCCTAGCAGGAAAGGGCTAGTTTTGCTGTGTACTCATGGACAGGGGACTATGCCAGGTTCTCTGGAAAACTGTAACAGAAGGTGTTGGGGTGATTTTTAATGGACTGTCTGTCTGTCATTCTCTGCCTTCAGTGGCTTCTGCTGCATTCTTGTCTTCTAAAGGCTGCTCGAAACTTAGGATCCTGCAGGTGCTTTGGTTGCCCACTCCATGTGTCCTCTAACCTCAATTAGAGTTTGGGATGTAAGTGGTGGTACAACACGGTGGAGACTGGGTGCTTGCTTTTGTTGAGCTCAAGTGTACTTATTAGGCATGACCAAATTCTACATCAGGTGCTAAGGGATCCTATTGAGGAGCTCTCTCGCTCTCTCTCCCCCTCTCTCTCTTCTCTTTCTCTATCACACACACACACACACACACACACACGCAAAGAGACAGACAGCCACGAGAGAGAGAGAGAGAGAGAGAGAGAGAGAGAGAGAGAGAGAGAGAGAGAGAGAGAGGAGACTTTTTTCAAATTAAAACATCATTCACTCCTCTTAGAGAATGTAAAGGCTCACAAAAACACCCTGCTGCATTTATGCGTCATCTTAGGGGATTTAACTCATTGCTTTTTCCGTACTTCTAACATCCCCACTTGCCTCACACTGACGCTGGCCCTGCTGGCTGACCATTCAACCATGTACCTGCTGTGTGTAGTTCCGTGCTTAGTCATTGAAGGTGGGTGTTTGTGTACAGGAGGAAAATAAGAACAGTCCTGTGGAAACAGGACATGCCTTCAAAGAGCTGTCATATACCTAGGACAGTACAAAGTAAAATGTTGGCCTCTGAAGATGAGGCTCTGGGTGCTTTGGGTGGAGAGAAGAGATCTGGCAGAAGAGACTGAGACTCCAGAAAACCCTATGACGCTATTTTAAAACTGTGGATTGAACCTAACACTTTAAGCATGACAGGCAGGTACTCTAGTACTCTGGGGGCGCAGCTCAGGGGGAGAGTATTTGTCCATCCATTTCCATCATTGTAATAACGGTAATAATGCTATGTCCTAAACTTTCCTGTATTATTTTTGTATAACATATTCGATGCTGGCTGTATAATATTTTATCACATAGCTGTACTATAGTCTAACTAAAGCCATATTTATGTGTGTGTGTGTTAAATATGAACATTTGTTTTTGGTTCATGCCCTCTCTTCTCCCTCATGTCCTTGCCAGCTGTGCACCTGTCCATCCCCAACAGCCTCTTTCCTGTTTTCATGTCAAATGTGTTCCATTAGGCACCCATCTTCCCCAATACTTCTTTGTCTCTCTCTCTCATGCTTCCTTTCATGATTTCACGGCGTATATATACATGCATACATTTATCGTATATACACATGCATACATTTATCTGCATATGAGAAGACATACAGTATTTTCTTTGTTATACAATTTCCAGATTCACTAATTTTCCTTCAAATGTCATGATTTTATGCTTTCTAAAGCAGAATAAAGTTTCACTGTGTCTAATCACCACACTTTCGTTATCTGTTTATGAACATGTAGGCCGGTTCCATGTCCTTGCTGTTGTGAATGGAGAAGCAACAAACAATGTTGAAGTATCTCTGTGGAAGGGTAGGAAATCCTTTATGTCCATGCTCAGGAATGGAATAACAGGGTCATACAATAGCTCCATTTTAAGCGTTTTGAGAAACCACCACACTGATTTTCACAATGGCTGCACCAGTTTATACTTCTCCCCTCAGTGAATAAGGTTTTCTGTTTCCCTAGGCATTTGGTGTTCTTTATTTTCTTGATAATAGCCATTTGGACTAGGGTGAGACAGAATCTCAAAGCAGTTTTAATTTGCATTTCCCTGAAGTCAAGCCAGACTTTTTAAACAGCTACTGTTGGGTCTCAGATACCAGTAATACATGTTTTACTCTGTTCATTTTCAAGGATTCAAGAAAATGGAAAGACACTGTCTCTGGAGCTTCAGCTTAGATTAAAGACCCCACAGAAATGGGACATGTATTGTAAGAGGGCAAGGTGTGCAATTAAAGTATGTCCGTGGTCTGCTAGAGAACAACACGAAATGCTTCTCTTATAGGCTGCTTTCAAAAGGCAAGAGAACCCAGCTGAACACTCAGGATTATTTTGAAAGCCGAGGCAAATGGCACATTTGAGAACTGAATCGGCCTCCGTTTGTTCAAGCGAAAGTGGGTGGCTTCAGCTGCCTAGGAAACAGGCTTTGAATATGTGCTTCCTGGAACTCTCGAAGCTGTTCTCCTGAAAAGGTTCCTTGCGTTCCTGATGACGGATTATTATTATTTGGCATTTACAGGCCCCATGTTTTTGCTAACATTTCCTGGGATTTTTAAAATTTCCATATCACTAAGCTTTTGTAACGTCCTGGGTCTCTTCAACATTAGGCCGATGTCTCTTCCCTTGGCCTCCTCATCTTCCCTCCTCTCTGACCTTCTCCCACCTACCAACCTCGTGCAGACTTAAAAAAAAAATCCAGTTTGAAAGTTAAAATTCTAACGCAGTTAGATGAAGCTACATCAGTGTCTCAGCTACTTGGGAGGGCACATGCAGGTCCTGGGTGCTGCACTGGAGTATTAGAAATAAAACAAACATGGCCATTACTGGTTGAACTGGACCCTGATGAAGGCCCAATACAAATCAATTTGTACTAAATGAGGGAAAAATGAGCAGATGCTCTCACTTAGATCCGGGCTTTGGAAAAGAAAGGACTCGGCAGAAGGAAGTCTAGAAAGAACCTCATTTGTTAAATTATTATTCATGTATTTGTTCAGCAAATCTTGAATATATTTCAGTATGGTTGACCTATAAGATTTCTCTCTCTCAGCAAGGAGTAGCTGAGTACTTGACCAGGCTGGGGGAGCTGTATTCTGTAGGAAACCTGGGATTGCCTATCTTGTTGGGAAAGACGAAGCAGATAGAGGCAGTTGAGAGCCTAAAAGAATATTTATTCTAGGACTACCTCTAATGACAGGCCTTTTGGTTCAGTGTGCCTTCTGTTGAGGGTCAGCCAAGGTCAGCAGTTAACAGGAGCCATGCCTGGGGAGACTTTGTGTGGGGATTCTGTCTGTTACATCATATGTGCTCACACACGTGCAGTGCATGCCCACACAGAGTTTCCATATACAAGAATCTTGAAACCTTCTGTGGAGGCAAGTCCCAGGTAGGTGAGGAGAGATTGCAAGATAATGTAAAAGAGCTAGATTTATGCTATGCTGTAGGAAAAAAAAAAAAAAAAAACCACACCACAGGCTTTTAGAAGCTGCCTTTTCTAAAAACGCTTTGGCTTCTCAGCTGGCCCACACAGTGACTAAAAGCAGGCTGAAAACCTGGCAATCCTGCCTTCATTTGTGTCTGACAACACAAAAGTATAAATATTAGGAAGCATGGGCCATTGCGAGGTCTTACCATTTGGCTTATCGCAGAAGTAATATAGGCCGATACAAAAATCTAGATCATTATTTTATAAGCCCAAGACATATTAAAGTTTGAAAATTATGTGTGATTTGTTTTATAGCAAGCTGAATAATATTTTAAATGTACCCAGGGAGTTTTCTACATGTAGAATCATTATTTTGCAAAAATATGCCTTCTTTATCTAGTATTAAATAAAAATTTTCATATTTTGTTTTTATTTATAAGTAGTGCTTCCATATATTTACTGTCTTTCTCCAGTTTCTTCAGATCCTTGAGAACTTGGCAGAAGTAGGTTACAGATGATATTACGAATTGGGAATTCAGGGTAACATGTCAATAAAGAATCAACTAGAGTTAGACTTATGTTTGAGCTCCATGCCAAGAAGTGAAGTGCCTTCAGCCAGTTACCAAAGCCCTTTAAGCTCAACAGGAATGATGCTAATTATTTAGCGGATGTGCTTGCTTTGTGCCTTAATGGAAAGAATACATGTGAGGCACTCTGATTCAGTAGCACATGTTAACAAGTGGCATTTATGTATGTGTTAGTGTATATCTATGAATATAACAAGAGAAATGTATATGTAATTTGTAGATTCTAAAATGTCCAATGTGGTATACAACATGATAAACTATGGGCTTTTAAATTAATTATTGTAGCTAGAGAGATGGATCAATGGTTAAGAGCTCAAATTGCTCTTGCAGAGGACCAGAATCCATATTTGGTAGCTCACAATGCTTGAAATTCAAGATTAGGGGATCTAATCTCCTCTTCTGGGTTCTTTAGTCACCTACACTCACAAATACATAACTCTTAAACACACACACACATACATAGTTAAATAGAATAAATATTTTAAACGTAATATTAAATATTAAAGATATTTAATAATATACTTATTTATTTCATTATATATCATCTATGCAGAAATAAAATCAGCCTCGTCATATATTTGTGTCTAGGCAACAATAACAAACTAATAGAAAACATACTGCATTGTGATTATATGTTATAGCTAATGTTTATTGCCATGTTTTATGTTTGACTTATGTAGCTTCTATAGTTGTGATAAAGGATTTCTACAATTACTAGATGTTGCTAGTGAAATGCAATTGTTGTTACTTTTGAATTGAAGAAAAGACTAAAATTGCAAGGGATTCTGTTTACATAAGATTGATGCTCAAATGTATATTACAAAACAAATATCATGCTCATATTTATCATGCAGTTCCATAGATTCTTTGTCAGTTTCAAGGAGGTCAATTTTGAACAAACACATATAAGAAGTCTTAAAAATAGCAATATATAATTTAAAAATCTTTTGTGTAATAAGTGACTATTCTCTAATGTGTATTTTGTATAAATATTTTGTACATAATAATAAATGTATCTTACATATGATAAGCATACATATATTGAGTTTCATTTAAAAAATTGAAACCCCATGAGATGTCATACTCTCACCTGTGAGAGAAGTTGGGGTTATTTTAAAGGTGAGGTGGGCTCTTATATATTATAGAACTATTGTAGCAGCAATGAATGTATGAAACAGGCAGAATGCAATCAAATATTTATATATTGATAGAAACATGGTCCTTAGAGAGAAGGAAGATGTGGAAAAAATTGTAGCATCTTGTCTTAGTTTCTTTTCCTGTTTCTATGATAAGGTACTTAAGAAAACAGAAAGGTTTATTTTGGTTCACGGTTCAAGGCTGTCATCCATCATATGGGAAGTCAAGGTGGCAGGTGCTAGAAGTAGCTGATCATACCACATCCACAATCAGAAACACATGCTCCTGTTCTACTTCCAGTCTCCATTTACATAATCTAATATCTCAACTAGGGAATGGTGCCACTCACAGAGGGCAGGTCTTCCCTATCTCAACTAATGCAATGAAAATAATTCCCTATAGGCATGCCCAGAGGCTTGTATCCCAGATTTTAGATTCTGTCAAGTTGACAATTAACACTAATCATCACATATAGTCATGTGGGCAGTCTACTAATTGAACCAATTAAATGGTACATCCACTTAAACTAACATGGAATATTCCATTTTAACCAGGCAACAGGACCAAAACAGATTATCAACGAATTATACAAAGACATAGTCATGAATTTGGACATGTAGTTGTGGCAATACCCCACTTGAAGCAAATAGATTTGATTTCTGGAGATTTGAATGAAAAAATGTCCCTCAAAGGCTCATGTTTGAACACTTGGTTTCCCAGTTGATGGCGCTGTTTGGGGACTTCCTTGTCTTGAAAAACCAAAACACAAAACAAAACAAAACAAAATACAGTTGAGCATACAGGCTGGGAAGGAGAAAAGAACCTAAGGTGAAGTACATGAACCTTCAGGGCACTTTAGACAAATTGCATAACTGCACAGAATGAGAGAAAGAATGAGCAAGCCAGCTAATTATGAACTTGGCATTTGCAATATACCCTAAGTCTTGAGCAGAGGAGAGAAGCTAACAGACTCTAAACTTCTGAGTAGAATCCCTTCTTCTAGTTGTGTGGACAAAGAAGTCTGAATCTACTTCTGATGTATTATAGAACTAAGGATATGAACCAATGCATGCATTCTGTGAGGGCTAAGGTAGCTCATAGTGGTAGAAGAACATATATGGAATGGGGTAGGCAAGAAAAGAATCCCAAGGGGTTGGATTATACCCAACAGTGTCTATATGAATCATGATTTTGAAACTACATACATGTTTATGTATATGTGTGCATCTACATATTTATTCATGTACATAAATTTGTATATATATGTTTCAGCTAGCATAAAGACCCCAATTTATCTTTTTTTTTTTAATGTATGTGGGTATTTTGTCCATATGTATATCTGTGTACCATGTATGTGCAGTGCCCATGGAAGCCAGAAGAGGGCTTGGAATCTCTTGGGCCTGAAGTTCCAGATCTTTGTGAGCTGCCATGCAGGTGGTAGGAATTCTTTGGAAGAGCAGCCAGTACTCTTAACTGCTGAACTGTCTCTCCAGCGCCATAGACCTCAATTTATCAATGCAAATTTTCAATAAAAAAATCAGGAACTCTTGGAGAATGGAGATTCCAGCATGGAAACAGTATACTCAAAAATGACCTTGTAGTATTTTGCCTCATTAGAAAGGAAAGAAAAAGATATTGAATAAATTCTTACCAAATCTGGAAAAATGAATATCAGTGAGCTTATACTGCTAACAAACAGATAAATGAACACTAAATTGATGAGAGAGGAGGGCTCTTGTGTCTTGTAAATGTGGAGGGACTATGGGAACTGGAGATCTATCTTTTTCAACCATCATAGGTAAGAAGCCACAGTGAGTAATAATGTAGTAGGACATTTGTGCCATCCCAGCCTGAAGGTGGTATATGGCTCTTCCATGCACATTTATTGGCTCAAACTCATTGACACAAATACATCTAACTTCAAGGAAGGTGGAAAAACATAGCCTTGCTATGTTTCTAGGAAGAAGAGAATCAAGATACTGATGAGCCCTGGCAGTCTTTGCCACAAGAACATACATTTTATCTATGTAGTGTTTTGGCACACTGGAGTATGTAAAAGTGGTAGCCAGTGTGTCAAGGGAGTCCTCCAATGAGTGATTCTTTCCAGTACATTCTTGTGCAGCTTCTTACCACCTTGAACATGGAATGACCTGGACTTGAAGTAACTAACAGAGGGAGCAGAAATGATTTTTGTACAGTTCAATATCTAGCTGCTTTCTCTCTCTTGGATCCTTCACTTAGACAAGTCATCTGACATCATAGAAGATGTCTGGCTGTTATGAAGGAGAGTCCATGTGGAGAAGTCATGTGTTGAACTGACCCTTAGCCTTGAATGGAGGGGGTGGCTAGCTATTGTAGCACATCCCCTGCCATGCCTCCAGGGCATGCTGGTGCCATTCTGGGTTGTTCTATGGCTGCAGTTGAGTGAGAAGTGCCCATGGAAGACCAGTGAACCTACAGCCTGTAAGAAAACAAGATGAGTAGTATCTTAAGACAGAGAAGTCTACTACATACCACTAAACAACTGGATTCCTGGCATACTGGTAGAGTTTATAATTCCAATTAATTTGGTCACTAAATGATTTAGATGTGTGGTTGTCTTTATATGAAAAGCAGAAGAGAAGTTTACCATACCTATAAGCAACATTGTCATGTGGTAAGTGCATAAGAATCACCACAGCAGCTAGGATTAGTGGTGCATGTCTTTAATCCCAGCACTAAACCGGGCGGTGGTGGCGCACGCCTTTAATCCCAGCACGCGGGAGGCAGAGCCAGGCGGATCTCTGTGAGTTCGAGGCCAGCCTGGGCTACCAAGTGAGTTCCAGGAAAGGCGCAAAGCTACACAGAGAAACCCTGTCTCGAAAACGCCCCCCCCCAAAAAAATCCCAGCACTAAGGAGGCAGAAGCAGGCAGATCTCTGTGAGTTCAAGGCCAGCCCCATCAACATAGTGAGTTCCAGGGCAGTTAGAGCTATATAATGATACCCTGTTTTGAAAAACACAAAAACAAGCAAAAGAGTCACAGTAGTGTAAGAATAATAGCTAAATGATACGTTTATAAGAACCATCTAAATATTTAGTAAGGTTCTCTCAGAATTATTAATGAAGCAAATAAAATAGATTAAATCAATTGGTTCTGCAGAATATGTTTACGAGCACTAATTCATGGGTTATTTAATCAACTGACATATAAGTTTCCATAAATGATGCTAGAATTTTCTAGCTTCATAGCTAGAATAACAAAATTCTTAAGTAGAATAAGACATTTTTGAAACACTAGGGTTTAAACTTTATTTCAAAAGCAAATGTGAAGGAAAGACCCAAGTGACTACAAATTGCTTTACATGTGTGGGCATAAGCCCACTTTTCCAGAGCATCAGTGTTCCTTTGCCATCATGCCAGGGATTTGAACAAATACTGGGAGATAAAATGAATTCCCAGATGTTCAAGTTTCCATGCTTTGATAAAAAGCATAGCTAATGTTCTGTTTCTCAGAAGAAGACTTTTAATGCAGAAAAGTCAAGGAGAAGCTTTTTCCATCAAGGCTAAGACTCTACATGGTAAGGGTTTCTTAGCTCTTTAGTATGTCTTCCCTCTAGTTCTTAAAAATAAATGCTACAATCAGGTCCAAGGAAGTGTTATTGAAGGAGAGCGGCTGGTTGTTTGACTTCACAGTGGGGGATTTCAGACTGAAATTCATCAGTAAGTGTCTAAAATATTAGCTTTGGCTACAGAAAGGCTGAATCCCAGTTCACACCCCACCTAGCAATTCTACTCCACAGAGAATGACAGAAGCTCTTCTACAATGTGTTCATGTGTGTACTGGCTGGTTTGTATGTCAACTTGACACAAGCTAGAGTCATCAGAGAGGAAGGAGCCTCAATTGAGCAAATGTCTCCATGAGATCCAGCTGTAAGGCATTTTCTCAATTAGTGATTAATGCTGGAGAGGCCAGCCTATGGTGAGTGGTGCCATCCCTGGGCTGGTGGTCCTGGGTTCTATAAGAAGGTGGACTGAGCAAGCCAGGAGAAGCAAGCCAGTAAGCAGCACACCTCTATGGCTTCTGCATTCAGCTCCTGACCTGTTTGAGTTCCCATCCTGACTTCCTTCTGGTGAGCAGCAATGTAGAAATGTAAGCAAACAAAACAAATAAACAAACAAAAACAACTTTTTTTTCTCTCCAACTTGTTTTTTGGTCATGGTGAGTTATAGCAGCAACAGAAACCCTAAGACAAATTGGTACCAGGAGTAGGGTGTTGCTGTGACAGACCTGTCCATGTTTTGAGGAGCATTGTGGAAGGACTTTGGAACTTTGGCCTAGAAGAACCATTGAGTGTTAAGAGCTCAGTGGGATGTTCTTTAGGAGATTGGAAGATAAGAATGTTAAGAACAATGCAGTAGATGGAGGCCTGGTTTGTGACATTTCAGAGGGAAGTTTAAAGACTTTATCAGGGCCATTTGTTATTTTCAACTAAGATTCTGTGGTTCTGGTTAGCTGGGGCTGAAGAATCAGCTATGATTAACAAGATACTAGAATTTCTTAAGCAAAACTTTGTTTTGCTGGGATACTTGATGCTGGTTGGCTGGAGCTAAGAATTAGTGGTGATTAAGAAGATAACAGCATCACTGAAAGAAAATCGTCTGAGAAGTGCTTCCTGAGAACACAAAGAAGCTATATTCCAGAGACAGCCAAGGTTGTACCTAGTACTAGCAGCTGGATTTGGTAAGATGTAAGAGTTACCCAGGTAGTACTGCTTTTGAAGGCATGAAGGGGTCATGGAGAGCAGCTAAGGCTTGGCACTATGAGAGGGAAGGAGAGGCCATTGGTTAAGGTGCAGCCATAGTGGCAGTTAAAGGTCCAGGACTGAAGGGGTCATGCAAAGAAGTTTCAGGCTTGGCACCATGAAGAGATGTAGCTGAAATTTTCCTGTGTCCCTCCTGGCCCGTAGTCAGGACAAATCTCTCTCACCTGCCAGTCCCACAGCCGCTTGGACCCAAGTAAACACACAGAGGCTTATATTATTTACAAATTGTATGGCCATTAGCTCAAGCTTATTACTGACTAGCTCTTACACTTAAATTAACCCATAATTCTTATTTATGTTTAGCCATGTGGCTTGGTACCTTTTCTCAGTTCTACCTTCACATCTTGCTTCCTCTGTGTCTGCTAGTGACTTCTGACTCAGCTTTCCTCTTCCCAGAATTCTCCTTGTCTGCTTATCCCGCCTATAATTCCTGCCTGGCTACTGCCCAATTAGCGTTTTATTAAACCAGTGTACAAAAGCATTATTCCACAGTAAAGAGAGTCCATGAGAGGCCATTGGTGAAAGTGCAGCCCAGTTGCAGCAGAAGACCCCAGTGTTTTGGAGATGCCAGTACCATGGGATGACCACTGAGAACAGCAGCAGCAGTGGAGTAGAGCCAGCCAAAGCCAAAAGACAAGCTGTGTGTGCTGCAGAGGGTGGAGCTGGGGAAGTGACCCAAGCCCTTTGGAGGAGTCCAGAAGGTCGTGAGTGCATCCCAGCCATTGGATGGTTGGAATTTGGATTTGCTTTGATTTGATTGTGACTGTGCCCTGATTTTTCCCTCTTGAAGTACAAAAGTATTTTACTGGAGCCCAAATTGAGACACTTAGAATTTTAAGGCTTTGAATTTTAAAAGAGACTTTCTAAATTTTAATGTGTTTAAGTTTGTAAAAACTGTGGGACATTTTAAGCTATTTCTGGTTTAATATGAGATCTTGGGGATGAATAAGAAATGAAGGGTCATGGCTTAATAGTGATATGTTTGTGTTAAGTTGACAAGGGGTCAGTTGTAGTGGCTGGTTTTATGTGATAACTTGACATAAGCTAGAGTCATCAGAGAGGAAGGAGCCTCAGTTGAGGAAATGCCTCCATGAGATCCAGGCATTTTCTCAATCGGTGATCAATGGCGGAGGGCCCAGTCCATGGTAGGTGATGCCATCCTTGGGCTGGTGGTCCCAGATTCTATAAGAAAGCAGGATGAGCAAGCCATGGGAAGTAAGCCAGTAAGCAGCACCACTCTGTGACCTCTGCATCAACTCCTGCCTCCAGGATCCTGGCCTGTTCGAGTTGCTGTCCTGACTTCTTCAGTAGTCAGCAGCAATGTGCAAGTGTAAGCCAAATAAACCCTTTCCTCCCAACTGACTTTATGGTTGTGGTGAGTCATAGCAGCAACAGAAACCTTGAGACAATGGGCTTTCCTCCCAGTGTGTTCCACTGGGACACACCGTGTAGCTGCTAGGTGGCCTGGGATGAAACACTGTGTTTTGCTATGGTTGTGACTGGGAGAGTTGTAAGCATATTGTAAGCACTCGCTTATCCTCATACATAGAAGGCACTGAGGTAAGAAGGCTGAGTGGACAGGAGAGAGAAATGTGAGTTCAGAAACACCATGAAGTCTTTGGCAGGATAGATAGATAGATAGATAGATAGATAGATAGATAGATAGATAGATAGATGATAGATAGATAGGTTGATAGATAGGTTGATAGACTGATAGATAAATAAAATGAGCTTTTTTGTTTTTGTTTTCTTTTTAACAGAACATTTCAAGAAACTCTTGAAATAAAGACTTTATGTAGTTTTCTCTTGGGAGCAGTCAAGGGACTATGGTCAGAATTCACATATCATAAACATATAGCCCCATGGAGCCACAAGAGAAGCTAGTCCTGGTCCAAGTCCTCTGATGGAGTTGTTCAGATGTAGAAGCAGTCACATCCAGAAGAGCAGCCCTTACAGATCAATCAGACTCAGGAAAGAAAAGGCCTTGGAGTAAGTTGGTGGCCAAAGCGGAATGTCTTGAGCATCCTTATGGCTCTGCCTCTTCAGTAGAGAAGAGGTCGAGCTGCATAGGATGAAGCCAAGCAGTGCTAAAAAAAACTCTGGTTGTTCAGCGGGGCGCAGATGAGGGGGAAGGAGACAGCATGGGCAGAGGAAGAGAAAAAGGAGAAAGGAGGAACAGGAAAAGGAAGAAGTCTTTAGCTCTGCTGGCATCTAAATTTGGAAGATGTTTAGACAGCCAATAATTTATTTCTAGGCCCGCAAAATCACTTATTCTGCCCTGCTGTCGACATGCAATCTCATACACACTTCACTGAAGTGGATTGGCTCATCGGGGTGGGGTGTTCACCCACGCTCCTTGGCAACACCAGTTTGTCTGTGTAGGAGGCACACAGGGGTAGTAATTTAGTTGAAGGAGGCTGATAAGCTAGCAGACCTGCAATGAAATAGTGCTTGAATGGCAAGTTCACATGTCTTCTTTTTTTTCTTTCGGTTCTTTCTTTTTTGGAACATTCATTTTGTACTTATTTGTGACAGTTAAAAAGCAGGAAGTCTCCCCAGATCTCTCTAATTTGCCTATGGCTTAGCAGGCTCTGCTTAGAAGAGGCTACTTTGATGAGCCCATGGTGAATACACAATGTGTCCCTAGGCACTGTGGACAAGCAGAACAGTGGATACCCTGTACACTGGCAGCCATTGGTTTCTTTGTAGATGTTCACGTTGCTCTTTTGTCTAATCACTTGGATCCATCTAGGCAACCAACTTCAATTCAGGGTTCTTGAATCATCTTTCCTGCTGTAGGAATATGGAGAGTCTCAGGTGTTTACATTTCACCTCTGTGAGTTTATGTGTGCATGTATGAGGGGTGTGTATACACGCTTATGTAGGTGTGTGCCCATGCAAGCATGCACAGGCCAGAGGAGGATGGCAGGGCCCCCCCCCCCATTGCTTTCTCCCTTATTATCTTGTGATAGGATCTCACTGAACATGGAGCTTGCCACTTTGGGGCTAGACTTGTGCCCATCAAGCCCCAGCCATCCTTTTGACTTTTTGCCCCTGCCCACCCCTGCCCACCCCCGCCCCCACCCGCCAGCATTGGAGTTATAGTGGCATACACCCACACCGGGACTTTTTTTTTAAACATAGGTGCTGGGGAACTGAATTCAAATTCTCATGCTTGAGCAGGAAGGACTCTCATCCGCTGGACCATCTCCTCAGCCCCGCTTACATGGTTTTAAGAGGCCCAGCGTCTATGACTAAGTGGAATGCGCACTGACTCCCCTCTGTCCTCTTTGGCAGCTCCTGCTCTAAACCAGCAGCTTCGCTGTCCCTCTGGAACCTGTTAAGAATACAAAGTCTCAGAACCCCTAGGCTCTAAGTGCACCAATTCAAAATCTCTGAGGCTAGGACCCAGCAATCCAAGTTTCAACAAGTTCTTCAGGCCCTTTTGCCCTCGTGCTGAAGTCTGAGGAGCATTATTCTTAGGGACCCAGTTCATCACAATATTTTTCATCATTCTACACTGTTAATGTTTGTTACTGGGCAGCAAATGTATTTCTGAAGGCAGAAATAAACAAAATTAATTCCATCCCATACAAGGTGTATTTTAAGGTGCTAGAGTTTTACATGCTCAAAAAATGTTTCCTGAAGCAAGATGCTGCTATGCTCATGAAAAGGGAGTTCATGTAAAAAGACCTTAAAAGTAATAATGGGAATGGATTGGTCATAGAAAAGTCCATTTCCCTTGGGTGCCCAAGTAAGTGACCCTAAGAGCGGCATGGTCATCGGGAGCCCAGGCTCCTTCTGTTTTGTTCTTCGTCCTCAAAGTACACGTTTGTGGTTCGGGATGGTTGCTTCAGCTCTCAACATCGCGTCTGCATTCCACACAGTCGGAAGAAAGGAAAAGGTGAAGAACGCTTCAGGGTGTGACGTGGTAGTCATGTTTCTGTGGCTGTGGTAAAATGCCCCGACAAAAATAAATTAGAGAAGAAAGGGTTTATTTTGGTTTAAAGTTCCAGACAACTCATCATTCAGTGAAGGTGTGACAGCCGGAGCTGGGAGCCTGCCTGGCAGTCAGGAAACAAAGAGGTCACATTTCATCCGCACACAGGAAGCAGAGAAAGAGAACAGGAAGTAAGACCAGGCAATAAAAACTCAAAGCCAGTCCCAGTGATGTACTTCCTTCCACAAAACACTGTCTCCTTGTCATTCCTTAACTTTGCCAAATAGCCACCAACTGGAGACGAAGTTTTCAACTGCACAGCCTGTGGGGGCCATTTCTCACTCTAACCACAGTTAATGATGAGACAGTGTGGTTGCGGCCATAGAGAAGGTGTATCCACAACTCAGGGCATGCTGTTGACCCTGGGCATCCTAGTCTTTAGATCTACTCCATTTTCTTTTGTTTCTCTGTCAGAAGGCTGAGTCCTGTAGGCCGTGTCTCCTAGGTCCCTCTGTTTGCTCATATTTACAAGGATTCACCCCATGAAAACTCTTGTGGACTATGGCCGGCAGGAGGAAGGAGGAAGCTGGGGCATTTTCTCCCATCTGATTTGATTCATGTCGTGACTATGACGGTGGTTGTGTAATGTGTGCGGCTCCAGCCCTTACAGCCCTCTAGGTTCCAGGGACTCTGCCTCTTTTGTCTTTTCAGCTCAGAGGTGGTGCCAGCTGTTCGAATGTTATTTGGCCCCTGAGTTGCTTCACCAGGCTGGTAAGTTTGCTCTTTTCCCTGCCGGAAATCATTTCCTTTAAAAACACCCCAGGTGTGAGCAGTTACAGCCGGGCATCTCAGCTCTATCTAGAGATGACATCATAAAGGAAGTGACATTTGTATGGAGCCTTTAATATGGACCCCGGGTTTGGAGGAGAGCACAGGTAGAGACAAACTGAGAACACTTCAGGCTGTGGAAGAGAAGGGGACAGGGATGAGGATCCCTCAAGGAGACAAAACGCTGTTGGAAGCAGGGTATTTCCCCATTCTGGAGACATTTTGGAATGGTCAGGTATTGCTCCTGCTGTGACAACTGTCTCTACTGTATGTCTGCAGGAAATGAAATGGTCTTATTCTTAATCTAAAACACTGAAAAATGTCCTGCCAGATGCTTCACTTCTCTTGCTTCCCTCCCCTTCCACCCATTCCCATTGGCATGTGGACGTGTTCCCACCAAATGAGTCAGTCGGATAGGAACATTAGTGTATTGGAGCAGATGTCACTTTAAGAAAATAACATTTCACCGGTGTACAAAGCTCACCAGTAACATCCATCATGTGGCAATGGTGCTGATCTAAAGAAAAGGGGTAATTTTGGTGAATTCAAAGGAGATAAGATGACTGTAATTACAGGGCATTGCTTCTAACTAATCCCAGAAAAAAAAGAAAGGCTGTTTTGTATCATGTTGAGATAGAGGAGGGAGAAGGGAGGGACTTGGCAAGGAGGTAGGCTGTCAGAGGGAGGAGGTGGGAGATGGTAGTGTTTAGGGATGGTATTCTTGTGACTTACTCACCCTGTCTCAGACTAAATGCTTCCCAACAAGTAAACAGGGCTGTTGAAGGTCATGGAGGAGAGAATTCAGAGCATTTGCTCAGTACAAACCACCTCCCCGCATCCTCACAGGTTTCCTAACCACAGCCCTTCTTTCTAAGCCCTCTCAAATTCCCCTGCTGTGGTGGCATCATCTCACCTTGGTCTAGTGTTGACTCTTCACCACTTGAACTCAACCAGCATTAAACATGGGGCAATTCGTTAGGGTGAGCTGTATGATTTCAGTGGTGACAACCATCTGCTTCTGTGATTAAACCTTTCTTGTGCTCACAGATTCCCTAACCAGGTTGACATCTCCTGTCTTATGTCACACTCGGTTTCTCCACCATCCCTTGTATAACATAACTTCTCAATGCATGTTGATTGATTAGATATCAGTGCAAGTGGCTGTGAGCTACAGTGCTCTCCATGTGTGAGGTGGGAGATGGCGTTATTTTGTGAAGGAAGGAAATTAGCATTTGTAGGGAACCTACGAGCCAGGATTTTGGCTTTGATTATTTCACTTCAGCATTCAGAAAGACTGTGAAGTAAATATACTCAAATTAATGCTGAGGAAATGGAGATTTTGGGGAAATAGGAGGTGATTTACCAAGGCCACAAAACTCATAAGTTGCAAAAGCTAGGATTTAATCATAGGTTCATTGGATTTCAAAATGTATGTCCCTTTAAAATGAAGCTTCACTGCCAAAGGACAACCTCTCACCCCTTTCTATTTGACCAAGGGCAGATATTCTTGCAGGCTCTTTTAACAGTTGGAGACTTTTCTGTCAGACTGAACATTGAATACACTCTTAGGGCTAAAGTGTGGTAGGGCAATACCCTCCCTGACATGCTTACAAGCTGTGAGATGTTGTATTGCAAAGTTAAGAGTAACTAATGTTGAAAATGCAATTAACTTTGTTAAATGACTGAGTTTAAATAAGGAGATTATTTTGGATTATCTGTGGGGCTCCAACAGATAATCACAAGATTCCTTAAATAATGGGGAAGGGAGACAGAATGATTCAAAGGGAGAACTCAGTATACCAGTGTGGGCTTTGATGATGGAGTCTGTGAACCAAAGAATATGGGTTGTAACTAAGATCCGGAAAAGAAAAGGTATGTTCTTTTGTGTAGTTTCTAGAAAGGAATGAAGTCTCTCCAACGCTTCGATTTCAGCCCAGTGTCACCTGCCCTAGATTTCTGACCTTCAAAACGAGGCTAACAAATGTGTGTTGTTTTAAGCTGGTTGTTACAGCAACATTAGGAAACTAATATGTGAGGTAACGATAAGTTAATTTCTGGTCCAAACTCGCATGGGACACGAGAATAGGTTGGAAGGGTTTGACATCAGATAACAGCATAGATGGGAAGGGAAGGATAATCCAGATGACATCAGAGGGTAGACCAGAAAAGAGGTTCAGGGTGGAGGTGACTGGAAAGTAGGGGGCAAGGGTGTTTATCTACTGGCATTTTCTCTGCTAACTGTTGTGTGAGTTTTTCTGGGAGACATGAACAAATGCCTACTTAAACACAGCCAGGGAATCAATGACAGACCAAAATCATGATCCTACCAAAATCTAGTTTGGCAAACCACTGAGTTCATTGTGGTTAATTACCAGAGAATGGACACTCTAAAGGCAACTGTACCACCAAAAAGCTCGTGCCAGCATGGATGATGGCTCCCAAAAGCTGCTTCCCAGAGCTCTCTGCAGGGCCAGCAGGCATCAGGGGCTTGGAGAGTCTCCATCTATTTCCAGCAGGAAGTCCTGCTTATATAACCTGGGGGAGGGAAAGGCCTTGTGAATCTTGTACATTTCAGGGATTTCTTGGGGTTTGTGTGTTGTGTACTTCCTCTGTCCTAAGGAGCCTCTTTCTAGGAGGCAGTGTTTCAATTAGGAACTTAGGGAGTCTTAAGGTTCTTCCCTCTAGGGTGGGAATGATTTAGTTTGGATAATGCTTCATAGTAGCCACACATGGGGCTTGAGATACAGCAGCTCTTTCTCTGGAAATCCCTGATGTAACAGAAGGAGCAAATGGTGGAGTTAATGATGAAGAAAGGGAGAGGCTGCTGGAGGAGAGAAGGAAGACAGCAAAGAAAGAAAGGAAGAGTACAGCCACGAGGGCATCATTGAGGAGAAGAGCGTGGGCTAACAGCTAGACCGAAGGCTCAGAAAGGCATTTATGCCAAGGTTTATCTTACAAGGCAGTGTGCCACCTTAAGCACACAAGAACATTCTATCGGGGTTCTCACCAATATCATCACTAGCTCTAAGTTTATCAACTTATAAATATATTTACATAAAAGAAACCTAATCCTCCAGTGTAACAGTCAAAAGGGGTAGGGAGCAGTGTTGGTTAAACATAATGATTTTCCTGGAATTGAACTTGAAAAAAAAATTTTTTTTCTGGCTGTTCAAGTTTTACCCCACTGAAACTTCGTTAGAACTCAGGAGAATTATACGATGACCTTTTCACTTAGCTTGTGTTGGCTAATTTTTTTTTCCAACTGGAAAGCTTTAGCCATGACAGTAGATGCAGAATCCTCATTGCTAATTCATAAACCATCTCAGTTTCCAAAAGCTGGAGCCAAGATCTCCAAGTTGGACAAGAGCTAAGCGCTAGTATCAAGTTACCTGCTTCTCAGTGGTTCAGTCAACATTTAAAAATGGATAATATTTAATCACTTGAATTATAATGTTAATGCAGCCTAGAGACCCCTTTTCTCTGAGCACTGGAGATTTCCATTATATAGGAACCAGATCTGTGGCACTGCCTCCTCTCAAGAAGCCCACTCCTGTGTCTTGAGTGTGCACTGTCCTTTTCTTAAATGCTTCTCTCTACATTAATGCCTGTGGCAAATCCATACCAAAACTTATTAGACTGGCAAGATGGCTCAGCATGTAAAGGCACTTGCGGTCAAGGCCAATGACCTGAGTTTATCTCTCCAATTCACATGGTGCAAAGAGAGAGAGCCAACTCCCCAAGCCATCCTTTGACCTTCACACATGTCATGGAATGTGTGTTCTCACACACACACACACACACACACACACACACACACACGCATGCACAAACACACAGATAATTAAGCAAGTGATTGAATGAATTAAAAGGAAACAGTTCAAATCACACTCTAATTTTGCTTCTTTAAAAAAGTGAGAGTCTCAAGTTCAGGGTTCGAAACATGCTAAGTCTTTTCTCCCATGGCTCTTGTCCCTTTTCAGTCCCCTTATCTCATGCTCCTTCTTTTTCTTGTTTCCGAGACTCATACAGATATGTGTTTACAGATGCACACATACATCCTTGACATTTGAAGTTAATCTACCTCATTAATAATCCATAGAGCAGCTCCCAGTGGAGAGGGCATCTAATTCAGTTCTCTGGAAGAGATAATAAGATTGCCACCAATAGAGATATCCAGTCTACAACAGCAAGAAGTCCACATTGCAGGACTCTCTGTTTTTCCACAGAACCCCACCTCTCGTAAGTGTGGTATATCTGTGAAAATCACGAAACTTCTCTAAGCACTGATGTACTGTAAACATTCCTCTTTTCCTTCTGCTTAGGTTTCACTCTTTGTTAAGTTATCAGGCCCATCATCATTTCTCAACTCATGTGGAGAGCAGAAGCTTTGATATCTGTTTGGGCATGACCTTGCTTAACTTATGCTTAATGATGTTCTTGTCTATGGTAGCTAGCCTGCTTCTAGCCTCACTCACATAGCCACGATAGCCTAGTCTGCATGATCTTTTTCTGTGGCTCTCTTTGACTTACCTGAAACACAGATTGTTCAGACATGGTTAGTTCATGGAATCCAATCAATAACAATACCTAACATTGCCTTCCAATTCTGCCTCTAAGGTCTGTAATGTATATATTCTCAGTTCATTCATTTATTTAAAAGAATACGCTGAATAAGAGTATCTCCCTCTCTGGATTGTTGTAGACACTACCATGAGGTGAGGTATATGGAAGAGTCTCACACACACTTGGCACTTAGTCATACACACTGCTTTTATTTCCCTCTCCAGATGGGTGGGGGGCTGCTTTGTCCCAGAGAAACTGGTGTTTATAGGATGGCAACATCTCTGCCGTCTGTAGTAACTTAGTGTCGGTTAGGAACCCAAAGTGAAAGCCGGAAATATACGGCACAGATTTGATTTGAGATTTTTGATCTCAGAGACCTATGCTGTTGTAGAATTTGTAGAACAAATCATTTTTGTTCAGATCTTTATGACTTATTTAATAAATAAAAACTACAAAACATATAGTTTAGGTGGCTGAGGATTTTTTTTAAGTGTTAACATTGATAATGTTCTCTTGACTTTCAATTCATATACAACTTCTATTTTTTGTTTTTATCATGCATATAGGCATTGATCTTTGCAAACAAATGTAAAACTAGCTATTTTAATCAAGAAAATGTACATATCAGTAATCTCTAAACCAAACCAAGTGACTGTCTTAATTTACAAATTTTATTTTCTTATTTATCTATATTTGTGTGTATGTGCATATGTGCATGAGTGTTCCAGTGCTCACAAAGGCCAGAAGAGGGCATTGGATCTCCTGGAGATGGAGTTGTAGGTGGTTGTGAGCTGCCTGACACAGAGCTGAAAAACCAAACTTGAAGTACTGTCTTTGGCAGAATCAAGTCTGTGAAGTTTTTTCCTACTGTATTTTAAGAGATGAGCTAGCTAGAGTGTGTCTGCTCAGGGCCTCAATGAGAGAAATGACGAGATGGTAGGAGTCAGGCCAGCTATCATCAGGGATTGGTATCTGAAACTAGTTTGATACCTGTAGCTAGAGTTTGATACCCCCAAAGCTATACCGGTTTTGCTGGTAGTTCTATGGCCTTGAGCAATTCTTAGTACCTTTCAAAGCTTTAGTTTCTCCATCCATAAAATGAGGCATCTCTAGATTCTCTTCAGCTTGCCTGGATCTAAAAACTAAGATATTCTCTGTAGCAGGAATCTTAAAAGTTCTTATTAATAAAATCAAACCTGAGGCCAGGTATTGGGGTGAACGCTGGAAGATCAGAAAAGCAGAACAAGCCACAGCTTCCTCACCTCGCCAATTCCTCAGCTGATCCTATTTCCTCAGACTGGATTCCTCTGAGTCCTCATCCAAATGGATCTCAGCTGAAACTGCTGCTAGAAGCCTAAAAGCTTAACCAGCTAAAAGCTTAACTAGCTCTGGTTCCTGGTTTTTACGCCTTTTGTAACTTTCTGCCATCACTCCCTGAGATTAAAGGCTCACTTTGTGGGATTCAAGGCGTGAGTCACAATGCTTGGCTGTATCCTTGAACACACAGAGATCCAGGTAGATCTCTGCCTCTGGAATGCTAGGATTAAAGGCTTGTGGTAACACTACCTACCCTCTATGTTTAATATTGTGGCTGTTCTCTTCTCCGAACCCAGATAAGTTAATTAGCATGCACAGTGTTTTGGGGAACACAATACCACCACATTTCCCCCTTTTTTTTGTCTAAAATTAAAAAAAGCTTATAACTAATACAAGAAAAATTATATCCAATAAGTATATATAATATACACAGTCAAGAATTACATTAACAATGTCTAGTCCACTAACATTTGACAGATTCAGATAGAAAACTCCATCATATATATTTACAATGTCCAATCCAGTAACATTTGATAAACTCAGACAAAAAATTTTCATTACTTATCCTATGTAAAACAAGTAGCTCCTTTTAAAAGTACATTCAATAATCTCCCTTTTATCTTATCATATCCATATTCTCTTTTTTCTTTTCATAATAGATTCAGTAATCTACCTTTTGTCATTTTTATATCTTCCCCTTTTTCTTTTTAGAGTAGATTCAGTGATCTACCCACTTATCCTATTATTTATCTTGTTCTCAGAGTAGAGTCAATGATCTACCTCATATCTATATTCTCTTTTTTCTTTTTCTTTTTTTTAAACAAAAATTCTGAATCTAATTTCCTCATTCAGCCTTTTTCCTTACCATTAACAATTAACAACTTGTAACCAACCATCATAAACAATGACAATATCCATAACTCATTAAATGACCTAAAAATCATCCACCCCACCTCTTGGGAATGTGGGCGTCATTTTCTTAAAATTGCTTCCTGCTTTCTGGGGGTGAAGACATCTTTAGGAAATCCTGAAAAGAAATTTCTTGAGTTAATTGTCAAGTCTTGTATCATTTGTCCAGTTGCTGCATAATGAGAAAGTGCAGAACTTGTCTCAAGTCCTTGTTCAAATAGTCTATGAATCTGGATCATCTCAGCTAGCCATCTTCAAGTTGTCCTGAAAAGTTTGTAGTCCAAAGTTGATCTTTCTGTGGTGTTAATGGCTTTACCATAGTCCATGTGGAATCATTGTTGTGGGTAGAATCATCGTTGTGGGGTCCCATTATCCTTTTGAAGATTTCAAAGTTGCTGTTAGGCATGGCCATGGTTCCCTGCAGATTTTTTTTGACAGATTCATTCTTAATAATAAGACTTTCTAAGATTCCTGCTACAATTCTCTGAAACTTGAGAATGAGTAAATTAAAGTACAACTGAGTATTACTTCAAACAAAACTGTGTATAACTGGCAAGAGGAATATTTCATTGCATCTTAGTTAGAGTTTTTATTGCTGTGAAGAGGCACCATGACCACAGCAACTCTTATAAAGGAAAGCACTTAATTAGGGTGGCTTACATTTTCAGAGGTTTAGTCCATTATCATCATGGCTGAACATGCCAGCATGCAGACAGACTCGATGCTGGAGAAGGAGCTAAGAGTTCTATATCTTGATCCACAGGCAACAGGAAGTGAACTGTGATACTGGGCATAGTTTGAGAATAGGAGACCTCAAAGCCCACTCTCACATGACATCCTTCCTCCAGCAAGGCCATACCTACTCCAGCAAGACCACACCTCCTAATAGTGCCACTCCCACTGGGGGTCATTTTCTTTCAAATCACCACAAATTGTGACCTTTCTTCTAGTTTTAATCTTTGTACGTTCCTATGGTTAGCACAAACCACAGGATCTCATGGGGTACCTTAAGGTGACTCGTAGATAAACCAGTAAAGGGAAGGGACCACTGAGGGATATGCTTGACAGCAATAGCATGTGCCCATAGGAAGCTTATTCAGTCTCAGCGGAGACCAGATACACTGTGAGTGGTAAGGAGGAGTCCCAACAAACAAAGAAAGGTCAGGAAAAGCAATTTTCAGAAAAACATGTAGCCACTGTTGCAGGTCTTTGTCTAGACAGAGAGATCATGAAAATCATAAATAATGAATTATATGATTTTTTCTTAATTCTCAGGGCAAAGTTATTTGACTCCCCCCTTTTCAAAATTTTTCTCCCCAAGAGTGGAATGGCATCTCTGTGAAAGAGATCTTTTTCCCTTTCACACTATTTGTTCCATTTTCAGTTGATAGATTATTCACAGGCTTTACTTTTCTTCCAGGAATTGAAAGACTGCTTTTTGACAGCGAAATCATTTGATTTGCTTTATTTCTAGAGGCTAGAGCTCTGAAATTCCTCGACTCTGAAGATGCTATGCTTTTTCTGGAACCTTCTTGCCCAAATGCATAACTTTAGTTCGTCTTTAATAGTCTACTATCCAAACCATCTCCTTTTACGATGGATTGCTGTGGCAATCCCTGACACCCCCAGGTCTATCTTCATGGGCATGTCTGCCCATATTCACTGCTGGGATTGTCTTGCCTTGATTGTCTCCTTCATCACACAAGTCAAAAGTTATGCATGCTCTACCCTTCAAAGACCCAGACTTCAGTCTGCAAGATAAGTGTCATAGGAGAGTTGATGAGAGATTGGTGTGAGCACCATGGTCGTCTTCTTGGGAATGTTGGATTCTTTCAATGTTCTTCTTAAAGACTTTATGCACACTTGCATCTCTGGAGCCACTAAGTAATCCCAGCCAGTCCAATTAAATGCTGCTTCTTTGACACCGCCACCAACTTGTCTGTGTTATTTCTTATGACAACCACATCAGATACCTGGTAGAGCATTAGCGTCTAGGAAGAAAAATGAAGAAGTGATTGTTTCTAGACTCAGTCAACTAAGCCTGAGCTTCTGCTGGCATTCTGTTGAGCATCCATGATGGTTTTATTATGCTCTGCAATCTGCTTTGTCACATTTTTAATAACTGGCTGGTAATCGCTCTGTTGACTCTTGGTTGCTATGACTAAATTACATGAGTTAAGGAGGAACAATGTCAGTAAAAACACTAGTTTGTGACTCAGAAAGGAACCAAAGCAGACGGTATTTGTCATAGTAAATGTAGATAGTACAGAAAAAAAGCACCATTAGAATACTTTTAAGATACAACCTTACTTTAATGAAGCAAAAAAAGGGCAAATAAAAATTATTTCAAAAAATTCATCTGCAATATAAACATTTTTGATTTTTTAATCTCAGGTTGCTCAATCTAATTCTACTCCCAGAACAATCAAACATTTGGAAAGAAACCCTATTCTCTCTAATGTCACACAGAAATTCAGTCAACTGTCTAGACGTTGCCCTGTTTCAGAGTCATGTGGGTTTATGTTGTGTAACTAGGATGCTGGACTTTTGTATTTTAAGCTGAGTTGTTCTCTTACAAACAGAGTTCCTATGGCCTCCTATCTGGAAGTAGGCTGAGGTGTGTGCTGCCCCTGAGGTGAAGTTCGGTAACACCTTAAAAGAGAGCCTATGGTACCACTGAGTCAGGATCCTATTCTGAGGACAGATGTTCTTGAATAAGTCAAAGAGGACAGTTAACAATTCTGGAGAGATGTTGGTTGTAACTCTATAATGCAAGACCTCAGCAGCTGATGCCTCTTAGACAGAGCGACATGAGAGATAAGATATAAGTATCATCTTGGTAGAAATAAGATGCAGTTGAATAGTGTGTACACAAATAAACTTAGGGGTCAAATTTCTTCCCACCCTAACTGGTTGCCATCCTTGGCTTCCCAGACAGCCATGTTTTAGCATTATAAACAACTAATACCTGTAACTATTTTACCTATTCCAGCAACTCTAAGAAGACAAACTGTTTTAGAGGTGATAAAATTAAGGCTTAAACAGATCAAGAGAACTGACTATAGAGACTGTAGTTTATCAGTGACAGAATCAACCAACATTCAAAATTTGATCTCCATAGATGCCCTTCACCACTATGCTGCATGATGGCTTTATGTGTCACCTCTGGCAATTCTCAAAATCAGTTTTCTAGTAGATATTCCAAGTAAACTCTCTCTAACTACTGCACAGTTGATGCTTGTCTTTATGATCCCCCATACAATTAGCTCAGGGTTCTGTACATAGTAGGTATTTAGTAAGGGCATTAAGTATTTAGCAAGCCAGGTTAAAGAATACACTCTTTCATGAAATTATTTAGCTTGAGGTGCTGACACTTCCTTCTCAAATTTGTGAGCTAGAAACACAAAAGGAAAATGTTAACTGATTCTCATATTCAAAATCATCACACATTTCTTTGAGAGGGTATAAAACACACACATACACACACACATACACACATACGCACACACGTTTACTTGGATGTCTTTAAAAGTACTTCTGAACAAAGCTCAAATTAATTTTCCCCATAAATTTACAAATACTTTGCTTCCTACTTTAAAATATGATTTTATTTATTCTTTGACAATTTCATACATTTATGTAATTTATTTTGATCATATTTACCCTCCCATTCCTCTTTCGTCCCCTTCTTACTCTCTTGGGAATGTCTCATCCCCCTTCCTACTTGTGTGTGTGTGTGTGTGTGTGTGTTTTAAAGAAACCCTGGGTTTCATTCAGATATGGACATGGGTGTAGGGATATTTCCTGGATCATGGACAGCTTACTAGGGGCTACACCTTGAAGGAAAATGACTCCCCATCCCCAGACACCAGTAACTCCTCAGATAGGGGTAGGGCCCCGGGTGCCTCTCCCCCACCCACACTGGACTGTGGATGGGCTCTGTCTTGTGCAGGTCTTTTGTGCCTAACCGTAGCCTCTGAGTTCGTGATGCACCAGTTAGGTCAAGTCCAGGAAACAGTGTTTCACAGCATTCCTCCCCATCTTCCTCTTTTCCATGATGTTCCCTGAGCATACTTTTTACCAATTATGAGTCACTGCATTAAGCACCACCCACTACAAAAATAAGCTTCTGTGACCTACATCTATAAACACAAATATTTAGAAGGCAGTTTGACAACATGCTCATTTAGGAAAACGACAGTAATAGACTGTCCCTGAAGGACCTATGTCCTTCTATGAATTCAGTTTTAAAGGCAAATTGGTCAACAAGATATTGCTGAATATAGTGAAAAGATAGTACAGTGAGAGGAGCAATAGACATGTAATCATAAGGAACTGAGTGCAAACTGTAATTCTTTGCCACTCTATGAGTGGCCTTTGGTCTTAGGAGAATTAGATAAAATAATAATGATAAAACAGCTGGTATAACCTATGATATTCGTAGTTGTATAATAATTGGCACCATCTCTATTAGCTTTGCATCACTGTTACAAAATGTCTGAAGAAAAGCAAACTGAGAAGAACGAAGGTTTATTTTGGCTTATGCTTTTGGAGCTTTGGTCCCCTGGTTGGTTAGCACGGTTGCTTTGGACCTGTGATAAGGTTGAATATGACAGTGGGAACCTGAGGCTGAGGTAGCTGCTCACCTCAGGAAGTAAAGAGAAAGAGGAGACCTACACTCACCTTTGGGGGCACACCCCCTAACAAATTAAAACCTCCCACTTGGCTCTACCTCTCAAAGGTTGAGGCTGGAGACCAAGGCTTACAGGCATGTCCAACCTTTTGACATTACATGAAGTCATCTAAAAATTTTTTGTACTTGAGAACTGTGTAATTGAATTACAAAAAATAGCAACAAAACCCCTTATAATGTTATAAGTAAGTCTGTGATTTTGCATTGGGCTGCATTCAGAGTGATCTTCAGCAGTACATGGACTGAGTATGGAGAGTTGGAGTCACATGTTTAACATGTGGGCCTTTGGGGGACCCTTCAGATTCAAATGGAAGCACAGCCATGCTTCTTTTCCTGGAACAATCCTAAATTGTAATTCCTATAATTCTCTGGTAAGTGCAAAGCATCATGTTTTCTTACCTTGACTGGAAATGGCATTTTTTTGGCTAAGAAACATACCCTATTATCTAACACAGCTGCCATTGTGCACTTCCTTATAGCATAATTATTGTCCCCAGACCCCTTGGAGAGACTCCCTTCCCTGGGAACATTCTCTGTGTGCTCCATTGCGCACTTTGCCAGATTCTGCTCATGATAATCTGTTCCACCACCATGACTCCAGAGTGCAGTGGAGTAAACAGAAGGTTGCTTGGCGTCTGGCTGAAGAGGAAGCTGATGAAGCGTTCCTAATGGAGCCTGAGTCGGGACTGATAAACCCTCCAAGCTCTTGGAGGCTCACACAGGCAAGCACATAGAACTTAAAGATGAAGTAGAAAAGTCTGAAGAAAAGGCCAAAACTTTCTTAAAGTAATTCATGTAATATTCTATGGCCAAAAGAATTTAATATTTCTCCTGTAAAATATCTTCACATCTTGTGCTATGATACCCTTTAGACACTTTTAAAAAATATGGCTAAATGTTCAGCTTTGCCAACATAAAGATTAAGCTAGCCCAAATAAGTAATCTGATATCAACAAAAACTGATATTCAACGTAGCTGAGACTCATAGCATGTAAGAACACTCAAACGACCTCTCCTGTAGTGCTGGGTTCCATGCCAGCTCTTTCTTCCATGCCACATGGCTTAATGGGGTAGTTGAGTCAGAGACTTCAGAATCGGGTCCCTTTTTCAAATTCTGACTTTGTCGAATGACTTTGGCCAAGAGACTTCACCTCTCTTTGTTTCGGTTACCTCTTCAGTAAGGCGGGATTAATCATACTGCTTTCGTAACAGTTCCTTCTGACTCTTACTCATTTCACAAATATTGGTCGAACATTCCAGACACTCCTTTCAGCCAGGAGATGAAGAAGGAAAGGTTCCACTGCAGCCCTCATGTTCAGAGCTCAGAGTCTGCGTGCCTGTCAATGCCTTGTTGGTCCTAGTTGACCATGTGGGATCGTGCAGAATGCCTCTTCCGCTCTTGCAGTGCTTCAGTCTGACCATGGTTCTAACACTTCTTTTTCCCCCCCATTCTTTGGTTAAACGGGTGTGCTTCCTTCAGCTATTCACAGTGTGGCAGGTGATTTCCAGTTGCACTCCCGGGGCCCCGCAGGAGCCATGGATGGAAGAAGTGTGCCAGATAGACTTTAGTTACGACAGCAGTGGAGCACTAGTCCTGTCCCCCATGTCCTACCATTTTACTTCTGCTCTGGAATTAGCATTCTCGCTTTGTACCTTTAATAGATTTTAGTCCAAGTCTATGTTCTTTCTGCCCCACATCGCTTTTGCACATGTACCGTGGTGGTCCTGGGCTATACAAGGAAGCAGGCTGAGCCATCCACAGAGAACAAGGCAGTCAACAGTGTCTCTCCATGGCCTCTATTTTAGTTCCGGCCTCCAGATTCCTGCTTCTCCTCTGGCCCTGACTTCCCTCTGTGAGGGACTGTGATTAGGACACATAAGCCAAATGAGCTCTTTCCTCCCCAATTTGCTTCTGGTCATGATGCTTATCAGAGCGATAGAAAGCAAGCCAGGGACACAGGACTTCAGACAGGCTCTAGTCTCGCAGGTTTGTGGTACATGCTTTGTTTTAGTAATCCTAAGTTCTGAAACTCTCAGCTGGACTTACTAAAACCAGTAAGGGAACAAAATTAACTGCCTGAATGGTACTGAATCCAAGATCCTGTTGGCTGTTAAGATACACCAAGACTTTATGTAGCATATATACTGCAAATATGCAGCACCATGCTTCTGTATTAAGAATATTTTTATTCGTAGGGAAAGAATTCTTTTAGTCTGAAACATCCTGATGAATTGATGTTCTGCCCATTGGATGAGTTGTTTACACTATTCTCTCATTGTCTCAGAATTCTTCTCATTCATTCTCAGGAATTTGAACATTCCTTTCTGCCATTGGTGAAGTATGCTGTGCTCTGGATGTGTGTCCTCCCCTCCCCCGCCCCCTGCAAAGGCTCATGCACTCAAGCTTGATCCTCATCATGTGGCATTGAGGTGACAGGATTCTAGAGAAGTGGAGGTCTTGAAATCCCTGGGAGGGCTGTCCTAGAAGAGAGTAATGCAGGTGAATGAGTTAGTTCTTTGCCGAGTTGGTAGCTACCCAGCAAGGCAACCTTCCATGCTTGGCCACCTCAAAGGCAATTGTCTCCCTTTTTGCTTACTGACATATGAAGCTACACTGGGGCCTTACTAGAGACTGTACCACAAGATTAGCTGTCCTGTGTCCCTTCACCTTTTCAACCACTCGCTGTAGCTCCCGTTGAATAGCCATGGGATGTTTCTGTAAATAATACTGAGACGCGACCATGATGGTTATGTGTTTTTTGTGGCTGCTCCCTAACTACAGTGGAAGTACTGAGTATTTGCAAGAAACTGAGTATTCCTCAGGGCCTGAATTCCTTGCTATCTGGTCTGTTCAGAAAAGCTTGCCAACTTTAGCTCTTGCAAGCTCAATTTTAACAATTGCTTACGTAATTAAAATCTAGCTGAGGCATAATTCATTTTCTCTCTACTGCTGGGCTCTGTGTTTGTATTACTTATGTGTATTTTCAGTTTTACAGTGTTGTTTGTACCTTAATATCAATTTAAAAATAAAGTTATGAGATTTATAAAAACAGATGACATAACTTATGTTTCCTTGAAATGCCAACTGTATAAACTGTACCAAGTAGCATTCTTGTACCCCGTGGCATTTTCAAATAGTTTCAAATATTTTTTTCGTATTAGTTTGTTGGAAAACTTTACAATTACACAGAGTCCTGGTAAAATTCATCACTAATGCCCTCTGACTCCATATTCTTCTAGTTTTATCGAATAATGCCATCAGATTTGCTTTCTTTAAAGACAGCCCAGAATTTCTCATCCTTGGTTAAAAATGAAATTTTTTGCAACCTCTTTGTAGTGTAATGAGCAAAGTCAGCAGTTTTTAAACTTGAGATTCAAGAGACATTATGGGCTGGATCCAGAGTGGATCAAAAGAGAAAGATGTGAAGATATAAGGGTGCCCTTAAAAAGGTGGAGAGGTTGGAAGCCTTTCCCAGGGTCTATGCTTCTAACCATTCCTTCCCCATTGTCTGTCTTTTAAACCTGTTTCTGTGAGTCTAAACGTTACCTACCCCGGTGTAAATTGCACCCCTTTAAGAAAGTTTTCCCTGCCATGGGTTTGAACTAAGTGTTCCTCTTTTGAACACAGTCTGTGCTTTATCTGCATTTTATTCGTGGAACTTAGAATTCTCTATCTTGAATTGCGTTTCATAGTGTACATTGCTTATCTGTCCCTCTGTGCTACATATCTGATTGTTTTTAAGGGAGTATATTGATTGTAAATACACCGATGGAAGATAGGACACAAATGATTAAGTCATTAATTTTTAAAAAACATCATTGCGTTACTTTTTTTAAATTATGAAAAATAAATTTATCTAACAGAAGTTAGAAGATATGAGATCCAGAGTGTGGGTAGAGAGGTCCCCAGCAGCCAGAGAAACACAACTTTGGCACTGGGTGAACAGTGGGGCAAAGAGCCGGAAACTGCTTGCTATGGGTTAGGTGAATGGCAAAGTGGGCATTTTCAATTTGGGGTTTTTATTTTTTCCAGTGAAATAAAAAAGCAAGATTATTTGGTAAGAATGAGAAGTGACATGACAGATAATAAATGTACATTATAGAGGCTGAATAAAAATCAGTGTGTGCATGTGTTAATTCTGTCTATGGTTACATAAAAATATTAAAATTATAGAAAGCCACTGTGTTTTGCTATGCTCTTTCATTAGGTCCTAAGAAGCTAAAACTAAAGCCAGAGTCACTTATACTTGAGTTATTCCACATCCTCAAGCAGAAAGCAAATTGTGTCTGCCCTTCTGAGAAATCATAATGTAGAGATGACTGCACTTTCCTCAACAGGCCAGTTTAAGTTGGACCAATAACACTGAAAAAAGTCTTCATGAAGTAACTTGATGTTCAGTCCTCTGTTCTGTCTCCTTGTCCTCATCTTACAAGCAAAGCAGTTTAGAAACTACCCACATTCTAAACTCTAAGGAAAAGCTGAAGCAAAATAATTATGACTCTAAGTCTTAAGAAAATGATCTTCCCTTTATTTACAGAATCCAGACTATCTTGTGATATTGAAATTACATCAACATGTGTAATAACCCATCTTATTCTTCGGTGTTATATAAAACAGACACAAAACATGCACTATGAGGTTTGGTTTGAAGAAAGAACACATCTTTGCCTAAATTGTTACAGGAGCTAGTCTTACCCGCCAACAGTATTTCATTAACCATTTCTTCCACAAGTTTACATCATAACATATAATGATTTTATTTTCAACTAATAAATACATTTTAACCACAATTAGACATTTGTATAGTGTCAATATTGATTCCTTGTTCCAGCCAGAGAAATGCTAAAAAAGGGACATGCATCTTGGACAGCAAACACCAGTCCAACACACAGCCTTGTGACCCAATGTACACGGTCCCTTCTTTCCTTCCCTATAAAATGCTTTGAGGTTTTTAACTTTTGAGTTTCCTGAGATGGATTGGGTTTTCTTGGGAGTGGGCTTGCTCTCTGTCCCAGCTCCATTTTTCAGGGTGCTGGCCCTTGAATAAAACTTAATTCTTTCATCCCAACTTTCCCCTTCTGAGTATTGCCTTTCAAGTGGCCTATTATGAGCCTATTATGAGCCTTGCCACAGTAGCCAGTAACACGTCAGCGTTGATTCTTACCCTGATATCAGTTTGCCTTATGGGAATACGTGTACATTCCACTTCATGTGACTGCTCCCTCTTGAATAGAATACTTTTTATAAACAACTACCATTAAAGATAGAAGAAGACACCAGCATTTGGGCAGAAGCCTTTTGTGATGTTTTAAAGTGTGTGTTAATGGTTTAGAGAGTACTCAAGACCTTCATGATCATTGACTACACCACAATGGACTTATTTAAATGCATTTTGTTCCTCTTAAGCACTCTACTTCCAATAGCCCACAAGAGAACCAGCTTCATTTTAACCTGTGCATTGGCACAGGGGACTAATTCTCATGCTCTCCATGGCAAAGGTGGCATATACATTTATTTGGGGGAAACATACACAATACGGAAAAAGGCATAATCATGGCTAAAATATATTTAAAAGAAAAGAAAATTATTTTTTATGAGGTATACTTGTGAGAGAAAAGATCAATGAAATAAATCCTTTTGGCCAATGTGAGACTCAGGTGTCTGTGATTTTAAGGAATAATAGGAAATAAATGATAGTTAATTTTTATTTTTTTTTACTGTCTATTTTATTTTCCTTTTGCTCTACTTAAGTTTATACATAGATAGGGGTTTTACATGATTGAACACACCTAACTTTAATCCCCTGAAAATCTTGTGTGGTTATTGTCATTTTTCTATTAACGTTCAACAGATCCACATTGGATCTAACAGAAGAGTAGTGAATAAGTGTTGTGTAGAAATTCCTCTAAATTAAAATATACCACGCTGGTGAGATCCTTATTAAGATTCAGGAAGTAAGCAAATCTTACAGGGCTCAAGATACAAACAACTGATAAGTCTCAGGAAGTTTCTGAGACTTACATGATTCAAAAGCTGCGTCCCCCAGGTTATATATAAATAGCAAGGATATCTGGAGAGAAGAGACTTTCTGACCTGTGGATTTGTCTACAAGTCAAGTAATGCAGGGAACCCCAGGGATACAACTTTCATGAGTTACCCGTGACGGGGGTGTACTTCTCAGTGACACAGCTGTCTTTGAGTCATCTATTCTCCTAGATATAAGTAATCTCTCACCCAAAATCCTTGTAAGTAATTTCAATAAATTTCCTGCTTTATCAAATTAGACTTTGATGGAATTATTTCTTTATCATCAGTACTCTACCTAGGATGAGCAGGTTTTTTTGTTTTTTTTTTTTAATAATTTCCAGGGAGAACATTTTCAAGTAAATAACTCCATTCTAATGAGGTAAAATTGTTTCCCTTTGTATACAAAATGGTGTCAATGTATTACCAGTGACCTGTTTAAGCCATAAACATATGTGGGGTACCATATTGACTAGCTGGAGTTGAATATAGTAGTTGGAAAGTGAGATGTTCAACTGTGGTAGCAGATGATTACATATGAAATCCTTTTTACAGAGGGACTCGTTTATATACAAACAGACTCTAGGATGGCTAAAGAGACTGGTTAGTACTCCCAGCATGAGTCATCCAACCTACTTGGTTTTAAAGACTATTTTCCATAGGGTAATATTTTGTTTCAGTTTTTACATCACATCTGAATCCAAAAATTTTATTTTCAGGCACCGTTCTAAGAGGTCTCTACACATAACTCTTCTCCAAGTTACTGTCAGTAATCCCCTTCTTTTGTTGCTCTGAGGAATCTGACTGGTAGATTCAGATAATTATTTAACAGAATTTCTATGTTCAGGCAAATTACAAGTTAGAGCATTTCAAGCTTGTTTCATTAAAAGGGTTTCTATTTTCCACTGCCATACAGAATGATCTCTCTGTGGCATTTTACTTATATCATTCTAAGTATTCTGCAAATAACACTTAAAATATAGTCACACTGAAGAACCCTACTTGAGTTCATAGATATGGGACAAAATGGGGCCGCATGAATAGAGTAATCATGTTGATAGTGTGAGTCCCTTGTTTTCTCAACTTGGGACCTGCTAAAACCATTGTGGCACAGTGTAATCATCCACAAATTTCATAATCTAGAACTGTATAATTGAGTTATAAAAATAAGTGTGAAACTCGCCAGGCGGTGGTGGCGCACGCCTTTAATCCCAGCACTCGGGAGGCAGAGCCAGGCGGATCTCTGTGAGTTCAAGGCCAGCCTGGGCTACCAAGTGAGTTCCAGGAAAGGCGCAAAGCTACACAGAGAAACCCTGTCTCGAAAAACAAACAAACAAACAAACAAACAAACAAACAAAAAAAGTGCGAAACTCATAATGCTTTATTTAAGTTTATGGTTTTGGGCTACGTTTATAGTTAGCCTCAGCTGTGTGTAGCCTGCAGACCAAAAAAGAAATCTGGATGATGGAATGCTTGTGTGTGTGTCTGACTCAGTGGATCAGGAACGCATGTCTATTATCAGTATAGTGATTTTCATGGTCTCTTGGTCTATCACGATCATGCACCTTGGTAATCCCTTCCATGCTTGCTACCTTTGTAGTTATAATTTTTTTATTTAAACAATGGTCTTCATATACACTTTTCTTCAAAAAATTTGCAATTAATCACTATCTCCTCCCTCTATTGGGAAGATGATTTTGAAAGCTGGAAATCTAATCACAAGTCATTCTCTCTTACCTAGTGTAGCTTCATTTTGCTTATGTATTTCTAAAATTAATAACTGTTGTAATTATATCACACAGTTGACTGGCCTCCTATAGTTTCTTGTGTTTTTCGGTCTCTTTACTCATACTTCTTTTCCTTCTAGATGGAAATTTTCTTTCTCATCATATGCTTAGAAGTTCCTCCAGAAAGGGCATTTTAATGATAAACCCACACAGAACATTTAGTTCATTATTGTTTCTAAGTGGTAGTTTAACTGGACATGTAATTATAAATTGAGGGTTTTTCTATCTCTACACTTCATACATTATTTCATTATGTTTTAGTTTACATTGCTGCTGTTGAATTGCTTGTGCCTGGACCACACATTATTTCTTAGTAGATAATGTGCCTCTTCTCACCAGATGTTTAAAATATTTTCTCCTTACCTTTGTGTTTTATGGCTTTAATATGGTGTAGCATGTGAGATTATTTATCTACTCTCATTCTTGGGACTCATTGGGTTCCCAAAATTCAAGATTTTTGTCTTCCAGGGTTAAATTTTTCAAATACCTCATCCAATAACATATTTTCTCCAAACTCTTTAAGATCTCTGTATTGTCATCTAATTTTATTCTTCATGATTCTTTCTTTCCCACACAGTTTCCATTTCTTTACACATCTATAATAAACTCTTCACTTTGTCCATATATACCTTCTTTTTATACCTGTATCTTTAGTTCAATTTAGCTGTACTACTGATAAAAGTTAGATGAATATATATTACATTTAAGCATTTTTAACTAAAATTCCCTGTTGTTTTTTTTATACTGCATGCCGTTTTCCTGGTTTTTTTTTTAAATGTACTCATTATAAACATTTTTATTTTTCAGTCTAGTGCTAATATTGTGTGTCTACTTTCTCTGCATATGGTGGAATTTCCCTCTTGTCTTTTCTGGATTTGGATTGGGTCCTCACATTCAACAGAGCTTTAGTTATAAGTCTCTTGGTGTCCCTGTGTGAAGGTATCTTCTACTAGAAGACGTCTGCATTTGTTTTTGTCAGGTACCTTTGTAGTATAGCCAATCTTGAGCAAAGATTTAATATTCCTAAAGGATCCCCCAAAAAAAGCTTAGTAGAAAAACAAAGTCTGTTTTTCTTAAAGTAGAAGAATAATCTGAGAAAAGGCATCAAGCTTTGATCCAAAGTCCTATGGATCTTTCATTGTATTCTCCTATTAGAGCTCTCTTCAGGACACATTCAACATTCTAATCTATTGCAGACATTGACTCCCATAAGACTTTCTTTGTCATATAAAGTTTCATTCAAAACTGTATTAGAGACACAATTATGAATGAAGCATATTGTCTCTTAACTGTGAAGTCTATACAACTATGCTATATTTAACTGTTTTTTTATGTGATGGGAGGTAAAGGGTGGCTCTTTCCCCCTCCCCTTTGGATTTCCATGCTCTCTACCTTACTGCTTTGGTTGGCTGATATATATATATATATATATATATATATATATATATAATTTTTTAAAATAGGATTTATCTTTACCTTACTGATTTGCATTTTCTTGTAAAAGCATTTAGGTATAGTATTGATACCTTTCAACATTAATTTTCCTTTGGGATTCCTGGAGCAGCGAAACACTGATTAGAATGTTTCCTTGATAAAGATGGCAGGTAAAGTCGTGGACCAACACAATATACTTAATAAATGCCAATCAGACTAAATAGAAATTTCAGATTAAAAAACCACTGTCAATATCAGAGGTTATGAACTTAGATGAAAAGGGGTCTATGGAGTAACATAGGTGAAGGACAGACAGGAGAGTAGCTGTGGGCAACTGGAGAAGCTTTGCTCTATTTTAAGGAAGGAGCTATTTAGTGCACAACTCAAGTTATGCTGGAAATCATGGTCCTGATAGTAGATGCCAGTTTTTCTTCAAGAAAGGATACAAAACACATCTGTCCTTTAATGTAAAAATGAGAATCTAACTTTTTGAGGCCAAATGAGAAATTATTGAAATATAAATCCAGTCTGAGGGCTGGAAAGATGGCTCAGAGTTTAAGAGCGTTACTGCAGAGAACTTGGGTTTGGCTCCCAGCACACATATTGGGGATGGGGCTCACAACCACTTGTGATTCCAGTTCCAGGAGATCTAACACTCTCTTCTCGCTTCTATGGGCACCTAGATGCACATGATGACATACAGAAAATTACACACACACACACACACACACACACACACACACACACACACACATATACTCTTTATAAAACAAAAACAGTCTGGAACCATCCATTTATTTTCATTTTTTTAATGAAACAAAATACAATAGAATTAAATAAGATAAAACAAAACCATCACATTTAAGTTGGATAAGGCAAACCAACAGAAGGAAAAGAACCCAATAGAAGTCACAAGAATGAACAGACTCACTCATTCCCACATTCAGGAGTCCCATAAAAATCCGAAAGTGAAAGCTAGAATATATACACAGAAGACCTGGTGCAGACCCGGGTTGGCCTTGTGCTTGCTGCTGCAGGCTCTGTGAGTTCATTGCTGAGTTGACTTAGAGGGCCTTCCTTGTTCTCCACTCCCTCTGGCTCTTCCACCCTTTCTGCCTACTCTTCTGAGGAGTTCCCTGAGCCCTGAGGGGAGGGATTTGCTGGAGACATTCCATCTAAAGTTGTGTGTTCTAAAAGGTCATTCTATGTAATGTCTGGCATGGGTCTCTGTATTTGTTCTCATCTGCTACAGGAGGAAATGTCTCTGATGCTGGCTGAGTATGGCACTGATCTCTGAGTACAGAGAAATGTCATTAGGAGGCATTTTTATTTTATTTGTTTTGTTTCATTTAGACCAGTAGTATTTGATTTTATCCTAGGTCTCCGGACCGTCTAGTCTTTGGTTCTTGGTCATCCAAGCAGTATTGGATATGGATTCTATCTCGTGGAATGGTCCTTAAGTCAAATCAGACATTGGTTGGTTACTCCCACAAGCTTTGTGCCACCATTGCCCTAGCATATTTTTCAGCCAGGACAGATTATAGTATAAAATTTTGTGGCTGGGCTGGTGTTTACATTTCTCTTTTGATAGCCTATAGAGTACCTTCCTGTACCAAAGACAATAGAATGTAGGGGTGAAGTTCTGTGTAGGTACCAGCTCACCCTCTCCATGTTCAGTGAGTTGTGTGGGTGTTATCTTCAGCAATGGGGCCTTGCTTTTACTTTGCAGAGAGAGTAACCTATTGTCTTGGCAATAGCCTGGGTTGTTTGGGGCTTTGACTAACAACTCAATTGGATGTAGTCCAGTCCCAGTTTAGTTTGGTGACAAGAGACAGGACTCTGTCTCCCTCATTATTTGGAGACTTCTTTAAGTTCACCTTCATATTTTAGGTAGTTTCCACTGCACTACGTTCCCATATCACCCCTTAAATGCCCCTCAATTCCAGCTATCTCTCCTGGAATTCTTTCCCTCAACCCTATGTCCCCTCCCCCTCCCCAACTGAATCTCCCATTCCTGCCCAGCCACTCTGCCCTGAGTCTACCCATAAACTCTGTTCTATTTCCTGCTCTGAGGGAGACCCATGTTGGTGGGACCATTCATTTGTAACTTTAGATTTGAGTGTTAGAAAAACAGTAAAGCAACTGAGGATAAATTAGAAGATGGTTGATCAAAAATAAGATGAGTATTGAAAAATAAATAATTGCTGTTTTCAACCAATATATTTCATCACTTATAGAAAAGTATATTAGAGATCTTCCAAAGTTCTAAATGTAACCTGGGTTTTCAGTCCATGTAGATATCATTTACATTATTACCGTCTTGCTTTGATTGGAAGACAATGGGGTTTTTAATTATAGGATCTTGTATGTTTTTTAAAGATTATTTTAATAAATATCTGAAATGCTCTTTAAAAAACTTTTCATTTTATTGTTTTTCATATTTTGAAGTTAATTTATCTGACTGAAAATGATCATTTCTACAAATGCACCTCTGTGACTTTTCAAAGACCTTGCTAATCTTTTCCCTGTAAACTCTTGAAGTATTTTTGACTATAACTCCACCTCTTTACTTTTAATACTTCATTTATTCAATGCATTTATGCCAGGAGGATTCTGGGGGAAAAACACAATAGAGAAAGCACAATCTTTGGTCCCCGGGTGCTTATGGGTTAAAAGGAAAATAGATGTAATGATTTTGAGTTTTAGGTGAAAAAGTATAGTTGCTGAAGCAAAGCAAAGCAGATAGTTATGGTGTAGATTTTCTGGTAGTTGTATGTCTGTGGTTCTTTCTGAGATGTGCATAACTTCATACATGCAAGTAAAGCACTAATGCATTTGTTTTTCTTTCTTTCTCCAATATGAAGTTTGATTGACATAATATGTACATAAATAACAATAAATTTTATCATCATCACACCAATAAAACATATTACCTCAATGATGGATGTGTTCTTCTTTCTTCCAACCTCAGCCATAGGATTTTTCTCTTCTCTGTTTTCCTCACTGCCTTGGGCATCCATCTGACCATGGCTGACAAGGCTGTGCTCGGGGGATGACTGCCACATTTGTGTCAACATCCCTAACCTTGCTCCTGAACAGAAGACTGCTTGCTTAGTAGCTCTGTTTAGTTACCTAAAACCCATCATAACTGTTTGTTTGGTTCTTTCCTTTACTATTTAAAACCATCTGCAAGTTACCATGCTCAAAAGTGGCATGCGTTTGGTAAAACTACTCATTCCTTAGGTTTTCCCATATTACTAAATGCTGATCACATTTTCTAGTTTGGGCCAGAAATTGAACACATTTCTTTACTATTTTATTTCATACTAATGGCATTACCAATCTTCTTGGCTCCCTTTTCTAAGTATATTGAAATACTTACCATATCTTATCTCTTTCTAAGCCATCCTTTCTGACCCAAATAATTGCATTATTCTCTTAACTGTTCCTAATGGCTTCCAGCGGTGTTTGCTCGTGGAGCTAGCTGAGTCATAGGAAAGCATAATTCATAGCATGTCATTCTTTTGCTCAAAACCCTCTACCAGCTCCAGCTGGTATCTCACAGTCTTAGAAGAAAGACAAAAATTCTTGCTGAGACTGTTGCTAGAGTTCTTAGGGTAAGAGCCTGGGTCCTGGTAGCTCTAGCAAGCCAATCTTGGCCAACTGTTCTTAAAAGGACATCTACACAATTAACAGTGAAACGTGGAAAAAGATTTGTTTTTTCAATGTGGCTACATTAGGAAGAGGAACAAAGAATTCCATTGACAACCCCCTGTCATTCCCAAGTCATTTTTGTGACCTTGACATAAGGTTTGGGTTTAAATACAGACCAATAGATTTACCTAACTAAGCAGACTTGTTCAAGGTATGGTCCTGTGCATCACCATTGTCTCAGCAACATCTCTCCTGCAAGATGATCTGCTTTTAGAACAGTGTAATCTTATTCCAGGGGACAAGTTCTCACTCTGCCTTGTATCAGGGACTCGTCCCTTTCCTTCTCCCAGCATGGGACCCCTGGGGAAATTCCAACAGTCTGGTAATGAAAGCATGAGTTAGGGGGCAGGCCCAGTTTTTCTTTAAAGCATCTCCTCCTGGCATGATGGTTATGATAACTATGTTCCCTTGTTACTGTTTTGGCCAAATGACACACCAAACACACACACACACACACACACACACACACACACACACACACACACACTGTGCTTTTCCTCAGTGTGATCTAGATGTACTGACCATACTGCTAGGAAATGCCAGGGATGTTCCTGTACCAAGGACCATAGTCCATCTAGGCCCACTATGAGAGACAGCCCTTGCCCTAGACAGAATCACCACCAGCTCCTCACTTTCCTAAAACAAGCAATGGAAAAGAGATACAGAAGAGAGAGGGGAGGGGAGGAAAGTGTTTCTATATATTATTCCATTTATTTACACTCACACTTACAGACATGTACACCACTAAGAATTTTATCATGGTTGTGTTCTTCAAGTGTAAATCATCTGGAAGTGTTTCATTGAATGTGACAATGTGGACCTTCGGTTTAAAGGTAAAGACATGGTGTTAATAAAGCATGAGCAGAGGAGGCTTGAGCCTCACATAGAACAGTTTGAACCATCTAGACGTAAAGAAATGCTTGCTATAATTCTGGAATTTTCCTTTCTGATCTCAGTAAGTACTGTACTTTGAGTAAGAATGGCCCCCATAGGTCATCTATTTGAATGCTTAGTCACTAGGGAGTTGCACTCTTTGAGAAGGATTAGGAGGTGAGACCTTGTTGGAGTAGGAGTGGCCTTGTTAGAGGAAGTATGTCACTGGGGGTGGGCTTTGAGGTTTCAAAACCCCATGCCAGGTCCAGTCTCTCTCACTCTCTCTCTGTCTGCAGATCAATCAGGATATAACTACTTCTCCAGCATCAGGCCTGCCTGTGTTCCACCATGTTCTCTGCCATGATGATAGTGGACAAAACTTCTGAAACCGTAAGTGAGCCCCCAGTTAAATGCTTTCTCTTCTAATAGTTGCTGTGGTCATGATGTCTCTTCATAACAACAGAACAGTGACTAAGAAAGTGAGCTACTTGGTATATGGGCATCATTAGTATTAGAAAAAAGTGAGGGGTATTTTATGATTGATGCAAAATCTTCATTAGCACTGCAGAAAACATGACTGTTGTGCACATAGTCTTGGTGCCACAATCGATATATCATAGAATTTGGAAAAACAGGGAGTCGTCTTCAGTGCCTTCCAATCCCCAGCCCTTCTCTTTGTAGTGTCATCTGCTATTCCCTGCACCTGTCTGGTCTTAGCATGCTCTTGGATTGGGCCCTTCATCACACCCATCAACAACAGCTCCCTATGTGGTTGGACAGTTTTCTTTTTCTTTTCAAAAAGTCTTTTCTAGTTGGGAAGGCTGAGTCTGAAGGTGAGGTTTCAGATACTCTGAAACCGATTGCATTTTTGGCACCACTCAAAGCACACCCCACCTACAGAAATTCATGCATCATGTTTGGGTTAGTAGGGTTCCACCCCAGAGCTAAGCACACAGCCTTAGAGGGCAGCTTTGCGCATGTATTTAGTGGTAAACTGTCATTGTCATGTACGATTGAGTAAAAGACTCAATTACTACTTTCTGGGGAACACAGAGATTATGTTTGTCTTTCAGATAAGTGTAGGAAGGTTTCTGAAGGCCCCCTGCAGCTAATCTGATCATCTGTGGATCTTAGCACGTTGTTATGGCATGTTAGTTACATTTTGTTTTTAGGTACTTACATAAGGAAGTCTGTTATATGGCTGACCTCATGTTTTGTGGTTAGTGATTCACCATCCTACACCATCATCACTCTTATCCTTGTAAGAAAAGATAGGCTGAGAAGGGAGTGGACTTAAGGGAGATACTTATTTCTAATAAATATCACTTAAACCCTTTAATGAGTCCATTAAAGTATCGATGTCAAACAGAAGAACTTAGCACACTATTAATTACGTCTGTGCTGAGACAGATGGCATTTGAGAGTTCAAAATAGTGTTTACTCATATTGTTTACTCAAACAGAACAATTGGATGGACTTTCATTTCTTTTTCTAAAAAAAGTTTTATTTATTTTTATTTTATATGTATGTGTGAGTGCCCACATGTATGCATGTGTACCACATGCATGCCTGGTGTCTACAGAGGCCAACACAAGGAATCAAATCTCCTGGAACTATAGTTATAGATGATGGTTCTGGGTCACCATGTGGGGGCTGGGAATCAAACCTGGGTCTTCTGCAAGAGCATCCAGTGTTCTTATCTGCTGAGCAGTCTTTCCAGGCCCAACATTTCTAGTTTCATTTGAGAATTTGGGAATCATGTCAGAAAGTGGACACATCATCAGTCAAAGCAGTTTGTTTTCTTCATGATGTTTGGGGAGAGTCTATATTTGTGTGCAATGAAGTAGAAATTAAATGTCATTTTTCACATAGCAAGGAGATACTGAGCTCTTGTGTGTTTGGTGGTGTGGCTGCTTATACTGTGTCTGATAACAATCAGAGGTAAATGCAGGTTTTCAAAGACTTGAAGCATAATGTGGAGAATGTCAGCATTAATAAAAAATGAAGTGAAAACGGGACTTTGGCAAATTTTTCTCTTATATGACTGTATGAACATGTTTTCTGAGGCTTTTCTCAAGGCTTGGGGGTGGGACCTGGGCAAATCTAGGATGTTGGCTTGTAAGCTTCATGCAAATGCTGGTGAATCTTTCAGAAAATCACCAACAATGTTAATTTATTTTTTCTCATGGCAGAAAGGAGGCTTTGGGCATCTTGAGCTCTAGAGGTCTTTATCAGGAGCCCATAGCTTTCATATGTTCATGTGGATGATATAAAACAGTCACTCACTTGAAATTTTCCAAACCATGACTGTAGCTTAGAGGTCAGTACCATTCTACTCCTTTTCCAGTGATGCTTGGTACTCCTCTTCCAGGGATGCTTGGTACTCCTCTTCCAGGGATGCTTGGTACTCCTCTTCCAAGGGATTCTTGGTACTGCTCTTCCAGGGATGCTTGGCACTCCTCTTTTAAGAGATGCTTGATACTCCTCTTCCAAGAGATGCTTGGTACTCCTATCCCAAGGCATGCTTAGTAGCCTTACTGATTTCCTCTCTCTCAACTTGATTTCTATCCTTGACCCTGGGTATCTCACTACTTTGGTGGGGAGACATAAGCAAGAAAGTACAAATGATATTCTTCCTCAAACCCAGAGGAAAGAAACTTCTTGCTCTAGAAAGATCTTCTCAGGAAAAAGTATCCTAATCTACAGGATCAGACTCCAGGTCCACCTTATATTGAGAAAGAGGAAAACAATTAAAAAACTGCTGCTATCTGAGCAGGTGTACCCGGATTGTCTTTTAAAGATCATGCAAATGTGGGGGCATCATTCTAGGTCTACCAACTTCAATTTTCTTCAGAACACATCACCACTGATAGTTCACATTTGTCTGTTCATCACTATAGGACAGGATGAATGAGTGTGTGGGTTTCTTCTGTCATGACTACTGGAGCTTAGAACAGGACCAGCCCTTTGTCCATATATAGTATTTAAATGACAACATCCTGATGCTCTCCGAGGCTTATATGTGTGCAGGTGTAAGGAGAAGTTCTGCATCTGGAGATGGCTTTCCTCCTGCTCTCACTGCTCTGGTTGGTGGCTCCTGGATGATGGAAAGTAGACTGTCTGGATCAGAGAAAGCTTAGAGAGTTTAGCAAGCCCAGGTTCACAGCTTCTATTGATATAATATATGTCAATATATATCAATATATATATCAATATATATATCAATATATATATATTCTTCAGGGAAGAATAATATTCCCTGAAGCTGGTGCATTTTCTGCCCTTCACCAATTAATATCTTCTTTAGTTTTTTCTGTTGTATCTCTCCCACGACTATAAAACCTTGCATTTCATAATAAGCCCAGATTTTCTCACTGTGCTCCTTGGAGCCATGGGAGGTATCCCTGGGACTGCCAGGGAGGATGAAGGCACAGAGAAGTGAGGACTTTTGATCAGAGTAATTCTTTCTTTATATATTTTATGTATTGTCCGTCTCTTAAATAATGATAAAAATGTGAATGTCATTAATCTTTGGCATCATTATTTGGCTAAGAAAAATCCCAGATACTGCTATGAAATTTTGGACATCTGAGTGTCCTAATAGACACTTCAATTTTAAATGTTCATCTGACAGTTTTTGGCCCTTGTGCATTAAAATACAATTAATCATGTGATATTACTTTACAAATAAAAGGAAGATAATAACATTCCTTTGCTCAGTTCTAATGTAATCACAAAGGATGATCTATACCAAGAAAAAAAAAATCAGAATGTCTTTATACTCTTTCCTAGATTTTAAAAGTAAGTGCAGACTGTAGAATAATATAGAATATAATTTGGAAGCTTTGTATTAATTTGCTTTCTGTTGTTGTTATAAATATCATAACCAAGAGGAACTTGGGGAGGAAGAGTTTATGTGGCTTCTGCATCTGATCATAGCTCATTATCATGGAGGGCAGGGTCTGTGTTGTTCAATTTCCATCATGGAGGGTTGTTGTTGGTTGTTGTTTACTCTTTTTAGGGGGGCCTGCCACGCAGCTTCCAAATAAATCACACATAGAGGCTTATTCTTAATTATGAATTCCTGGCCTTAGCTTAGTTTTTTGCCAGCTTTTCTTAACTTTAAATTATCCTGTCTACCTTTTGCCTCTGGGCTTTTCCTGTTCTCTTACTTCTGTAAATCTTACTCTTACTCCGTGGCTTTCTGTGTAGCTGGGTGGCTGGCCCCTGGAGTTCACCTCCTTCCTTGACTGCTAGATCTCTCCTCCCAGTTTTCTCGTTCTGTATATACTCTCTGTCTGCCAGCCCCACCCATCCTTTCTCTTACCTTGCCATTGGCTGTTCAGTCTTTATTAGGACAGTCAGGTGTTTTAGACAGAAAAAGTAACACAGCTTCATAGAGTTAAACAAATGCAACATCAACAAAAGTAACACACCTTAAAATAACATTCTACTACAGAAGGTGTCTCTGGCCATTTTGGTACACTTGACTTTAGCAAGTCATGCTTTTCTCGTATTAGTAGAACTACAAAAGTAAATCACAGAATTAATCCTTTTGAGGACAAACAATTCCAGTGTGTTTGCTTCCAAATAAATATCCTATAATATTACATCCAAATGAAACTTATATGGCTGGATTTTCTTATATCGTTAACATGTCTGTGTTCCCCAACAATCCTATGTAAACTCCTCCATGGTCAACACCTAGGTTTTATACCTGTATAGCTCATGCAGTATGTAGATCAAGGTTTACCTTTGATCATGCTGTGGTGGAGTGAGTGGTCAGCCTTGTGATAATGCAAGCATCACCAACAGGACATTTTCCTGGTCCTCCTGTTCAAGGCCGTAGGAAGAAGGAATGAGCTCTCATGAGACAGAACTGGGGTCAGGAAGCAAACTGAGTCAGTCTTGGGTTGAGGAATCTTTTGAAGACAGGTTACAGGAGAAGAAACTGGGGACCAAATTGGTTTGAACATAGAGCGGGGAATGCTGGAGTTGGACCAAGCAGGGAGAATGTGAGGTGATTCTGCACCGGGGTCAAAGTTCATGAAACTGGTTATGGAGAAGGGCAGGCATAGTAGATCTGGAGAGCTGGAGAGCGAGTTAAAGGGAAGAGGGTGTGGTAAGAGGAGGCACAGGGGAAGGCAGACATCTCGGAGCCTTTGCTGCTGTATTTATCACTTACCACCACCCGTGTCTGTCTGGGTCAGACCAGAACCTCTGGCAAATGTGTATAATCAAATATAGTTTTGTATCTGCTCCTCGGATTTGCTTGTCCTCCCTTACTCTCTCTTCCTCTGGTGCACATTTTCTTCTCTCTTCCTCTCCTCTGTCTCTTTTTCTTGTTTTCAGGAGCTGCAAAAACACAATTCCTCTGATTCAAACAAACCATTCTAGACACTGATGCATTGCATCCAAAAGGCTAGCACTACTGATTAAGCAAACTATAGCCATCAGTGGCACAAATAAATGATGCACAATTGGTTCATTTTTGTAACAGAGAGAAGAGAGTCTGGGAGGACGGTGTGCAGAAAAATGTCCAGTAGAATGAGCAAGTGAACTCCCAGTGGGCAGACCCAGGCTGGTGTCTCCTCCTCTAGTCCTTGCCTTGAAGCACTGCTGGAAGGCACGTGTGTTATTGTCTTCACTTCTAAAATAAGGGAGCAGAGGCTTAGAGAGGCAGGGTGACTCCTCCAAGGTCATCCAGCTCCGTAGAAGCCAGAAGTCAAGGAAGGTGCCTCTGACTCACATCCTTCCTTCTACTTCTGTCCCAGGAAACCCTGGACTTTGGATAGCACCAATGGCTTCAGGCTCCCTGTGCTTCCTACTGTCCTTTCGGATGTTGATGAAAAGCTCAGTCGTCAGGGTGGCCTTACAGATTTGCTCTCGGGGATTCTGTGTGCCCTTTTTTTTCCTTGACACATTTCCCTCACTGATTTAATACCACAAATGGGCTAAAGAAAACGAACAAACTGTTTTTGGATTAATACTAAGACCTAGCCTAATTATTTAAATGTTCTCAAATGCATGGTCTGCTGTAGCTGGATTTAATTCTCAAGTCCACATTGATGGAGGAGTTCTTGGGCACTGCACTTCCACACGTGACTCTGGACACCTGCTTTCAGCGGGAGGTCATTTTCAGAAACTTTGAGGGCATGAGGAAATGGCATTTAAGTGCCCAAGTTGAGCTGGCAAGGCCAGAAGTCGTAACCTGCTAAGAGGTTGCCAAGCATTGTTGAGGTTTCTGTGTCTCATCCAACAAGCTGTTTACTCACGAGGTCCAAATCTTTCCGGTCTCGGGAAATACAAGTGATCCTTGGCTGGAGTCAGTACCGCGCCCTCCTCCCCGCTTCACATACAAGAAGTTATTCAGAATATCATTTTGAAAGTTTACCATAATTATAAGCCAAAAGCTAAACATGGGGACAATATTATATATGGAAGATAAGGCTATTCAAACTCATCATGGACCCACATTTTATCTGGTTCACCCTTGGAGCAACATTGTTAGGAAATGGGTACCTGCTAGGAAATGCTCTCAATGGTCAGGCTGGCTTGCTATCTTTGTTTCTTATGAAATGATTTTATTACTTTTGGATATATATGCTAGAGGTACATTCGTTTAGTCAATAAATATTAGCCGAGCACCTACTATGTGCCAGGATCCATGTAGAAACCGAGAACATAGTGCTGAGCAGAAACAAACATACTTTTTTTTTTTTAATAGTAAGAATCTTGCAATCTGATAAAGGGAAAACAGAAAGATAAAATAATACAAATATGTAGCTTCTATTTTTGTTTTTATTTTTCGAGGCCGAGTTTCTTTGTGTTGCCCTGACTGTCCTGGAACTAGCCCAGACTGGCTTCAAACTCACAGAGATCTGCCTGCCTCTGCCTCCTGAGTGCTGAGATTAAAGGTGTGCTCTACCACCCCCTGGCTTGTAGCTTCTAAGGGTAAATGATTTGAAGAAAATGTGAGCAAAGCTTTGAGAGATTATAACATGGATTAAATCTAGTCTGCAGAATTAGGGTAGATGTGCCTGGGAAAGAATATTTTGGTTGAGAATTGGAAAACATGGCTCTCTTTCTGGTCCTTAGGGATCAGTGATGGATGAAGATTAGGATTTACCAAATCGCCAGGAGTGAGCAGTACTAACAAAATCATGCTGAGCAATCCTTGCAGTTCGGACTGAAGACAACAGCACACTCAGGCTAAGGGAGAAAAAAGCCCGCACTTGCGCAGATGCATCCTCGTTTGAGTGGGACCCATGGCCCTTCTCTAGATCACTCACCACCTGATGTGCTTTGCACACCCAGTACCTGTGTCTTCTGTCTTTTACAGTATCAGTTCCTCTCATCCTTCATCCTTAACCACCAGGCTGTTTCCAGCTTTCTCGTCCTTCCTTTTCCACGTAGTCTCTATTCCCCCAATGCTACTCCAGCGCCCTCCATGTCATTTGTCCCCGTCCTCTCTGCTCTGTTGCTGGCTCGTGCACATAGCTTACGAGTTCTACCAGAAAATTCTGGGTTCAACTGTGGCCACTAGGGATGGGGATGAGACATTTCAAAGCCCAACACTTCCTCTGTTATGGTGGAAAAGTACACTAGAGGGCATTATATAAAGACAATCCCACCACCCCCATAGTACACATTCAGTCTGCTTGGGGCTGAATCTCTTTTAAGATGAGAATTACCCAAATCTATTCTTTTTGGATTATCTCTACCTGGGAAATATGTGCTCTGAGAGCATTTAATAAAAGGACCGCAGCTCCCTTCCTTTATTATGTTTCAGCCCAGCTTTGAGAGGTAGAACAGGTAAGCTGAAAGTGAATTTAATAGGAAACTGAGATTTTGTTTCCCTGGCAACATTAATTCTGTCTTCTTAGAAATGAAAATGACACTGGAAACCTTTGTTTCTGCATTCCCAGCTCTGCAGGGCAATGTGACATGTTGAGGACTCTGGAAACGGTGCTGAGTAATAGAATTTGCTTTGGAGTCGTCCCTCATGAAGTTCCATGTAATCCCATGGGGATTATGCTCTAGTTGGTATTTACCCTCTTTGCAGAAAACAACGGGAACAGGTAGATCCTCAGTGTTGTGGCACAGTACATCAACTACCGGTGTCCACAGGGTAAGTGGACTATGCAGAGCTGGATGAGGAGGTTGTTGATTCAGTAACAATCATGGCTGAAAGGATCATCTGTTGTTCAGGACCACTGGTCCAGTAGTTCTGATATTCAGGGATGGGGCAGACACCAGTGTATAGGAACAGTAATCAAGCTACTCATATGGATACATGTTCTCACCTCACACACCCAAGTTGGGCATTTCAGCCATACTAGGGTGGTTTTCAGTAATTACCCTTGAAGACACAGTAATCCATTTGAATAATTCACCTTCAAAAAGTTTTGGTAAAATGTAGTGTGTCCTGTATGCAGAGATTCATGGCCGCCTTTCTTCTGCGCAGGTTTATAATGTGGTGTCAGGGATGTAGACTTCTCATGAGGGGGTGCCAGGACTTAGGTCTTGGCTCTGTCATTGACTAGTGTGGAGTCTTGGGGATGGCTTTTGCTTTGTTGTACCCCAGTTGTTTCATCTGTAGAGTGGCTGGTCTCAAGCGAACAGTGGGGTTGTGGAAATAGTTACACGGCGATATTGGTGAAGCATCTAGTCAGGTCTAGGGCCTCGGAGCTGTGCATAGTTTGGATGAGACATTCGGTTGCCATTTCTCCCATCTATATGCCAGGGAAGAGAAGGCACTTCTTTTGGATTTTTTTTTTTTTTTTTTTTGGTAACTGGGAAATATTTCATAAGTGTAGACGGCTATAAAAAATTTTCCCAACTAAGTGCATGAAAATGTGATGCCCCTCTTCTGTGGTTACTTGTTTTACAATGTGATGGGATAGTAGCCTATGATCCTGAAGAAGTAGGGACAAGGCAACATGGAGGAGAAAGAGGAAGAGGAGAAACCGGTGAATCCAACAGTTTCCGGTTAGGTCCCCACCTCCTTCCTCTTACTCAACAAGTTTTCTTCATTCCCAGTAACCGGAGACCCTGCTTGGGACTGTGGACTGCTCTTACTCTGGGTGCTTCTGAACCAGATCTGAAACATGAGTCCACAGTGTGAAGTTACTCACAGGCAGTTGTGCTGCCCCTGCATCCAGTAAAAGGAAAACAAGATTATCACCACAGCCCTGGCAACAGTGTGGATTCAGGGGTTTGTGTGGCCATGGGGAAGTGAGTGACATTTTCTTTTTCTGCCTGAAGGTTATTGGGGGGGGGGGGCAAGAAATGCTTTACTTTTTGTCTGTCTTTCTTAAACGTTTGCCATGCGATTGTAGAAAATTAGAAGACTCTATATTCACTGAAGACTATAACACATACCCAGGACCAACTGAAAGAACAGATACTGTGCATTAACTCTTTGTTTGCAACTGAGGGTCAGTTTTACTTGATTGAAGTCATAAATGCTGAGCATTCTTTCCCCTTCTATTTATCCATATACTTCTGTTATTAGGAGTTGTTACTGCACAAAAGGTTTTCAGGCCAAATGTTGCTTCTTCTTGTAGATCTGCCCTAAAGATAGTATTTGGAAGGATGCACTCAGCTATTTGTGATTTGGCTTGCAGCATCTCCCAGCATCTCCTCTTTTCATATGGTGCTTTCCTCTTTATCCTTCAGCATCCTCTCAGGTCTCTGGCCCTCAGCTAGGGCTTGTCATCCCATCACAGCCCTTTCCCTCTTCCCGGGCCTCACCATGTTTGGTTCTGTAAGCTCTTGCTCCCTCCTTCAGACAAAAATACCATCGCATACAACATATGCTCCTATACAACCTCAGTTTCCCCTTCGGCCTTCCGTTCTCTGGAGTCCATTTAGACGTTATTTACGCCTCACACTTAGCACTTGTCACATGTCATCCTGTAGTACGAAGTGTGTTTGCACACACATGTGTTAGTGGTTTCCCCATGCCTCATGACTGGTTCAAGATGGTACCTTAGCAAGTTTTACTTACTTTGGCTTTTTTAGTTCCTAGAATGTTGTTTACGTGGAGATAATTAATGGGAGCTGCTGTATTCATGGAAAGACAAGCAGTGTCCTGTCCTTGTTACTCTCCTGCTGTACCCTGAGCACTCTTCTACAGGGAGCCTCCCCTACATACCCCTCTTTTCTCCTTTGAGGCCCCAGCTTCCTCTACTCTCCCTTCTCTCCTGGTCTTTAATGGAAATCTCTGATTTAGAACCAAGTTAAAGGAGACTCCAATGCTCAGAAGAGAAAGACAAATAGTTCAAGAAGCCTGTACAGTTTTGTTTTGTCAATTTGTCACACATCAGACATTTCTTCTAGAGGGAACCTCAACTGAGTTATTGCTTCCGTGACTGTCCTGTGGCCATGTTTATGGGGTAATTTATTGATTAATGATTGATGTGGTGGTATCACTCATGGGCAGGTAGTTCTGAGTTGGATAAGAAAGCAAGCAGAGCAAGCCAGTAAGCAACATTTCCCTCTGGTCTCTGTTTCAGTTCCTGCCTTGAGTTCCTGTCTTTTCTCAATGACAACTGTAACCTTTAAACCAAACAAACCTTTTATCACAACTTTGTGTTTATCACGGCCACAGCTGAGGCAATCCTCTCTCCATCAACAAACCAACCAGCTAGGGAATGCAGGGTGGCGGGGGCGAGGTTCTTCCACTATCTTCTCTTCCACATTCAGTAGAGTCTAGAGCGGTGGTTCTCAACCTTTTTATGCTGTGACCCTTTAATACAGTTCCTCATGACCCTTTGATACAGTCCCCCAACCATAACATTATTTTTGTTGCTACTTTATAACTGTAATTTTGCTACTGTTATGAATCATAATGTAAATATCTGTGTTTTCCAATGATGTTAGGTGGCCACTGTGAGAGGCTGAGAACTGCTGGTCTAGTAGGATGTAAGGATTTTGGTAGAGGGCAAGACCCGAGAGAACTTCAGTGCCAGCGCAGTCCACTGTCATGTGTTATTTCAACTCCTTTGAATCTTTGCTGTTTTCATATTTTGTGGGAAGTTCTTGCCAAGATTTTTTTCATAGCCTCTTCTACTACATTTCAATAGTGTCACAGACTCTTGATCATGCCTGACTTCTTCATATGGAAGGTCACAGTTGAGAAGTCCAAAATGTTAGGAGCATTTTAGTGGTCACTGACAGCTTGAGATTAAGTCCTACTCTATTAAGAAGATAATAGCAGTATCTGATCGGCCCTAAAGGAAGCCAGTCAGTCAGATCTTTTGCTTTCTGCTTTTTTCTGGTACCTGTGATATTGCATGAGATGACTCTTCTATAGGAAACCTATAATTTCTGAGATTGTAGAAATAAGTGATGGTGAGTCTGATGAGATGATGCAGGGTGATTCAAGACTGATGGCTTGAGTTTGATCCCTGGAACCCACACTGCAAAGGAGAAGACTGATTCCTAGAAGTTGTCCTCTGACTCCTGCACGTGAACTGTGACACACACACACACACACACACACACACACACACACACACACACACACACCAAATACATGGAAAAGATACATAAAATAGTCAGTTGACATATATTTTTAATTCCCTTACTATCCTGAAATTTAGGAACCCTATAAGATGAGACAGAAGGATAAGGAAAGATGCACACAGTCTTTCTTTTTTCATTTTTTCTTTTCCCACTGAGCTAATAGATTTCATTATTGGGTCTAGAAGGCAAAGTCCTTGGTGGGCTTGCTGTGCACTTTAAAATGGGGATGCTTTGTGAACATCATAGTAGGAGAGCTCAGGGACTTGGCTGCACTGAATAGCTCTTTCCTGGTGTCTATGCTGACTAGACAAAGAAGAACAGCAGTAGCTAACATTCGTTGACACTTACTGTGATGTTAATCTTAATAGTCAACTTGACTGAGTTTAGAATCATCATGGAAACATACTTCTGGGTGTGTCTATGAGAGTGTTTCTAGAAAGCTTAACTGAGGAGGATAGACTGTCCTGAGTATGAGCAGCACCATCATGGCTGGGATCCTCTTTTGAATAACAGGAAAAAGTGAGCTGAGTACCAGCATCCAACTCTCTGCTTTCAGACTACAGATGCAATATGGCCAGCTGCCTCACAGTCCCACTGCCTTTACTGTCCTGTTACGATGGATTATATCCTCAAACTCTGAGACAAAACCATTTCTTTCTTTTAAAAAAATATTTATTTTTAAATTTTGTTGTTACGTGTGTGGGTGAGTGTGTGCATGTAAGTGCAGTGCCTATAGATTCCAGAAGAGGGCATCAGATCTCCTGGAGCTGGAGTTATAGGTAGTTGTGAACTGACTGATGTAGGCACTGGGAACCAAACTCAGGTCCCCTGGAAGACATTTCATGCTCTTAGTCACTGAGCCATCTCTCCAATCCCAGCCCTTCTCTTCTTAAATTGCTTTTGTCTGGTATTTTGTCAATAAAGAGGAAAATAACTAGTGCATCTGTTGCTCTCAGTGATTCACAGACAATATCTCATCTAAGTTATCAAGTGTTAGGTCTAATTATTATTCCCATTTGTCAAAGAGGCAGAGTCTCTTATTGGCTGAGGCATTTGTCCATTCTGGTGTTATTAGTGCATGTCAAACCTGAGTCTTAAATCCAGGGCTGACAAATCTGGGAGCCTGACTATTCGCACAGACCCTATCCTGGACCTGGCTCAGGATGGTGACGCTACCTATCTCTGGGGTTTCTGAGTGATTGATGGTGAGGGGTGGGGGAGGGGGTGTCTGCCAGCCATCATATGAGTTCTAAAAGGTCAATATTTACATAAAGGTAAAATAAGGGATAATACAAATAATAATAATGTGTATGGAAAGTTTTATCACAGCTTTGCTTGATGGAACAAACCTCCAGCAGCAGGTAATACAAGCTCCATGCCATGCATCTCTTTCAAGCACATAGCAAAGTATGTTTTAATATTGACATAAAACATACTTTCTTAGCATTTGAACCTTGAATCCATCTTGAAATTGTTAGTGTGTGTGTGTGTGTGTGTGTGTGTGTGTGTGTGTGTGTATATATATATATATATATATATATATATATATATATATATATAAATGTTTTGATTTTTTTGTGGTTCAGTTAAATAATTTTAGCATTCTTTTTAGATTTTTCCTATAGTTTCCAGAGTTTGGATTTTTAAAAACACTAATCTGAATTTTATAATAATTGCAAATAATTTAAATTTCTCTCTCTAAAAACCATAAAGTACATTTAATGATGAGACATGAAGTTTTTCCTAAGCAGAACATTGATATTTTCTGTGTATCTCTATGTAACTTGGTAGTTTCTGTGCATCTCTGTGTAACTTGTTGATAGTTTCTGTGCATCTCTATGTAACTTGTTGATAGTTTCTGTGCATCTCTATGTAACTTGTTGATTTTTCTGTGCATCTCTGTGTAAGTTGTTGCTATTTTCTGTGTCTCTCTATGTAAGTTGTTGCTATTTTCTGTGTGTCTCTATGTAACTTGTTGATAGTTTCTGTGTCTCTCTATGTAAGTTGTTGCTATTTTCTGTGTCTCTCTATGTAACTTGTTGATATTTTCTGTGTCTTTCTATGTAAGTTGTTGATAGTTTCTGTGTATCTCTATGTAAGTTGTTGATATTTTCTGTGTATCTCTATGTAACTTGTTGATTTTTCTGTGCATCTCTATGTAACTTGTTGATAGTTTCTGTGCATCTCTATGTAACTCTCTGATTCAGGTGCCTGGATTTCATCTCTGTAACTGAGCCGCCTCAATTGTTCTAATTCTGGTTTAAAATATAATTGTGGAGTCCAGTAGTCCACCTGCCTAGACTGTCTCTTGTATTTTCATAAGTTCACCCTCACAGCAACCCCATCTCATGAATGAGATGTGATGGACAGAAACTCTGAGGCTCAGCAAGGGTGTAGCTCAGTGGTACAGTGTGTGCTTAGTAGGCATGAGGCCTGGGATTGACCCCTAGTGCTACAAATTTAAAAAGAAGAAAAGAAAGAAGAAAGGGAGGGAGGAAGGAAGGTGGGGAGACGGGAGGCAGGCAGGGAGGCAGGCAGGGAGGCAGGCAGGGAGGCAGGCAGAAGAACCAGAAGCTCTGAAGGTCAGAGGCTCTCAGGATTGTGGGGACCAGCACAGGCGACGACAGCTAGGATTCTGAATCAGGTTTGAAACTTGGGTTGTCCTTTCTTTCACAAGAGCTCAGTTTCTAGTTTTCTTGGGACATGTCTCTTATTTCTCGTTAAACACTCCAGTGAACTGCTTTAGGATAGCATTCAAAAATAGTTTCACAAATGCAAATCAGCCTTCTCTTTTCAAGTTGCTGGTATTTCCAGCCTTTGCCTTCAGCCTGACGCTGGGCCTCCCCTGCACATCCTTTGAGTTTGGCTGTTGGGAGCATACTGGTTTGCTTGTGATAGAGAAAGAATTTCGAAGTGGAAGATTTCTTAATCGTGCAGGTCCTCAGTTCCTCTGATCCCCACAATTATCTTTCCCTTTTGGTAGAGGGAAACAAAAACCAAATTGAAATAAGCTATTTGTGTAAATGGTGGGACTCTTTCAGAAGTTTATTTTTAACATTTTTCTTTTAAAAAAAAGAACACTTCTAAAAAGATCGTCTCAAACTACAGCCTATGTTTAACCAAACAGAAGAGTTATCCAACTAGACTGTAGTCTTTTAAAAATCATGTCAAAACTTTGCATATCTTTCTGCTTCCAGAGTCCTGTGGGATCAAAGGGTGTTAGCAACTGATACAACTTAGGGTGGGAGGGAGGAGCCAAGACCAGGAGTGGAAAGCCATCACCTTCTAGGCTCTCCATGGATCCTCAACTTGTCCCCAGGGCTTCCTTTCAATATGGAAACCATTTGACACCTTGGTAAACAATACAGAAACAAGCAGACAAACAAAAAAAGACCCAATAGCAGAACCAACAAAAATGAGCAAATGACTATCTTTGAGAGTTGTTGAGTAACTATTCTTCTTTCATATAAACCTGATTTCAGTGCAGCTTTTAGAAGATAACTTGTCTAATTAATGATGCATATTAACAAAGCCAAATTTATGCATTTGAGCCTTACCTGGGTGACCTAATTTCATTCTTTTTTTGTATTGGCTGATTCAGTTCACGAATCTCATACATCTAGGTTCTCCGACTTTAGCTAGCCAGTTGTGACTCTCAGATTCTTTCCTGTCTGTGTCTCTGTTTCCAGGGCAACATAGCTTATCTGACTGTCAGTGGTGTGCCTCTCTCTGAAAATAAAGAGTGCACACCTTCAGACACAAACCAACATACACTGATTGTGTCACACTAGTGGAAACATAAAAAGTGATGTTCTGTCCCTGCACCCTTGTCCATAACTGCACACACGCTCTTGGCATGACAAGGATTGTGCAGGTTGCTAGAAGGTCTCCTGGAACTCTACCCCAAGGTTGGGCTGTTGGGGAAAGACCCTAAGCTTCAAGATCAAGGCAGTTTGACCGTGAAATACCTTCATTTGAACTCTGGCTCCAACTCTTTATTGACTGGCTTCGGCAAGCCTCTAAACTTTGTAAGGACCCATGCTCTTTACTTAGAAGACAGGGATAATAAATCTGCCTCTGCTCCGTATGGATGTTTTAAGGACAAAGGAGATAATCTATCTAAAAGCACCCAGCAAAATGGCGTGTAAATAATAAATACTCAAATAAACGTTAATGATGATTAATACGTTAATTTCCATCTTCTGGAAAAGAAAATTTAGATGTAATAGATGAACTAATTTATAAAGCCACATTTTAGTATTGCTTCTGGAATGATAATTTATTAAAATAGATTCTACATAAAGGTTAACTTTCTGCAGTGGAGAGGCAGTCTGAGATAATTGGTTAAACGAAAATATTTAATGTATGAGGAATAAATGGAAAAGTCAAGCCTGTTAAATTTTCAGCTTTATTTTAAACTCTTTGGCAAGAACTGCCACATCAACCCACCTTCGTGGCTTTCTTCTGCGGGAGAAGAGATCTGAGTCCTCGGTTTGCAGCAGCTCACTGCCCAACTAGAGGCTGGAACACATTCAGTAACCACCTGCTTCCTCAAAGGGCTCTCACCGAAGAAACCATGTAAGAATTCTTAATTCCCCCAGTTCTCATGACGGCCAAGTGCACATGGAAACTGCCGTGGTCCAGCTGCAGCCTGGGTTCAGGTCCTGAGATGGGGAAGGGGCATTGGTGCAAAGGAATGAACTGTCCGACCACCAGATGAGTTTCGCACAAGTGGCCGGCCCCAAATAGCTCCAGCTGTCTTTATTATACATCAAAAACAAGCATGTTTTTCCATACTAACAAACAAGCTTTTCCCATCCTCCAACATTAACCTCTGGCAAAATCAAGTATGTCAATTATGTTTTTTCCCCCAACTTTTACATCAAAGCATCTTTAAACCCAAAACAACACTTATCATTTTGTTAGCTTGGCCAAATACCGAGCCAAGTGCATCTCATCTTTACAAAACTGAAAGTGATAAACATAGGCATACCTTTTCAAGAACACTATTGTTCAAAACAGGTTTACAGAAATAGGGGTGATCTGCCTCTAATCCTGTCAGCACTGAATCAGAACAGCTCCTGGGGTCTGAAGTGACAGTTGGCATCCTCAGAAAGCTATCTGAGAAGCATCACCTCCCAAAGAATTAGGGGAATATATTTGAGAAAAAAATGGGCTTTTCAGGAATGATCACACCTATCCCATGCACGACTGACAAAATAACACTAAACCACCAAGAGAATCCCCAATACCACAAGAGAGAAGGGAGCATGCAGGCTGTGGGTCCCAGCAGTATTTTGCACTGTCCAGAAGTCCACTAGTCCTTGCCCAGTGAGACTGTCCCTGTGGGCTTTTGCCTCATCTGGAGACCCATTGGACAGGCACTCCCACAATGGTCCCAAACTAGGCAGCACAGCTCCCAACAGGAAATGCCTCCTAATCCACACAATGTTTTCAAAATAAATATTTTTAAATTATTTTATGCAGGTGAACAATGAAAGTTAAAGACGTTTTTTAGTTCATCAAACACAGTCTTGGGGGATCATGTGACAGGCTGATAGGCCTGGCTCCCCGCTTCTGGATCCATGTTGTTGATCAGTTGCTGAACTGACGGCACTGGGCTGAGCTAGCCTGCTCTGAAATCTTCCTGATGACACTTCTCTAGTGCGCTGTCTTCCTCATACACAAGTACTCATAGCCCAAAGAGGCTCTCATTCAGCCCTGAAAGCAGCTTAGGTTTTATTTATTTATCTTTTTCTTTCAGGAAATGAGCTCTTTTTCTCAAGAAACTATAATTATTTTTTGGGAGGCATATATCTTATTAGAAAAAAGTTATTTTCAAAGAAAGTCTTACAAAGCAAGCACTGAATCAAACAGCTGTTGTCTTCTATAACCCATAATTGAAACAACTTTCCCTAGATCAACCAGTCGGGGTGGAGGTTTTCAGGAAGTATATGATTTTTAGAGGAGGTTCCATTTCACTCAGCTTAAACTGTAAGGGAGTTTCTGTCCACTGTTAGAACTTCCTGTTTTAGAAATGGGAAGACTAAGGTCTGGAGCACGTCATCCAACATTTATTGAGTAGGCCCATGCACACACACACACACACACACACACACACACACACTCACACACACTGCATGCATGCACACACACACATGCACATGCACACACACCTCCATACGTGTCTGTCTTTCTATGTGTGCATATTCTCATATCCTCAAATCGAGTCTGAAAGAAAGGTATTACTAATATTCATGCTTATAGACAAAGAAATAACAGAGCTATTAAATAACACGTCCTGATTTGAGATGGTGACAGAGCAAGGCTTTGAATATCTTTCTAAGTTTGCTCCGTGACTTCCTTGTTTTCTAGTATTTCCTTGCTACCTGTATTACTGGTTTGAATAGGCAGTAGGACAGGGCGGGGTGTGTTGGGTTTGAGGCATTGATTGCATTATGCTCTACACTAGGCTTTTACATACCCAGCCACACTGCCGAAGGACTTTCCCCTACTTAAGTGACCTTTAGTATCTGCATTCATAAGGGCCTAGGATTTCTATTTAATTACTTCAATGATCTCAGAAAGTCATTGAATGAAAGGGAAATAAAGCCATAAAAGAAAAGCGATATAAAGACATCTTCGGCTCAGATTTACTCTGTGTATTAGGATCTCAGGTGTGACCCATAAAATGACATTATCCTGTTGTGTTTAAGATGTTCCCTCCAGGTATATTTTGTCATAATACATTTTACTTAGCAAAACCAAGCCATAGGTAAGAATGCTTTTTAAATTAGGAAAAGTTTCCATTGGTGAAATATTGAGAAACAGGAAGGAAAAAGAAAAGACTAGGCAAAATGGGTTTCATCTGGGGTGCTGCGCCCATGCCCGGTCCCGCGGGCCAGTTTATTTGATGAGACCCGAGGAGGCACCTCCTGAAAGATCAATGGGGGCGAGAGAGAAAGGAGACCAGGCGCGTAAAGGAAGACAGAGACATTCTGAGTTGCGTCGAGGTCTCCGTTTATTGACTGGGTATTGAAGCTTATAAACAGGGCTTCAGGCAGGGAGGGGGAACAGGGGAAGCACGGAGAGAAGGATGGCAAATTCCTAAGGGAGGGTGAGGTCGCTTTGGTCCCAGGCCCCTGCAGCTGGTTGATTAGCAGGTATTCCAGGAAGTTGTACAGCCCGCGGTTAGGCCAGGAACTTCCTGCCTTTGTAAGGTTTGATAAAGTAAGGACACCGCTGTCCGGAATCGGTCCCCAACAGTTCCCCCTCTTTTCTCAAAAATGGATCAAGTCCATGTGATTGGGGTGGTCCGAGAGAGTCCCTGTCTTAGGCTACACAGGGGGCTTCCCACGCTCGGCAGCGTGCCGTGTTGAGCCGGTCTCGGGTGACCTCTGTACGCTGTTGTCTCCGGTGTGGGCCCTGTACTATTCCCGTCATTGAGTACCCTCTAGCAGGACCTTGGGGACGTTAGGGCCTTAGGACACTGAATCTGAGTCCTTGATGGGGCTCCTGGCTGGCCTCCTCGGAATCTACTCTGTGATAATGAATCGAGATGTGTTGTGGTAAGGCCGAATCAATCTGATTTTTGATAAACTGAGTCAACCGCTGAAAGACCCAGGGACCAAAGGTCAAACCACCCGTGCTGATTTTTAAACTCCCTTTTTCTTTGAGCCAGCCTTTCCCTTAATTTTTCCATCAATTCCCTGACAATACCAGTATGGTCGGCATAAAAGCAGCATTCTCCCTTCAAGGCTGCACATAATCCCCCCTCCTTTAAAAAACAGTAAATCCAGACCTCTTATGAGCGAGGTTAAAGATTTCTCCAGAGCAGAAATGGATCTTTCTATGGCCTCTAGGTCAGTAGTCATAGCCATTTGTAACTGCATAAGGTGGTTGCTCTGCACGAGAGCAGTAGTTCCTGTACCAATTCCTGCAGTGATGCCCCAATACCTAACAAGAGGGCAATAGTCATAGACACAGGTTCTCGAGTGTATCTGCCTCTCTGCTCAAAGAATTCCATATCAGAGACTAATTGGACCAGAACATAAGAGTTTTCCCATTATCAATGGCAAAGCGAGCTTCCCCTTATTTAGTTTTTGCCATCTGCAAGTGTGTCATGGGTTCCGAGGTGGATATTGGAATCCTAGCATCCTCAGTTTAGTGGTACCCAGACATGAATCATCATTTAGTTAAGACATCAGTGATATAAGAGCCAACAGTAATTAGCAGAAGTACAGGGCCAAAAGCCTTGTGATGGCTGACAGAGTTCCTTATCCTCAAGCAACTTGGAACTTTATCTCAGGTTCCCTATGACAAGAAATTCCCTTTTGATCTAACATTCTGGGGTGGGGGGGGAAACAGGGGCGATGTTTTCTCTCTTCTATAATTACTTCCTGCTGACATTGGGACGTTGTTGTCAAGGCCCTGGAAAGCCAGAATGTTAGTCAAAGACAAGAGGGAATGTTTTATTGACCAGCTGAAGAGATGGTATGCATATCGGCTGAATTGGTCCATATCAGCTTTCAGCAATTTCAGGGCTCATGGTCATTTGCAGTAGGTTGTCACCAGCAAATGATGCTTGGATGTATCTGTCAGCCAAGTGGAAACCTGTTGAGATAGATATAAACTAGGAACAGGAGTTAAAACTTATGAACTTATTTGGAACTTTTAGACCCATAGTCTTAGTAATTGTAGTATTATCAATTTGCCCTGAAATCCATAGTGTCTTTTCTATCTAGAGAACCAAGTATAGATTGGACTGAAATTTCCTTGGCCCAATGAAAAGCATCTGTAAGTCTATATTTAGAACCTGTTTATCCTTTTTAAAGAGACTTATTAGGTTTAATTAATTCTATAGCTAGTCCAGTCATCAATGTCATCAAAGATCTGAGAAGGATAAACTTTACCTGAGTGCAGACTTTTAAGTCTATTTAAAAAACAACATAGATTATCCATTACCCAGACTGCCATCATCCCAGGCTCCTATAGTCTTCATAGTGTTGGCAGGACAGGTGTCAGGATAGCATTGTCCACAATTCAGGTGGCATCTTCTTGTTGTTGTTTCATATCTTCTTTGGAGACCTTGGGAGTCATTGCTAGGAGCTGGGGAGCTCAGAGTCTCTGTTTGCTATAGTAAGCTTTTTATCAAATACTGTAAATGCCATATTCATCAGATCTTTCACAGGTTTGAGGACCATTATCTATTAAATGTATCTGAGCCAAACAAATCTAGGCCTAATCTTGAAAATATCTCTAAGTTTGGTAACAATAACCAGGGCAATTTGTTCTCCTATAAATATATAAGTCAAATATACCTCTTAGTTTTGTTTTTTTTTTTAAATAGAACAGTTTATGCTTTAAACTAGTATCTGAATAGCCAGATGACTAGTATTAACTTGTATTCCTTAACACAAAGGACATGCAAACTCAGACATTCAAAACCAAACATACATGTGGCCACATTTTTCATTCATACCTGTAGAGTAGACAGATATTTTTACAACTATGACCCTTTGGAGTCTCAATGTAACAGCAGAATAGCAAGACAAAGAAATCTGAAACATGTTTCATTCTTTTTTTTTATATATATATATCTCAAGCCATTTTTATAAAAACATTATATTTTATCTTAACCAACAATAATTTGAAACCAATTCTCTTAAATGATGGCAAGTATTTGTAACCCATTGAACTCAAATGACCAAAACCCATGTAAATTTTTATTTTTCCTGTGGAAACAAAAGCATAATTTCCCAGTATCTTGAACTGGTAATTTAACATTTCTTTTTAAGCAATATCAGGACAGAGAAGGGTTAACAAGAGAAGCTGCTGGCCGGCAGAAGAGACCTTGAAGTTATCACAGTAAAGGAAGGGAGGGTCAGATTCTCTCTTTAGTGTTCACACAGTTTTTGTCAATTGCAGGCAGTCCCCATTGCCCTGTCCAAAGCTCCCATCTTTGCCTGCCTGTATGGAGAGCACACACCCCACCCTCCTGAGAGCAGCCGGCTGGCTGCAGTCCTGATAGCAAGAGAGCTAGGGAGGGACGGAGATGGCCTTTGTTATGCCTCTCTTTCCTCCTCTTCCTCTAGGAAAATAAGGGAGGTTAGTAGACAGAAACAAATAACATTTACACAGACAATCCAAGAACCGGAACATCAGCACTGAGACAAGGGCCTCATTCATAGCCAGCAAGCCCCTCTTGCAGTATGCAAGCCCCATCTGGCAGAAGCTACCTGTTTATCTCAGTTCAATCGGGGAGTGGGGGTGGGGAACTCAGTTCCCTCTATTGTGGCTCACACATCTTTCCAGTGGGCTAGGCAAAGGTCTAGTGGAGAAGAAGGGAACTGTCCCATAGCGTCCATCACAGTCAAGTCAACAATGAGAACAATTAATACATTACACACAAGACCAAGGGCACACAAAAAAACTTTGCCCCAACAAAACAACCAACAAAGCTCCAAGAACAATGACAGCCTGACGTGCTCTGGGGGGGGGGGGGGGAAACACTCCAGGCTCAATCACATCAAAAAACAATCCAGACTTGAGGATCTCTGTCCTTGATCAAACAGACATCAGGGGCTTCCACATCCCTGTCAGTCAGACATGCACCCTTTTTGTTTTGTTTTGTTTTGTTCATACACTTTATTATTCTGTGACAGTTCTCTCTCTACACAGCTTCTATTCTGCTCTCATGTCTAGCTCCTTTCTTGACTGATTTCTTTATATTTATCTACCTCTAGGTTCTCTCTTAATTCCTTCATATAGTTCTGACCCTTCTAGGTTCTCATCTATCTAGTTCTTTCCCCTATCAGCTCCTCTCCCATCTCCTTCTCTCTCATCTGGCTCTTCCTCGTCTTGTTCTTCCCCATCTGGCTCTTCCTCATCTTCCATCTCGTTCCTCTAGTCCTCTCTTCTAGCCCTTCAATCTAGTTCTTCCCCATCTCAGTTTGTTCCTCTCAAGTTCTTACCCATCTAGTTCTTCCATTCTCTTTTTTCTTTTCCTTTCTGTGCGCTGGAAGTCCCGGTATATAAAAGGGAGGGTCGAGCTAAACTGTGTAAAGCTATTACTTAACATCCACCTCTCCTAGGCGGTGTCTCCTTGTGGAATTTACCTTAAGTCAGGAGACTTGTATGTGGGCTCTTATCACTGTTAGTCCTCGGAAATTGAGCGACCACCTGGGCGGTGTCTCCTTGTGGAATTTACCTTAAGTCAGGAGACTCGCCTGTGGGTGGTTATCACTGTTAGTCCTCAGAAGTTGGGTGACCACCTGGGTGGTGTCTCCTTTAGTCCTTGAAAATGGCTAGGGGAGATATCTGATTCCAGAGAAAGCCTTTCCTGGGGCTGTTCTCCAAATGCCTGGAATGTGTGTGTCTAGAGAGTGATCAGTGCACATTGTTAGCCCTTCTTAGGGAAAAATCAATTGGGAAAACTATGAAGCCACACATGATTTTTATAACAGAATACAGCTGATATATAACAAGCCAAGTAACATCAAAAACTCCTTAGGATTTGGCTTCCTCTGGAGGAATTCCCTGATTCCTCCAGGTAGTGACTTTGCCATAACCAGCTGAGTTCTTATGATATATTCCTACGGCCTGCAGCAGTTCCCCTTTTTTCATTTAGTTAAAAATTTTTTTTTTTTAAGATAAGGAGAGAGTAAAGTAACAATGATCACAACAAAACATACAAAAAAACCCACAAAATGGCTCTGACAAATTCCCGGGACAAAATACAAGGTGGCACTTCCTCCCATTGTGGGGGAAGATACCCAAAGATGCTCCTAAACCAAATCGTCACCTCTGAGGTGGCCTTAGGGCTCTGGGACGTCTCCCTTCGCTGCCAGGTTCACTGTCCGGACACGTCTGCCCCAGTGAGAGCCTGCAAAGTACAAATCGATCGACCGGTACAAAACAAAAGTAACATGACAGAGACACAGACAGGACAGAGAGCGCTCTTACCGGTAGATGTCAATAAACCTCTGGACCCTTGGGTGTCAGGCAGGGGGAGTTTGAGAGAAAATCCTCTGCAAGGGCTAGTAAATGTGAAACACGCCCATCTCTCTGTTTCCTTTAGAACATCTCTAATCACACCATAAAAACTAAAAAAGGCGTCGGGGACATTTTCCCCGTCTCTGAGTAATTTGTTAATATCTTTTCCAACCTTGTTCCAAGTCAGAGGGTGAATTCCTGGTCCATTAATCACTAACCAGGGACATTTCTCCTCCGCATATTGGAAGAATTTTATCAAATCCTTTTTCTTAACTCTTATTCCTCTCTCCCTAAGATTACCTTTTCATCTCCTTTAGAAAAACAGCCTCTTTAGATAAATTTTTGCCCATGATCGATGGGACGACATACTTACCTCAAGACTCTCCCGCGTTGCACGAGTGATGCGGTCTGGGCGTCTCTACCCTGATCCTCTCCGGGGCCCCTTCCGTTGTCCGTCGTCCGGCAGGTCACCGTTCCTCGAGCCCCACGTTCGGGCGCCACTTGCCCGGTCCCGCGGGCCAGTTTATTTGATGAGACCCGAGGAGGCACCTCCTGAAAGATCAATGGGGGCGAGAGAGAAAGGAGACCAGGCGCGTAAAGGAAGACAGAGACATTCTGAGTTGCGTCGAGGTCTCCGTTTATTGACTGGGTATTGAAGCTTATAAACAGGGCTTCAGGCAGGGAGGGGGAACAGGGGAAGCACGGAGAGAAGGATGGCAAATTCCTAAGGGAGGGTGAGGTCGCTTTGGTCCCAGGCCCCTGCAGCTGGTTGATTAGCAGGTATTCCAGGAAGTTGTACAGCCCGCGGTTAGGCCAGGAACTTCCTGCCTTTGTAAGGTTTGATAAAGTAAGGACACCGCTGTCCGGAATCGGTCCCCAACACGCCCACTTTTAATTCACCAAAGATAAGCATATTGATCACTGTGCTGAGATTCACCCACGCTCTTTTCACAGAGTCTCTTTGCTTTGGGTCATATCCCTGAAAAAGGAGGTGACCATGCCAAAAAAAGGGGGGCAAACAAAAAGCTAAATTTAGGATCTCATCAAAGGTATTCAATGAGTAATATTTACTTACGCTCTGACACTTTTGAAGGAGATAACAATGAAATGGAGGAGAGAAGAGTTAGGACTGTATACAAAGCAGACAGCTGGTGAGCATGGCTTTAAGGTAATCCTGAATGTAAAAAAAACAAAGAAGCAAATACCCCAAACTTGTAAGTTACTGACAAAGGGTCCTGTGTTCTAAGGCAAGGATTGTATTTTCCTTATTAGAGGTAAGTCAATACCCAAGCTCAAGGCTCTGCGACAAGACAATTAGTGGTACATGAACTCATTATTACTGACACTGAATCCCCAGATGCTGAGTGTGGTAAACAAGCTCATTAACACAAGGGCAGCTCCCCCATCATGGGTGCAGATCACCGTGAGCTTGTAGAGCGACAAGCCATCTCTATGTAGAACACTTCTTACTAAAGCTGATGGGTTTAGATATTGCGAAGTTGGAAAGTTTGGGTATCATATTTCCATCTGTGGATGGAAGAGCTGAGACCCAGGCTCCAAGGCTTAGAGGTAGCATCACGTGTCCACTCCCTCCGTGTTTAGCCTCATCCCACCAGCCAGTGACGGCTGGACACTTTCACTTTGGGGATGAACAGACTGGCCACCAACAGGATCTTCCTAAGTCACAGGCAGACCGCCTCCTGCTAGACTCTCTGTTGTTTGGGGTTGTCCCAGGGAGGGAGTCACAGGTAGTCACAGTGCTTGTTTTGATGCATGTGGGAATTGCTGAATATATAATAAGTGAGCAGTTTCTAGAGCTGCTCAGAATTTTCATGAACGGCTGTCACAATGCTCTAAGGAATCTAAGTACTATAGTTCCTACATTGTAGATAAAAGCATGGAGACAAAGAAACTTTCTAAGTTTGCATAATGTGGGCATCTGAATGTGATTGGCCCCCATAGTCCCATCTCATATGGAGTGGCACTATTAGGAGGTGTGGCTTTGTTGGAGTGGGTATGGCCTTGTTGGAGGAAGTGTGTCACTGTGGGGCCGGGCTTTGAGATTTCATATACTTAGGATACTGCCCAGTGTGTCAGTCAACTTCCTGTTGCCTCTGAGTCAAGATGTAGGACTCTCAGCTCCAGCACCACATCTGCTTTCACGTGGCCATGCTCTCCACCATGATGATAATTGACAGAACCTCTGAAACTATAAGCAAACCACCTCAATTAAATGTTTTCTTTATAAGAGTTGCCATGGTCATGGTGTCTCTTCATAGCAATAAAACTCTAATTAAGACACATAGTAAATTCAGATCCATCTAGGTCTTTAGTAATGGAGCCAAACAGTAAATAGACATCATTAAATTTGTAAGCAATGCTGTGTGAGTGGATAGACTTAGAGAAACAATTCACTTGTAGAATGGGGAATACAAACAGGGTCAGGAGGCATGGGATCAAATGTAGGTTTTTGTTGCTGATAAGCTGTGTGTTGTGGTTGAAAGAAAATGACCCCATAGGGAAGGGAACGGCACTGTTAGGAGGTGTGGCTTTCTTGGAGTAGGCATGGCCTTGTTGGTGGAAGTGCGTCACTGTGGGAGTGGGCTTTGAGGTTTCCTATGCTCAAGCTACACTCAATGTGGCACACAGTTGCTTCTGCTGCCTACAGATCAAAGTGTAGAACTCTTAGCTTCTTCTCCAGCACCATGTCTGCCTGCATGCTGCCATGTCCCACCACGATGATAATGTGTGGCGAGCCACAAGAATATGAAATAGAAGTCCAGCTATATATTATAAGCTATACCTCAACGAGGCCAAGGTTCAGTTGAGTGGGAAAGTCAATCAGCAAGATCTTTTGGTGTTATGCAGCTTAATATTCAGTTGTGTCTTGCTATGAATTCCTTGTGCTCACAATTCTCCTAAAGTGTGTGTGTGTGTGTGTGTGTGTGTGTGTGTGTGTGTGTGTGTGTCTGTTTCAAAGCACCTGGATAATCACATAGACAGAACCTTCTGCCTCTGAGCTCCAGGCCCCCTCTTTAGCATTTGTTTTGGTTATCTACCATTTGCAAATACCCTCCTAGAGCTACTTCCTAAGAGAGTCAACCCTAAACAAAGTCTTAAAAGACAAGCAAGGAACAGACAGCTACCAGGCCATCTGCTAGACACCTGAGAACCCCTCAACTTAGATAAAATATCCTTTCTGAGACTACATGTCTCACAGGCCAAATGCCTACCAACTTGTGCAAATCAAGGCCCCCCCCCCCCACTGCCCCAGAGAACCTCTTAGATCAAAGGGAGTTCCCCTCAGCAGGTGTTTCAAGCTGTGGATGCAGATTGACTAGCTATCAGTACTCTTCCCCCACCCTGTCAGGAAACTGGTGGCAGAGGAAAAAAGTGGCAGTTTTAACTTTTAGGGACCTACAGACTTTTCTTACCCTATCACCTGTAAGTCTATACTTGATAGATGCATAATGCCTTCACCTAACCACAATAAGGATATATTTCTAGCACATAAGTTCCTTTTCTGATTTATCCCAACTACTAACTGACTCAACTCTTATCTCTTCCCTTTTGGGTTGCAAATAAAGTTGCCAGGAAGCCTCTGGCAGGGGACCCCTACAATCTTGTGCTGTATCCAAAACACAAGGTGTTCCTCTTTGGGAGAGGATATAGACCAGCCCTGGGAGGAGGGAAGAGGAGAGGACTGAGAGAAGGACTGAGAGGAAGGACTGAGGGATAGAGGATTGAGGGATTGAAGACGGGAGAGAACCAGGATTGGAGAGAACTAGGAATGGAGGGAACAGAGAGTTGAGGGAATGAAGAATTAGAGGAATAAGGAATGGAAGGATTGAAGAATTGAGGGAACTAGGAACTGAAGATTGAAGGATTGAGGAATTGAAGATTAGAGGGAATTAAGAACTGAGGGAACAAGAAGCAGGGAACTAAGGAAATAAAGAGAGATCTGAGAGAGCTGAACTGGTGACTGAATGATGGTGACTGAGGAATAAACGAATTGAACTAAAGAGCTCCGAGCAACTGGATTCATTCCCACGCTGTTGGTATTGTCTCTCCTGGGTCCCTGGATTTGTATAAATTTAAGGCTGGACCTTAAATATTATATAAAAATAATGGACTAAACCTCTGAAACTGTAAGCCAGCCCCAATTAAATGTTTTCCTTTATAAGAGTTGTCATGGCCATAGTCTCTCTTCACAGCAATAGAAACCCTGACTAAGACACTGTGCATCCACTTCTTCACACCTTAATTTCTTCATGCACAAAACTGAGGTTTTATGCTACATAATTTCTATAGCTTTTTAACAATTGAGTGGAGTAGATTCTACTGGAGACTTTACTCAGCTATGTCCTCACTGATCTTCATCTCCTAGACTAAGGTCTGAAGATACTTTCTGGGCTTCTGATATTCTGCAAGGCTGTTTTGATTGCCTTAGAAAAGTTAAATTTTTGTTGTTGTTTTTGTTTATTTTTGAGATGGTATTTTAATTACAGCATTTCTCCCTTCCCTTTCCTCCCTCCAAACCCTTCCATACACCCCTCTTCACTATCCTGCAAATTCATGGCCTCCTTTTTCATCAATTGTTATTGTGGGAACATACATGTATATACAAATACATGTATGAAAAGCTAAATTTCTAAGAAAAGCTTTGTTCAGTGCTTGAGCTCATCGAGTTCCTTAGAATGCAAATAACTCTCATTCTCTCAAGGATGCTGTTCTGACTTATACCACTGTCCTGGGACCCATGGGAGGCTGTAACTCCCTGCACCTCCCTGTGATGACAGATGGGAGACTGTAGCTCACTGAAGCCAGTACCTGAAGTCAGTACTTTCTTTGATTACTTTTTTTTTTTTTTTTTGAGACAGTGTTTCTTTGTGTAGCTTTGGAGCCTTTCCTGGAACTCACTCTGTAGCCCAGGTTGGCCTCGAACTAACAGAGATCCACCAGCCTCTGCTTCCCAAGTGCTGGGATTAAAGGCGTGCACCACCACTGCCTGGCTCCTTTGATTACTTTTAACAGTTTAAAACTCATCCCTGTGGTTCACAGAGGTTTGTTTGATCCTCACAGAATCTTTGGAAGCAGGCACTAGCATTCTGCTTACAGACGAAGCAATTAAAGCCCATGTCTTGTTTAAGCTTTAAAATGTTCAAGTCAAGTCTTGACTCCTAACCTACATCTTCTGTCTCCAGCTCTAGATGAATTTCCACGGCTTCTCGTGAGGAAGAGCCCAGGGCTTTATAGGGGCAGGTTTGAGCATCACTCCACTCTAACTTTCACAAGCTCTTGTGGAGAAAACTATTTGTTTGAAGCAGGGTCTCTTGCAGCCTAAGGTGTCCTCGAAATTCCCAATGTAGCTGAGAATGTCATTGAGTTCCTGAATCTCCCGCCTTCACCTCCCCAGTGCTGGGATTATGAATGTGTTCCATCCTGCTTAGCAGAGCCAATCAAATTTTATGTGTCTCATGTATGTGTCTCATGGTACTTCCTGTGCAAGGTTATTGCAAAACTAAGAGACAAAACATCCAGAATTTCAAGCCAAGAACCTGAAACAAAGCAGATTCTCTAAGACATTATTATTTGACTTCTCCATGTTTAAAAAATTATGTTTTCTTTTGAGTCTAGCATATTTAATGCTTAGTTGTCACAGCCTGATTATTAGGCAAATAAGAGGTACTCTTTTAAATATGAAGAAGATAAATTAGAATACTGAGAAATTGTCGATTTAATATATCACAATAATCTGGGGCTAATGAGTTAAGACATTCTTAGTATTTAAGCCTGGTTATTCTCTTAGCTTCTAAGTCTTATTTCCCACACTTTAAACTCAGCTTTATATATTCATACATGATATAATGTTAGTCTGTTTCCTCAGGCATTAACTTCAGAAGTGGAAACTAATGGAAGTTCAAGCACTGGAAGACCTATATTCAGCACAGACAGATGAGTCTGAGGTAGAACATGTGCCGGGTCTCCATTTACATAGAAACAAGAAAAAGGCTGGTGTCCTAGTAAAACAGGCAAGTTCCCCAAATTTCCGTATTCCTATTTTTTTTTAAAGATTTATTTATTATGTATACAGTGTTCTGCCCACATGTATGCCTACAGGCCAGAAGAGGGCACCAGATCTCCTTATAGATGGCTGTGAGCCACCATGTGGTTGCTGGGAATTGAAATCAGGACCTTTGGAAGAGCAGCCAGTGCTCTTAACCGCTGAGCCATCTCTCCAGCCCCCCGTATTCCTATTAACGTACATATTTGACAGTAGAAAACTGAACTCTGAGCCCCATCATTACTTTCAGTTCTAGAAGATGGGTGTCCTGTTGAATTTTCCATCTGGTTGGTGTGGAGAGAGAAAGGGCAAATCAGCACTTACTGACTGATGACACTCGTCTGCCTCTTGGCACAGTCTTATTAAGCCACTGTCATTGTACACGAGCATCTGAGCCACACCAAGCTGTCAGTCCAGAGCAGCGAGTCCTTCCCACTTCATGACCCCCAGGATTCCTTCCTGACCTTTGTGAGCAAAGAATGGTGACTGTCATATTGAAGCTTCAGGATCTTGTTGTCTGAAAAAATCTTCTAGCAGGAGAAAAATAAGAATAAATCTGTCCTCGGTACCATCTGGTTGAGAAGATATAGAAAGAAATGGAAGGATTGGGGTTCCCTGGAGCTACCTGGTTCCATCGCTGCACTCTGTCAGACTTTGAGCAAACTCCTTCTGTGCCTCAACACTCTGTTCTAATGCGAAGGGTTGGAACAATAAACTTTGAAGCTATTTTCTAGCCCTAGGCTCTTACAGTCTAACACGACTCTCTTCTTATACCACTCTTGTTATGACAAAACTATTCATCTCTAAGAACAGTTATGCTAAGTGCACCAGGTTCCTAAGAGTTCAATTGTATTTTGTATCATAATGGGTTTAATGAAAAGCAGAAATGAAGAAAGATAAATGGTGGGAGCTTCTTTTAGTTGCTCCTTAGACAAAGGCATTATTAGCTCTTTGTCAGATAAAGTTTATTTCTTTAGCATCATGACAGGAAGTAAATAGGGTAGGTCTCATAGCCTACAAGATACCGTCACTTTGGGCTTCTAGTTTCTACCATACTGTAACCACATTCCCATAATTCCAGTGCATGCAGTGTTAGAGTTGATCAGGGAGGTTTTAAAGCAATGGCCATCATCTAGGCTTAAGCTGAGAGTCTTATTCTCCGAGGTACCTCCTGCCCAGTCATAAATGAACAGCACAGACTTCTGCTAATAGGAGAGGGGGAGGGGACAGTGCCTCAGTGGTGGTAATGCTGAGGGCCATAGGATTTATCAGGAAGTCTGGGCTTCCTTTGAAGGTTGGCTATGACGCAGCCAAATGGAGAGGAGGTTGTGTCTAGAACAGGGTGAGGTAAAGCAGCACTTGAACTTGCAGCTAGGAAAGCAGAGTGGGCCAGTTTAGCATGGGCATCTCTGACAGAGATGTCTGTCGAGTCAGAACTAGAACTTACTAGATTCCAAAGAAACATGGACATATGTGGACAAGTCACAGTAAGTCATTTGAACCCAGTTTTTCCAACTTCCTTTGATATTTCTTTGTTTGAATGAGTTTTGTCAGGTGGAGTGACAGCTCAGTGGTTAGGAGCACTGGCTACTTTTCCAGAGGACCCTGGTTCAATTCCCATCCATCACACACATAGTGGGTCATAACCACTTGTAACTCCTGTCCTGGGGGATCTGATGCCCTTCTTTGGATTCTGAGAGAAGTGCATACATGTGTGCACAAACATACATACAGGCAAAGCACCCTTACATACAATATAATAGTTTTTAAAAGAAATGAATCCCGTTCACTGGCAATGAACATATTCACCAAATGTATTGCAAATTTGATTTTTCTTTGTTTCAGAGTATTTTACAAAGAATACTCTGGAGAGGGCATTTTGATAGCTTTAAAGGAATGCTTGCTTCTGACCAGTTCATGAGCACTACCGTCTCTGTGGAAGGCAACGCTGCTGGAGGTTTCATGGGGAGACTGGGTCTTGGGTTTCCTCTGGCACCAGCCATCTCATTGAGTCAACAGAAGGAGGCTGTGTTCCCCTTCTGGAAATCCAGAATCCTAAACTCTTGACCTCGGCTCACATTTTCTCCCTGGGGTTTGAGGAGCCAAGATCTTCCTCAGTAATGTATGTGGAGTGTTTTCTTACATTTATTTTTATTCTTTACAAACTAGTATCTTCAAGTCCAAAAAATTGCTTTATAGAGTCCAATCTTGAGCTATTCAGGGAACAAACTTCTTTCTGTCTTCCCTCCTTCCCTTCCTCCCTCTCTCCTTCCTTTTCTTCCTTCCTTTCTCAATATTTGGCACACATAAATATTTTAGCAAGCAAAGTACAGCGAACAAGATAAATTACCTCCAAATTTCTGCCCTCAAAGAATGAAAAGCAAAGACTGTTAGACCCAGACAGTTGTAGACCCACATAGTTAGTTGCTCTGCAATGGGATCGAAGTGAGTTGTGATGTCTTTGATGCTCTTCTAGTCCTCCCGAAGGAGCACTTAGGAGATGGAGAAGGAGTCCTGATGACTAGGCACTCGCCTTGCCTCCTGTACTCCACTTTGCTGTGCTCTTTCTGGAGCACAATGTCTAGCTTCGGGTCACAGTTCCCTTATTCCCTAACAGTTTCACTCCTACAAGACACGAGTATGGTGGTTACATACTGCACATTGTTTTCCTTGGTACCTTCTACTTTTCCATCATAAAAGTCCTCACCCTTTTATACCCAACAGAAAAGCTTAAAAGGATTTCTGAAGAGGGAGGGAGGATATGAAGCATTAAAGATGGCTGGCACTAGCTGGATTGCCAGGCACTTGGCAGCCATGAGGGAGCCTTCTTGTGTGACTGTGGAGAGCCACCTAGTCTCTCCTGTAGGCTGTCCTGTCTGCTCACTCGGGTTCTGCTCTCCTGAGCCATGTGTTCCCACTTCTCATGTCAGTGGTACCCAAGGACCACAGAGATGAAAGCTTTTCTCTCTTCTCTTTGATCCCTTCACTGTTAAGGCAAAGGGAAGCTATATAGACTCCTTATTAAGATTGTACCACTTCTCTTACAAGATAGGAGTGACTGGTTTGGATGTTATAGTACCCTCCTTACATCTGCAATACACTCCGACCTTGTCCAACACGGTGTCTGGGTGCTAACAGGCTCATCCAGTGGTTGAGAGACTCTTTATTTTCCATCCTAAACCATGACTTTACAAGGTCAGCAATAGCCATGTTCCACACCAAGGAAAGATTTGGGAGTTACCAAAGAGCTCATCCCTAAGTAAAAATGTATGATGATGAAGACACGATCTTCTTACTGCGACAGTGCTCCCCTTATTGTGCTGAGTCATAGCCAACAAATGCTCATTCGCTTTTTAGGAGTAGAGACGGTCATTTTCAATCTTAATAAAAAAAATAGAAAGGGTTTTTGTCATAGAGATTAGCATTCTAAAACAATCTGGTTTCTGAAGTTACTCTTCTTACAGGTCAACACAGGAGGGATAAAAATCGAAGGGAGAGAAAAAGGAGATTGGTTAGTTTGAGTAACTTTCTGTTCTCACTTATTCAAAGTGTAAGGGCCACCAGGGAAGGAAATGATACCGGAAATATAAAGTTTGTTTCTCGTCTTAGCCTTCATGGTCATTTTTTCCCCCATATAGAATGAAGAAGTAGTTATTTCAACGACAGCCATCTTTTCCTGTAATCCTATTTACCTTGTAAATGGAAATACTTCTCAAGAGTGAAAGAGCCAAGAACAATGATGAAACAATTATGTGCTTTGGATAAGCACAGATTTAAATGCATTCCTAAAATTATTGTTTCATATTGTGGTAGTTTGCTGCTGAAGGTGGCCACCATCAGCTCCTTCCTTATCTAGACCAAATTTTATGCCATGAACATCTAAATTGGGTTTTAATGGATCAACGGGAATTCTCTAAGCAAACAAGGAAGGCAATAGAGAGCATTTTAGTTAAAATCGGCAACGCCTGATAAAGACGCAGCCCTTCAGTTCTCTTCTAGCACAATGTCATGCAGGAGATGAACCCCATGTGCACATACAATATTCTCTGCCTAATTTTCTTCCTTTCTCCAGATTTTAAGCTTCCTGGAAGTGTAACTTTCCAATAAAATGAAAATACACCTTCTGAATACCTGACCAGCTTTGTTTTAATCCTTGTGGGAGTTGGCTAGTTGCTCTGTAAGCCAACCTGTTCCAGTTGTTTTCAAAAGAAAATTGCCAGGGTTAAGCATAATTCTGCAGAGTTCTTGTGTGCATTTAAAGAAGTGAAATCTATATGACATCATCAAAATTAATACCTCAGTATCCATCACTTCTCCATGGTCTATTTCCCCTTTACATTTTTCTTTGGGACTTGTGTGATTTTACAAAGAGCTGGTATTGAATCTTGCTAACAACATACACTAGCCAGGTAACATTTAGAAATTTACTTAATCCTTCTGCATTTATATTTCCTCTTCTGTGAACTAGGGATAATAAGCCTATCTCTTAGAACTAAAAGGATGAAATAAAACCACGTCAACTGGAGATGACACAGACTAGTTGCAAGATAATTGTTCTCTTTCTGCCCCTCCCCCAGTCTTCCTTGTTTCTCCCAACTCTGCTTTCCTGTGCTAACTTCTTGCAAGCACTTGGATGATAACTTTTTATTGCTTTTAATCCAGTGGTCCCTCTCCATCGTCTGTCTCCTACTTGCATAAACACACCACAGTCCCGGACTATAGTGTGATTTCCTAGAATCCTGACCTCTAGCAGTCTGGCTCAGAAAGAGTCAAGAAGAATACAAGCAGGAAGGATAATCTCTCTTTTGCTGGAAGCTTTCAAGAATAACATCCTTTAGACAAGGGCAAGAGTTGATCAAGGGAACAGATAACTAGGAAGAGATGTGCAAAAATGTAAGGAGACACTTAAGCTCCAAACCAAAATCAGTGAAGGGCTTCTCGTGCTTGGCTAAACCCAAGTGGGTACAATTTCCTTGGGCTTTTACTGCTTTTCTAAAAACAAGAAATCAAGTCTTCCAATCCATAAATATTCCAAATATTTTCTGCATATTTTAATTTTTCCCCATTATAGAATAATACACGCTATTCTTGCTACACTTGTTTTCTATTTATCTCCTACCGAGGTTTATAGCCAAGAAAAACTAGGAATTCCCTACTGCTTCCTTGTTTATGCTTTCAGAGCAGAGCAGCACGTTGTGTCTAGGTGGATGATGCTCTTTGCCCTGAGCACTGGGGATGCTAGATCGTCAGGGATTCAGATAACTGAAGTCCTCACAACTACTGAGCCCCAGTAGAAATTTCTTCAGTGTCTGGTTGATGGCTTGTGACATATCACCTGTGTGAACTCCCCTGTGCTTGGGCAGCAACCCTAGGAAGGGAAGGTTGTTGTAATGACAAGATCCACAAATCAAGAAATGCATCAAGGAAGACATGTTAGTATCCAGGGAATGGATGACAAGATGTGAATACAGCAAGGACGAGTCATTTCTACTGATTGGAAATGGATAGCATAAAGCAATGGTTATTACTGGTGGAGATGAGGAACTAAGGCTTGGAGAGAATGGTCTAGCTAGCAATGATTAGATAGTTACCTCCACATGATCCAGAGCGGTTATCTGTGTTCTTTTTTAAAATGTTTCTTTACTTTTATTTCATATGTATGAGTGTTTTGCTTGCATGTGTTTATGTCCATCACTTTCATGCCTGGTGGCTACGGACATCAGAAGGCTGCACTTGGATTCCCTGGAATTGGAGTTACAGATGCTGTGAGCCATCCATGGGTAATGCAAACTGAACCCACGGCTTCTGCAAGAGCACAAGGTGCTTTTAACCGCTGAGCTATCTCTGTAGCCCCTTTGTAGCGCTAGCTGTTCTGGAACTCCCTTTGTAGACCAGGCTGGCCTCAAACTCACAGAGATCTGCCTGCCTCTGCCTCCTGAGTGGCATTCTTTATCCTGGTCTAAGTACTATTTTTAGCCCTTAACCCATCATTATACACAATCACAATAATACATCAATTCAGAAAGTTGATGTAGGAATGATCTAATATAATGTGTGTTTTTGAGAGATTATGGTGTTTAGTCTTTTTAAAAAATTGTATCTATCTGTCCATCCATCTGTCCGTTCGTCCATCTGTCTGTCTGTCTTACTTAAAGACACCATGACCACAACCATTCTTATAAAGGAAAACATTTAATTTGAGCGGGCCTACAGTTCAGAGGTTTAGTCCATTATAGTCATGGCAAGAAGCATGATAGCACACAGGCAGACATGGTGCAGGAGAGGTAGCTGAGAGTTCTACATCTGGATCGGCAGTCAGCAGGAAGAGAGAGACACTGGGCCTGGCTCGTGCCTCTGAAACCCCAAAGCCCATTCCCAGTGACACACTTCCTTCAACAAGGCCACATCTACTCCAGCAAGGCCATATCTCCCAACAGTACCACTTCCTATTACCATACTATCTATCTATCTATCTATCTATCTATCTATCTATCTATCTATCTATCTATCTATCTTCTATCTGTGTGAATGCTTGTGTGCTCATGCCATCATTCAATACATGTATGGAGGTCAGCTCCATCATGTGAGTCCCAGGGATTGAACTCAGGTTAGTAGCATTGGTGGCAAGCACCTTTTCCCACTGAGTAATCTCACCTGCATGTTTTTGGTTGTTTTTCCTCTTTTAGGGGGCCCGCCACCCAGCTCCTAAATAAATCACACATGGAGGCTTATTCTTAATTATAAATGCCCAGTCTTAGCTTGGCTTATTTCTTGCCAGCTTTCTTTAACTTAAATTATCCCACCTACTTTTTGCCTCTGGGCATTTCCCATTCTCTTACTTCTGTAAATCTTACTCTTACTCCATGTCTTGCTGTGTTGCTGGGTATCTGGCCCTGGAGTCCTCCTCCTTCTCTAGCTCCTTCTTTTCCCTCTCAGATTTCTCCTTCTATATATTCTCTCTGCCTACCAGCCCTGTCTACCCTTTCTCCTGCCTTGCTATTGGCTGTTCAGTTCTTTACTAGACCATCAGGTGTTTTAGACAGGAACAGTAACACAGCTTCACAGAGGTAAACAAGCACAATATAAAAAAAAGTAACACACCTTAAAATAATATTCTACAATACCCACACACGATTTATGTGTTTAATCTTGTCAGCTTGATTGGATTGAGAGGCACCTAGGTAACGAGTGAGGGGATTTCCAGATGATTAACTAGAGGAGGAGAGCTGTTCTTAGTACGAACCCATCACATAGGCTGGGGGCACAGATTGTATAAAACAGGGAGAAGAACAAAGCCCACTAGTGTTGACATCACCTCTCCTATGCTTCCTGGCTGGCATGGTGTGAATTGCCCTGCTCTGCCATGCTCACCCTACTGTGAAAGACTGAAACTCTATTTCTTTAAGCAGTTTCCTGGGGTATTTGGTCACAGCACTTTCTCTTTCTGACAACCACAAAGCTTTTAAGTATGGAAATGCTGACTATATAGGAAAGTGCGGAGAACAACACGATGATCCTTCCTAATAACTCTGGCTGCCTATTTCTCTCCTTCTTTCCTCCTCCCCCTTTCTCCCTTCTTTCCTTTCCTCCTTCTGTCTTTTCCTTTCTTCTTTCTTTCACATTTTATTTCATTGATTATTTTAAAACAAATTATTATGCTGCCATTTTAATCCTGGATAATTCACTATATATTAGTGAATTATATATTATATGAATCCAAAATTTATAATATGTGTTCAAATAATCTGTTATGTATTATGTAACTATGTATTAGTGATATATATATATATATATTTTTTTTTTCTGAATAATTTACAGTAGTCTTCCTGTCTTATCCTCCTGAGAGCTGAGTGCTGATGTGAGCTGCATGCTGCCTCACTGGTTCTTTTATTTTATGCAACTACAACCTGTTATCATATTTAACAGAGTCAACACAAATCTATTAATAGAACCTAATTTCTTTTTTCCCCTTTTATTGAAATTAGATCCACCACCACCACCCCTCCCCCCTCAACATAATATATCCTGATTATGGTTTCCTTTCCCTCTGTTCTTCGTCCCTCCCCTCCCATCCAGGTCCATCTCCTTTCTGTCTCCCACTAGAAAATAAACAGGCTTCTAAAGCAGTTGTTCTCAACCTGCGGGTTATGACCCTTTTGGGAATCAAACAACCCTTTCATAGGAGTTGCCCAAGATCATCATGAAACATATATTTGCATGACAATTCATAATAATAGCAAAATCACAGTTATGAGGTAGTAACAAAAATAACTTTAGGGCTAGAGGGTCACCACAACCTGAGGGATTGTATAAGGGTCGCAGTATTAGGAAGGTTGAGAACCACTGTTCTAAAGGATGATAATAAAATATGATAAGATAAAACAAAAACTAATACATTGGAATTGGACAAAATAAACAGAAGGAAAAGAGCCCAAGAGAAGGCACAAGAAATAAACCCACTCATTTGCACACTCAGGAATTCCATAATGACATTAAAATGGAAGCCATTATATATGCAGAGGACCTGGTGCAGACCTGTACAGGATGCTTCAGTCTCTGTGAGTTCATATGAGTTTTGATCAAGTTGATTTAGAGAGCCTTGTTTTCTTGGTGTCCTCCATCTACTCTAGCTCTCACACTCTTTCTGCCTCTTCTTCCACAAGTTCTCTGAGTCCTGAGGGAAGAGATTTGATGGAGACATACCATTTAGGACTAAATGTTCCAAGGCCTCTCACACTCTGCATAATGTCTGGCTGTGGGTCTCTGTATTTTTTTTCCCATCTGCTGTGGGAGGAATCTAAGAGTGGTATATATATCCTCAATATCTAAGTGCTGGATCTTGAGGTAGATCCATTCCCATCTTCCTGAGGAACTGCCACACTGATTTCCATAGTGGCCATAGAAGTTTGCAGCCCTACCAGCAATGGATTAATGTTCCCCTACTCTACATCCTCACCAGTGTAAGCTGTCACATTTGTTGATTTTAGCCATTCTGATTGGCGTAAGATGAAATCTCAAAAGTTTCCATTTGTATTTCCTTAATGGCCAATGGTGTTGAACATATTTGAGTGTTTCTCAGAGATTGAGTTTTTTCTTTTGAGGATTCTGTTTATATATGTATGCCATGTTTTAATTGGGTTATTTTCTTGATATCTAGTTTTTTGAGCTCTTTATATATTTTAGATATTAGCATCATATAGGATGTGTAGATGGTAAAAAGTGTTTTCCCAGTCTGTAGACTGCAACTTTGAGTGACAGTGTCCTTTTATGTACAGAAGCTTTTCAGTTTCATAAGGTCCTACTTATTGTTGACCTCAGTGCCTGTGCTAATGGTGTTCTGTGAGAAAGTCTTTTCCTGTGCTAGTGAGTTCAAGGCTGTTCCTTACTCTCTCTTCTATGAGGCTCAGTGTATCTTGTTTTATGTTGAGGTCTTTGATGCCTTTGGAATTTAATTTTGTTCAGGTTGATAAATATGGATCTATTTGGATTCTTCTACATGCAGCCATGTAGTTTCACGAGCAGCATTTGTTGAAGATGCTGTATTTTTTCCAGCATGTATTTCTAGTTTCTTTATAAAAATATCAGGTGTCCATAGGTGTGTGGATTAATGTCTGAATCTTCAATTGATTCCATTGGTCAATATGTTTCCTTTTGTGCCAGTACCATGCTGTTTTTATTGCTATAGCTCTGTAGTACCATACCTATTCAATAAAGTACTTGAAGTCTGAGCAGAGCAATAAAATAACTGAAAGAGATCAAGGAGATGCAAATTGGAAAGGAAAAAGTCAAAGTATCTTTATTTGTAGATGTTATGATAATATACATAAGTGTTCTTAAAAATTCCACTGGGAGACTTCTACAGCTGATAAACAATTTTGGCAAAGTAACTGGATACAAAATTAACTCACAAGTATCAATATCTCTCCTACATACAAATGACAAATGGACTGAGAAAAAAATCAGGGAAACAACACCTTTCATTACAGCCTCAAATATATATAATAGCTTAGGGTAACTCTAACAAAGCAACTGAAAGCTTGTATTATAAAACTTTAAGACATAGAAGAAAGAAATTGAAGAAGATATCAGAAGATGGAAAGACCTCCCATGCTCATGGGTTGGTAGGATTAATATAGTAAAAATGGCCATCCTACCAAAAACAGTTTACAGATTCAATGCAATCCCCACCAAAATTCTAATATAATTCTTCACAGATATTGAAAGGACAAATTTCAGCTTCATATGGAAACACACACACACACACACACACACACACACACACACACACACACCCCAGAATAGCTAAAACAATCCTAATTATCAGCTTTTCTCCTTCAGTTGTCTACTGCTCTGCTAGAACTTCACGTATTGAATAGGTGTGGAGAGAGTAGACAACTTTGTCTTACTACAGATTTTAGTGGAATTGCTTTGAGTTTCTCTCCATTTAAATTGATGTTGGCTATGGACTTTCTGTAAATGGTCTTCATTATGTTGAGGTATGTCCCTTATATCCCTAATCTCTCCAAGACTTTAATCATCAAGAGATGTTAGATTTTGGCAATGGCTTTTTCTGCATCTAGTGAGATGATCATGTGTTTTTTTGTCTTTCAGTCAATTCATGTGTGGATTCCATTTATTGATTTATGTATGTTGAAACATCCCTGCATCCCTGGAATGAAGTCTACTTGATCATAATAATCTTTTTGATATGTTCTTGGATCAGGTTTGCAAGCATTTTATTGAGAATTTTTGCACCTATGTTCATAAGGAAAATTGGTCTTCAATTCTTTCTTGTTGGGTCTTTATGTGACTTGGGTGTCAGAGTAACCGTGGCCTTGTAAAACAAATTGCGCAATGTTTCTTCTGTTTCTATTTTGTGGAATAATTTGAGGAGTATGAGCATTAACTTTTCTTTGAAAGTGTGGTAGAATTCTACACTAAAACCATCTGTTCCTGGGCTTTCTTTGGTTGGTAGACTTTTAATGACTGCTTTTATTTCACTAGGGGTTGTAGGTCTGTCTAAATTGTTTCTCTGATCTTGATTTAACTTTGGTAAGTGGTATTTATTAAGAAAATTATCTACTTCTTTTAGATTTTCCAATTTGGAGTGCAGGTTTTAAAAATATGTCATTAAGATTCTCTAGATTTCCTCAGTGTCTAGTGCTATGCCCCTCCTTTTATTTCCAATTTAATTTGGATATTCTCTCTCTGCCTTTTAGTTAATTTGGATATAGGTTTGATTTTTTTTAAAGAACCAACTCTTTGTTTCATTGATTCTTTGTATTTTTTTGTTGTTTTCTTTATATTGTATTGATTTCAGCCATGAGTTTGATTATTTCTTGCTATCTACCAATTTGAATGTGGTTTCTTTTGTTCTAGAGCTTTCAGATGTGTTATTACCATTATAAAATCTGTCCAGTTTTTAATGTAGGCACTTAGTGCTGTGAACTTCCCTCTTAGAACTACCTTCATTATGTCCCATAAGTTTGCGTATGTTGTGGATTCATAATTTTAATTCTAGAAAGTAGCTAATTTCTTTCTTAATTTCTGTCCTGACCCATTTTTTTTTATTAAGTAGTGAATTTTTCTGTTTCCATGAGTTTGTAAGCTTTCTGTTGCCTCTGGTGTTGATATCCAGCTTTGATCCATGGTGGTCTGATAGGATGTAAGCTGTTCTTTCAGTTTTCGTGAGTCTCTGTGTCTGTTGAGACTTGTTTTGTGTTCAAATATGTGGTCAGTTTTGGAGAGAGTTCCAGGAGGTACTGAGAAGAAGGTACATTCTTTTGTATTCGGGTGAAATGTTCTGTAAATACCGGTGGTCCATTTGGTTTATAATGGCAGTTAGCTCCAGCATTTCTCTGTTTAGTTTTTGTTTGGATGACCTGTTTATTGGTGAAAATGAGATATTGAGCTCTCCCACTATGCATGTGTGAGGATCAATGTGATTTAATATGTAGTAATGTTTCTTTTATGAAGCTGGGTGTGCTTGTGTTTGGTACATAGTTGTTAAGAACTGCAATGTCCTCTTTGCAGGATTTTTCCTTTAATCAGTATGTAATGCCCTTCCCTATCTCATCTGATTAGTTTTGGTTTGAAGTCTATTTTTTCCAGATATTAAAATGGCTACCCCAGTTTGCTTCTTGGGTTCATTGGCTTAGAACATCTTTTTCTATCCTTTTGCCCTGAAGTGATGCCTATCCTTGATGTTAAGGTCTGGTTTTTTTTGATACAGCAGAAGGATGGTCCTGTTTTGCGTTCATTCTGTTAGTCTATATCTTTTTATTGGGGAATTGAAACCAATTTGAGAGATATCAATGAGCAGTGTTTGTTGATTCCCATTTTGTTGTTGTTGTTGTTGTTGTTGTTGTTGTTGTGGTGGTGGTGGTGGTGTGTGTGTGTGTTTCCTGTCTTTTGATTTGTTGGTCAGGGATTATTTATTCCCTGTGTTTTCTTGGGTGTGGTTACCCTCTTTAAGTTGGAGTTTTCCTTTTAGCTCCTTCTGAAGGGCTGGATTTGTAGTTAGATATTGCTTAAATTGAGTAATTTGGTTTTTTTTTTTTTTTTTTTTTACCATGGAATATCTTATTTTCTCCACCTACTGAGATTGAAAGTTTTGCTGGTAGAGTAGTCTGGGCTAGCATCTGTGGTATCTTAGGAGTTTGTAGAATCTCTCACATTGGCTAGTGGTTAGGATTCCTGGTTTTCAGCCAGGAACGGGTACTCCCAGTGTGGGACTGTTATTCTTTGAGCCCGGCAGTGGTGCCACACGCCTTTAATCCCAACACTTGGAAGGCAGAGGCAGGTGGATCTCAGTGAGTTTGAGGCCAGCCTGGTCTACAAAGCAAGTTCCAGGACAGCCAGGACTGTTACACAGAGAAAGCTTGTCTCAAAAAACAAACAAACAAACAAACAACAACAACAACAACAACAAAAGTGTTTATAGAATATCTCTTCAGGCCCTTCTGGCCTTTACAGTCTCCATTGAAAAGTCAGGTGTTATTTTAGTAGGTCTGCCTATACAGACCTATTATTTGGTCTTTTTACCTTGCAGCTTTTAATGTTCTTCTTTTGTTCTGTATGTTTAGTGTTTTGACTATTATGTGCCAAGGGGACTTTCTTTTCTGGTCCAGTCTATTTGTCATTGTGTATGCTTCCTGTACCTTGATATGAACCTCCTTCTTTAGGTTCTTCTATGATTCTGTTGAAAATATTTTCTGTGCCTTTGGCCTGTGTTTCTTCTTCTTCTATTCCTATTTTTCTTAGATTTGGTCTTTTCACAGTGTCCCATAGTTCCTGGATGTTTTGTGGTGAGATTTTTGTTATTGGTTTTTAGATTTAACATTTCTTTGACTGGGGTATCCATATCTTAAAACTTATCTTCAATGTCTGAGATTCTCTCTCCATCTCTTGTATTCTGTAGGTGAAACTTGCCTCTGAGGTTCCTGTTTGAGTTCCTAAATTTTTCTTTTCTAGATTTTTCTCAATTTGAGTTTTCTTTATTGATTCTGTTTTCACTTTCAGGTCCTAAAGTGTTTTATTCATTGTCTTCCACTCGATTGTATTTTCATAGATTTCTTTAAGGGAATTATTCCTTTCCTTTTTAAGAACCTCTAATCATATTCATCATCAGATCCTCTGCATATGTATTATAGCTATTTGCTTAGTATTTTTATGGGATTCCTGACTATGAGAACAAGTGGGTCTTTGACTCTTGTACCTGCTCTTGGGACTCTTCTCCTTTTGTTGGGTTGCCATGCCCAACTTTGATATGAAAGTTTTTGCTTCATCTTATTGCATTTTATTTTGTTGTGTTTGGTTGCTATCTCTTAGAAGGCTGTTCCTTTCCAATGAGAGACAGAAAGGAAGTGGATTCAGAGGGGAGGGGAAGTGGGAAGAAGCTGAGAGGAGCATAGGGAGGGGAAACTATAATCAGGATATATTGTATGAGAAAATCAATTTTAAATAAAAAAGAACTATCATTTTCATAAAGGCTTATTTTAATGCCTTTTTCTTGTGCTTCAGCTATGTTGCAATACTCAGGGCCTCTTGTGCTGGGATTGCTGAGCTCTAGTGGAGATGTATTGTCATGTTCTTGATTGTGTTTTTATGCTGGCATCTAGACACCTGGGTTTAGGAAGATTCTAGGTGCTAATATCTGGTCTTGTCTTTGTAGGGTGGGTGTTTTGTTCCTTGGTTTCTGTTGTCCTCTCTGTTTCTTAGGATAGAGTGTGGTTGCTTTGTGTTGCCTAGTAGAAAACAGAGATCTTGTTCTTTGGAATCCTGATAGATGTGGTCACTAGGGGTTATAGGTAGAATAGGTAGAATGTTCATAGAATTTCTATGTAGCTGAAAGTTTTCTGTGTCCCGCCTGGCCTGTGGTCAGGACAAATCTCTCTTACCCGCTGGTTTCTGCAGCCACTCAGACCCAAATAAATACTCACAGGCTAATATTATTTTTAAACTATGGCTATGGCAGGCTTTTTGTTATCTAGTTCTTATATCTTAAATTAACCCATTTTTATAAATCTATACTTTGCCATGTGGGTCATGGCTTACCAGTACCTTTATATCTTGCTGCTTCTGGCAGTGGCTGGCAGCATCTCCCCTGCTCTAATTTAGTTTAAAAATAATATAAGCCTATGTGTGTTTATTTGGGACCAAGTGACTGTGGGACACGGGCGGGAGAGATTCCACAGGACCAGAGGAAACCGCTGGCTACACTTCTAGGTATTGGGAACTGACATTTAGGAATGTCAAAGGACTGGGAGGGGTTCCTGAAGGGGTTCACAGGATGGAGGAAAGCAGGGTGTTCCACCAGGATCTGCTTAGTCCCCTAGGAATGGGGTCAGAGAGTGAGACGAGGCCACAGCAGATGGTCTGTTACAGACCTGGTGAGGAGCCTGAGGGATTGGATGTGAGGGAATGGAGGTGAAGGAAAGGGGAAGGAAAGGGGAAGACCTGAAGTTAGCGTCCCTGCTTCCCTGGCTGGAGTGGCCTGAAAGTTCCCATGGAATGCCTGTTGGAGTTGGGGGCTGGGATAAAAGCAAGGAGGGAGGACAGAAAGGTCTGTGTTGTCCACCAGAGGTGGGGGGAGGGAGAAAGAGATTCAGCAGGTGTTCTGCTGTAGAGTTGGGGATAAGACTGGGGGAATGGTCTTGGAGGAGCTGACATGGTAGTTACCCTGCGTGCTTCCCTGGCTGGAGTCAATAGTACCTAACTTCAAGCCTACCTTCACACTTGATCAACTATTCACAAGAGACTTTTACAATTGGTTTATTTAAATTAGGATCAAGACAAGATCCAATTATTTCGTTTGCTTGTAAAGCTTTTGAAATCTTTTCCTTTAGAACATACTTGACCTGTTGAAGAAACTGGCTGGGTTTGTGGCTCTGCAAATGTTCCAAATGATGTATTTGTTTTTTTTCCCCCCTCTGGCTGCTCTGCAAACCAAAAGTTAGATCAAAATCTCAATTATATTCAACTTTAATGCTTTTTTAATGAGGAACACTTCATAAGCAGTGATGTGTATGTTTTAGTGCATTACATCATGTGGTAAACAATGTCTGGTATCCCACTTCTGAGACTTTTAAAACTGATAAGTGAGCTCAATGAGGTAGCCTGGTCCCTTCATCGTGAAGGTCCCCAGTGTTCCTCCCCATAGTTTTAGCATCTGTTGATGTTCATTACCTCAACTGATGATTTCACCAATGCATTTAATAACAATTACTTTTTTTAAAGGAAATTATTCTTCTTGACTTTGGGGTTTGTAAAGATTTTGTTAAATGTCTTTTGGATCATATAGAAGAGCAAAATAATTGCACATGCCTTATTTCTGCTCACACTGAAGTTCTAGGAGCAATTCCAAATGACAAACCAGAGTCAAGAAATATTCCTGATAGTCAGATTGCAAAATCTAAGCAACATTTACACCAAAGGGGCTAGGGCTTCTTGGAAGAGGACTGATTCCAAGTCTTGGCTTAAAAACAGGCAAGATGAACCTGAGAAACCTTGTAGTACCTGTAAGCAAAGAGTTTACTAAAAATAATAGGACTATATCAAAAGGTTCCCCTAGGGCAAGTCTGAAGGATCTTTAGCTAGCACCAGACAGAGAGATTTGAGCACCCAAAATAAAGTGACCGAAATTGACTGTTTCATTTAAAGTGTGTTAAAAGCCCATTATTCTTAACTGCTGTAGACAACAACAGTAACAACCAATGAAACAGGTAGAGGGCCACACATCCATCAACCAAAACAAAAATACATCCTCCATAACCCAGAAGGAAAGAAGGGCACAAACATCTTACTATAAAAATCTATGAATTGCAGGAAAAATTATTAACTATCCAAAAAGATCATGTGGCCACCATCTGAAGAATATGTTGTAGGAAAGAAGAGTGGAATCAAGTCTAGGGACCATGCAAATTGCCACTTGTCCACAGAGGAAAGAGTTAGCCTCTGACCTCCTGGGGTTCTTAGTGCTGGTAGGGAAGACTGTTGTCACTAGACAGTAGATAGGATGTGCATAAAGGGGAACACAGATGATGCCACTGAAGAGTGCATGAAGAACAACGGACTGTCCTGGGACAAATAGGGCAGAGGGAATGCCCACATTGAGTCTCCGAGGTTACTAGGAGTCAGTGACTCTCCCACCCTAAGGCAACTTCAGGTCCAGCTGGAGCCTGATAGACCCAAAGCATCTGTGGTCAAAAGTGACTCAGGTCTAGGACGGGATTAAGCAGCCAGGATGAAGGGAACATTGAGTCTGGTAGAGAAGAGACAAGAGATGATAGGCTGAAAGTTGACCAGTCTTGGCCCAAGGAGGAGAGAGCACAAATGTCTTTTGAATGATGATCATTTCATTATTTATGTGATCATTGCTTATCCTAGTTGCTAGGTGCTGGTGTAGGGAGATGAGAGCCGTGAGTTAAAAGGTAGGATAAAGAGACAAACATCAGTGAATGACAAACCACAACTGTCTTAGGTGGCTAAATTATGCTGGGCTGCTGAGATAGACATCATAGAAAAAAAGTGCCATGACAGCTTAGATATGTTATGTGGTGCTACATTGAAGTTATAAGCACTGGAGATGTTATAAATTCCAGGGATTCAAAACCACATTAAGACATAACTAGGCAGACTGCAGTAAGCAGTGGAGAATCACCCTCACTTGCTGAATGTTAGGAGGATGACCTTGGATCAGACTGTTACATAACCTAAGGGTTCTTCAAATGCCCTGGTCCCTGTGAATTGACTAAATGAACTCTGCTAATAGGGTAGTACTCTGAATGCTGTGGACTGTGCCTTAGAGCATAGATGTATAGAGAAAGCTATAAGTCATGGTGGGACTGAAGTGTAAAGATCTAGAAGAGGCTGGGCGGTGGTGGTGCACGCCTTTAATCCCAGCACTCGGGAGGCAGAGCCAGGCGGATCTCTGTGAGTTCAAGGCCAGCCTGGTCTCCAAAGCGAGTTCCAGGAAAGCGCAAAGCTACACAGAGAAATCCTGTCTTGAAAAACCAAAAAAAAAAAAAAAAAAAAAAAAAAGATCTAGAAGAGGGTGTCTGCAAATGCTTCACAAAATTATGGCATTCTTTCCACACCCTACTTGTGATAGTAAAATCGGTATAACCTTTCTGGAAAAACATTTAACAGTATGTTTAAAAGTCCGTAATGCCTGCTTGCATGCTGATGTAATAACTGTACCTTTGAAACAAAAACCTATTAAAAAGAAATGCTTTAAAATGTGTAAGCATGTATGTACAAAGTATATCAGTATACTAACTAATTTAAGGAGAATTTGAAAACAATAGAAATTTCTAAAAGTTAGGGAATGGTTATACATGGTCACACCCATCCAATGGTCGATGATGTAGGAAGTGAAGTTCTCAGCACTGTGGTAAATATTTATTATTTATGTAAGTTAAAAATAGGAACTAAGGTGTATATATAGAAAAAGAACATCTAAAGCAGGGGAATACAGCAAATTCATCTGTAATCAATCACTATATATTATTTAGCAAAGTTTTATTAAAGAACAATTTATATACAGTGACATTCCCTGGCTTAGGCATCCAGCTGGATAGAATTTGATGACAGTTTGTACTTGTGTGAATATATCGCAAATGAAGGGAGAAGCTGTTTCTTTCATCCCATTTATATTCCCTTCTTCCAGTTTCCTGATCCTTGTGAAAACCCATGACCTGCTTTCTATCGATCCATAGTTTGGCCTTTTCTAACATTTCATGTAAACAGAATCTTACTGCTGATAGCATTTGTGCTAGGGTTATGTTTCTGGGTGTCTCTATGACACCGGGTGTGTTAATAGTGTGCCCTTTGTGTTGCCAATGGCTTTCCAATACAGACACAGGACGATCTGATCCTCTAATCACCAGTTCCTGGGTGTTTCAAGTTTCTCACTGTGATGAACAAAACTACACTCACCATTATGATGCAATTCTGTGCTGTCACATTTGTCCCTTCTTTTAGGTAAACAAGTAAAATGGAGTTACTAGGGGTTAGAGAGATGGCTTAATAGAGTACTTACTGCTCTTTCAGAGGACTCTGTTTCAGTTTCCAAAACCCACAAGGCTGGCTCCAGGGAATCTCATGCCTTCTTCTGGAGTCCTAGGATCTCAGGAATACCTGTGGTACACATACAAATGAAACACTCATACACAAAATAAAACTAATAAACACTTAAGTATAAAACAAAACAAAATGGAGTTATTGGATTACTTGTTGATTATAAGGCATTTCCAGTGTCTATTTTCAAACAGATGTACCATTTTTGGTGTTTATTCATTATAGTTCCTTTATGTCTTGACAGGGGGCATTTTGATGTTGCAACTTAACCACTGCAATGGGTTCAGAGTGGTACCTAAATGTGGATTTAATGCAGGTTTCCTTAGTGACTAGCAATGCTGGGCATCTGTGGTGGTTTGAAAAAAAATGGCTCCCAAAGGGAGTGGCACTATTAGGAGGTGTGGCCTTGCTGGAGGAAGTGTGTCACTGTGTGAGAGGGCTTTGAGGTCTCATTTGCTCAAGCTTCCCTCAGGGTGACTGTCAGTCAACTTCCTGTTGCCTGTGAGTCAAGATGTTAGGACTCTCAGTTACAGCACCATGTCTGCCTGCATGTTGCCATGCTCCCCTCCATGATGTTAATGGACTGAACCTCTGAAACTGTAAGTGAGCTACATCAATTAAATACTTCCTTTATAAGAGTTGCCAGGGTCATGGTGTCTTTTCATAGCAAGAGAAACCCTAACTAAGACAGCATCTTTCTATGTACTTATTTGCAATATGCATACTGTTAATGAGAAGTCTATTTGAACCCTTCCTTACCCCACTCATATTTATAGGACTGTCTTCTTATTCTTAAATTCTATTCTTTATATTTCCTAAATACATGAAGGTAGTCATTGAACACATATTTTCAAATCTTTTCCCGATCCATGACTTCTCTTTTCCCCATTAGCTGTGTCATCTTGGAGAATAAAATTTAACTTTGTGTTTATCTTGCCATTATTTTTCTTTAATAGTTTGCATTGTTTGTATCTCATTTTAGAAATCTTTGTCTAACCCCTAATTGCCAAGATTTCTACTCTATCTTCTTCTAGCAATTTCATTGTTTTAGCTCTGAAGTTTATCATCATTGCCATCATCATCATCATTATCATTATTATTTTGTTTTCCCAAGACAAGGTTTCTCTGTGTAGTCCTAACTGGCCTGAAACTCTGCTCTGTAGACCAGGCTGGCCTCAGACTCAAAGGTCTACCTGCCTCTGCCTCCAGAGTGCTGGGATTAAAGGCGTGCATCACCCTGCCTGACTTAGCTCTGAAATTTAAATCTATGACTCATTTTAAGTTTTTTTTTGTTTGTTTGTTTTAATATGGAAAGTGAGGAAAGAGGGTTTTGGATTGTTTTTGGTTGCTTTTAAATCATATGGAGGAAATTCTCTTCTATTTCTGAACTTCTGAGAATCTTTTTATCATGTATGGGTATTGAATTTTTTTCAATTTCTTATTCGTCAACTATTGAAACTAATTCTTTTTTTTGCCAATTGCAATAAAAAATTAATTTCACTATTTTTGAGAGTTAAGGCAACTTTATATTCTTTGTCTAAACTGTGTCTGTCAATATATACTCTTATATGTTGAGAATTTTGATTTGCTAAGTGTTACTAAGGATGGATGTAGGCTATTGATAATGTAGTTTTCTTTTCACACTGTATTTTTCTGACTTGGGTGTAGGGCAGTATTCTCCTCTTCACATTCATTCTGGTATTTTCTGTAACAACATCTCAAGAATTGACATCATTTCTCAGCAAATTTTGGTACAATTCAGCCATGAATTCATCCAGAGTTGAGTTTTGTTTGAGGGAGGAATTTAATTTTAAATTCAATTTCTCTTACAGGTAAAACGCTATTCAATTCATCCTTTGGTGATTTTCATATAACAGGTAGTTTGCGTTTTTTCCAATTTCATAATTTCTTTTCAATTTTATCGAAGCTGTTCAATCTATTGGCATAAAGATACTCCAGTATTTCCTTATTGTCCCTTTAGTGCCTGCAGAGGCACTAATGGCATCTCTTCTCTCTTTGTTCATGTTGCCAACTCTGTCTGTTTTCCTTTATTGCCTTATCAGTTTGGTGACAGGCTTATCAGTTTCACTCTTTTCATTGTTTCAAAAATCTATTTTGATAATTCCTATTTTATTGTTTTGGGTCTTTTGTTATTTCTCTCCCTCAATTTACTTTAGATTTCTTCGCATTATTTTAATCAACAAAAGTCAATAAATAAAACCAAATATGACAGTTGAGACACCATAAAGTCATTTTCCTTTTGAGGTGTCTCCATGAGAAATCTGTGTTTAAAGAGAGGACCAGAGACTGCCCTGGTCTCCTATGACAACTATTAGAAGCAGAATTGATAAGATAATATGTAGGCAGAATTTTCTTGTGCCGGCAGCTGCTCCCAAAAATAATCACTCAGAAACTTAATATTAATTGTAAATGATGGGCAGATAGCTCAGGCTTGTTACTAGCTAACACTTACATTTTAAATTAACCCATATTTCTTATCCACCCTCTGCCATGTGGTGGTACCTTCTTTCAGCATGACATGTTTATCTCCTGCTTCCTCTGTATCTGCTTGAGACTCCTCTCTCTACCCTTTCTTCCTCCCAGCATTCTCAGTTTGGCTCTCCCACATAACCTTATCCTGTTCAGCTAATGGCAAGTCAGCTTCTTTATTAAACCAATCAGAGTAATACATATTCACAGTGTAAAGAAGGATTATTCCATGGCATTTTTGTTTAATTATAAAAGGAAGGTTTTAACCTTAACATAGTAAAACTATATATAACAAAACAGTTAATAATTAAGAATTACAGTTAAAGAGCCGGGCGGTGGTGGCGCACGCCTTTAATCCCAGCACTCGGGAGGCAGAGCCAAGCGGATCTCTGTGAGTTCGAGGCCAGCCTGGGCTACCAAGTGAGTCCCAGGAAAGGCGCAAAGCTACACAGAGAAACCCTGTCTCGAAAAAACAAAAAAAAAAAAAAAAAAAAAAAAGAATTACAGTTAAAATATCCAGTCCATTTGTATTTGGCAAATTTAGAGAAAATACCCTATCTAACTTACTTTTGTGCCTCTAAACTTTTATACCTAATTTACCTTTTAGCGTAACTAAGGAAAACTTTAACTATGACTATCTCATCTTCCATTCCATCAAAGATCCCAGAAGGTTATAATATTACCTAAGTATACAAGGAGTGCAGTGCAAGCCGCTTCCAAAATGACAAAGATATCTGGCTGCTTGACAGTCACGCTAGGTTCTTCTGTAACATTTGGGCATCTATCTTCAGCCTACAGGCCTAGAATATCTGACAGACATATTTGAGAAGCAGGGAATTTTGAAGAACTGTCCTTCAAACTTTGGCAGTTGCTTTTTTGGTGTCCTGCTGGTCCAGTTTGGAGAGTACACTGTCAGCAATTGAGGCAAGGGCAGTTTCTTAGCCTAAATGGCTAGCTTTTGCCCTAAAGAAAACAAACTCTACATACCTGAGTTGCTTCAACGTCCCTCACCTTCTTTGAAGTCGATTGGTGCTGCCAGGAGCAGACGTGTCTCACTGTCATGAAAAGCCTTAGGTTAATAAACACATTACATGCCATATTCTATAGGTCTTTGAAGTGTTTGAAGACCATCTATCTATCTAAATATATCTGTTTATGACCTTGAAACATACCTAACATGATTATAAGTTTGACTATTGTAGGTGACTATTAATCTGTATTTCTTAATTATACATTACATTTTTAAATGAGATGCATAAACACAATACCCTAAACAAGAGTAGAACCATACATACAGTATAACAAAATTAACATTAAATTTGTATCAATAAACCAAAATCCATATCAATGTAAAATATTTTGAAATTAAAAGCTGTTTTTTAGATTAAAGTAGACTCAGTAATCTACCCCTTATCTCATTATTTCTATATTATATCCCATTTTTTTCCTATAGAAAGAGATTTTTGAATTTAACTCTTTTGTTTAGTTTTTTTCTTTTTTAACTATGACCAATAACAATTTGTAACCAACCCCCCTTAAATGATAATAAACATCAATATCTCATCTTTTGGGAATATGGGTGTCATTCTCTAGACTACTTCTTGTTGTTTTGGGGGCATTGACATCTTTGGGAGAACCTTGAGAATTTTTGTTTGTTTGTTTGTTTGTTTCGAGACAGGGTTTCTCTGTGTTGTTTTGGTACCTGTCCTGGATCTTGCTCTGTAGACCAGGCTGGCCTTGAACTCACAGAGATCTTCCTGGCTCTGCCTCCCAAGTGCTGGGATTAAAGGCATATGCCACCACCACCCAGTTTAACCATGAGAATTTTAAAGGTAACAAACATATCAGTATTAATACAAGTATAGATTGTGCATTGTACACAAGTCAGCCAAAGATGATTTTTTGTTTTATGTTTGAGCAGGTAAAATATACATCACATGTCTTGTAATTCTTCTAGGTTTATTTCTTTATGTTTGTAGCCAGGATTTTTGGCGGGGGTGGGGGGTCTTCCTCAATCAAACCTGATCATCTTTAACTTTGAATGAATCCACAGCCTTTCACTTTCTGTGGAAATAAAAACATAACCTCTTCCCCAAAGTAACATATCTTTTGACTTCTATTTTGAAGTCAAGACATTTTAAAAATGTATAGGTTGGTTGAATCCAGCAGTTTTTATAATCAAATGTCTCTGAGCAGCTGTTGCTCCTTCCTCAGCTGTCAAAAAATTCAAAGACAACACAATAACATACAGTATCCACTCTGTGTATTTTCCACCTTTGTGTGGCTTTTAAAAATATTACTTTACTTCCTTTTTAAGGGCTTTATTATTTTAAAACTATATAATTCTTTTTTTATGACTGTCTATATCCTTTTTCTTTTCTCTCGTAAGACTTTGTACATATTTAAATACACTATAACTCATTTAGAGGTATTTTTTTATCTGAATCTATCTTTACTGCATATCGGTAATCTTTTTTTGACCACATGAGCCTTTGAACTGCTAAGTGGCATGGCTAGGACTTCTGTCTCTGTTTTGGTAGCTAGCTCAGGCCCTCTTGGTTTCCTGAGAGCCTAGCTTCATGGTGGAGGTACCGGTGAGAGCCATGTTTACAGCCCTAACTCTGGGGAGTTTTTGGATTCACTCTGCTATTGAACAGTGTGCTGCCTGCTGCTCATAAACCACATTTAAGTATTCAGTATCAGGGTCTCTTAAAAGAGCCATGCCTGTTTTGCTGATAGCACTGAGCCAGGAAGCTAGGGACTTGCCTCTGCTTGCCACCAACAAACAGAGCCCACAGAAGAAAAGGCAGTTACCAAGAAGCTGTGCTTGATTCCATTTTTGTGTGTTTAGAATCCTTTCTCAAGCTCTGTCAGGTCTTTCTTTGTTGCTGCTGTTTTGTTTTTTTGAGACAGGGTTTCTCTGTGTAGCTTTGGTGCCTTTCCTGGAACTCGAAGATGGCCTTGAACTCACAAAGATCCACCTGGCCCTGCCTCCCAAGTGCTGGGATTAAAGGCATGTGCCACCACCGCCCAGCTCTGTCAGGTCTTATATGGAAATTCTGACTCCATGTTGGAATGCCATTTGTAGACAGATGTTTCTTTTCCACTTAGTAGTTCCCAAATAACCAACACAGAGACTTAATATGAATTATATAAATGCTCACCCAGTAGCTTGGGCTTGTTACTAGCTAATTCTTACATTTTAAATTAATTCATATTTCTTATCTACCCTCTGCCATGTGGTGGTACCTTCTTTCAGCACAGTATGTTTATCTCCTGCTTCCTCCATGTCTGCCTGTGATTCCTTTCTCCACCATTCTTCCTCCCAGCATTCTCAGTTTGGCTTTCCCACTTAACCTTAACCTGTTCAGCTATTGGCCAGTCAGCTTCCTTATTAAACCAATCAGAATAATATATATTTACATTGCACAGGAGGATTATTCCACAGCAATGTTATTTGCTTTTCTTTACAATGAAAAAGTTTCTCAGTAAAGCAGTGCTACTGGCCCAGAGATCCCAAACAATATATTACTTTCCCACATTCATTTTTATATTGGATATCCTCAGTGTAGCACTTAAAAATACTGTAATACTGCATTAAACAAATACTGTATAAACAAAATACTGTTAGCTTTTCTCGGCTAAGAAAATGAAAGGATAACAGAGAATAATCTCTATTACTAACCTCCTGAGACTATCTTGATAAAAACTGTAAAGTGCCCCCCCCAGGAAAACAGCTGTGAAGTATAATTGCCAGTATGCTAAGTAGTAATTTGTCATGAATATCAACATATTGTCACTGAGAGATGCTTCATAACTGAAGCAATACATGGATGTCTGCTTGTTTACTGCAGTGGGCTACCAAAGAGACCCATGTTCTCAGAAAGTTCATAGTTTCAGTGGGTCTAAGGTCATCATGGTATGAATGTGAAATGATTCCCACAGTGTTTGCAAACATGGGCCCCAGCTGGTGGCACTATTTTGGGAAATCCTGGGGCCTTTGGGAGAAGGGGCCTTGCTGGAAGAAGTGGGTTGTTGGGAGAGTAGGCACTGATGGTTATAGCCAAGTCCTTATTCCAACACAAGTTTCCTGCTCATGTGTGAACAACCTATAACCACAAGCTTCTTCCACCAAAGGTCACAGGACCTTTGAAAGTAAGGGGGAAATATTAACACAGAGAGTTCCAGAAGAGTCATTGGCAGAGGTTTGGAGATAGGGAGAAGGTTGAATAGTGAGCCACTTAGGTCGATGGGGACCCTGAAAAGTAACAGAACAGTTTCAATCACTTTTCCAAATGACTTTGAAAAGTATGATTTCAACACACTGAAAATGTTGTCTTAAAAAGACAAAGTTTTGTATGTGTATGTAAAGAACATGAGTAAGAAGAAACAGTGATTTAAGTACATGCTAATACTGAGTAATTGAGCCTGAAAAAACAGGACTAAGGAGACCTGGGGAGAACCAACAGCATACTTCGTTTGGGGTGAGTTGAGTTGGAGGATAGGCAGGCTTCCAGGTAAAGATGTCCATCAGGGCACAGAACTCCAGCCCACTGCTGGAATTTATGAGTGGCTGTAAAAGGAATGTCTAATAGGCATCAAGGCCAGGAATCTGGAATTCCCTGTTAGAGCTGGTTCTACCTGGAAGTCTGTCTCTAATACTTCAGCTGTTAAAGAGAAGTAGCGTATAATGACCTGAAAGATCAATGCAAACTCTTGGGACGTTAGCCCCATGAACTTTACAACAGCTGCAATGGTTACTGACGCTGGTTAGTCCTTGTCTATGAATAAATCACAGTTGTGAGTGTGTGTGCTAGTGTCTTGTATTCAGCTTCATGGAACAAACCTGAGAAACTAAAGAGAAAAGGAGAGAGGAATCTTGTAGCAGAAGCACGGAAATGAAGAGAACCTTCAAGACTCGATCAAGGCTGGGGGAATGGCTCAGTGGACAGAGCACTTGCTGTACAAGTGTGAGGAGTGAGTTCAGATCCCCACAACCCACGTGGAAGCCTGGAAGGGGTGGCTGCCTGTAATGCCAGCACTTGGAAAACAGAGGAGGGAATCCCGTGATAACTATCTCACTCACCTAGCCTACCAGTGAGCTCTGGGTTCAAGCGAGAGACCCTGCCTCAGTAAGTGACATGGACAGCTGGTGAGAAAGACACCTTACATTAATCTCTGGCCTCCACAAGCATATGTACACATGAGCATGGGTACCCCTACACAGGTATGCCCACACATAAGTGAACACACACACACACACACACACACACACACACACACACACACAGACGGATGGACAGACAGACAGAGATAGGGAGAGAATGAGATCATGAAGAATTTGTGAAGAGAAAAACTATGTTTGTACTATTTTGTTGTACTCACAATTTTGTTTAAAGCCATGAAGGACTGTGTGGCCTTGCAGCATCAGGTCTGGATATGAGATGAGTTCGACGTCACATTTATCAAGGACAATAGCTAAAGTACAGTTCAGATTGTGGCCCTGTGTCTGCTCCCCAGAGTGAGTAGGTATGAACAAACACAGGCTTCTCTTAGTACCTTGCATGCAACTGCAACCAAACATTCCTTATATTCTACCAAATGAGCGGTTATATCCAGAGAACACAAAAGGTCAGTCTCTGGAGCCTATTTCAAGTTATTTACACGGCTTAAGCTTCCTTCCTTCTCTAGATTAGCATTTCTCAGTCTTGATTTCAGCCCTGAAGAAAAATCTTTATTTTGGGTAAGTTCTAAAGAAAATCTGCTCATCTATTTCTGAGTTGCTAGAGTGAAGAAAATCCATGTTTTATGGTACTGAAGAAGTTTCAAGTTCTTTGATGCCTTGGCTACACACATAATTTAAAAAAAAAAAAAAAAAGCTTCTCATAGAGGTTCTGACTCCACATGCTTTTACAGCCCTGGACAAGGCAGGGGGAATGTCAGTGCTATGCAGAGCCTGATAATGGTCTTGTTTTAGCTTTTTATTGCTGTGCAGCAAGTTATCACTGTAAACACAATTCCCAGAAATAAACTGAACCTTCAACTGAACCTTCTGCAAGACTGATAAACTGATTAGAACTTCAACAACTATGGGGAGGTAGGAATGTTGTAGATCTAGAGCCTAATTACTATTTATCTTGGGCTATCACTAGCTCCCTAAATAGTTGTTCTTTGCCTACATTTGTGCTGGACCTAACATCCTTGATTATATTAATTTAATGAAAGTCTAGTTTCCAACAACTAAGAAAATACCAGTTAGCCTCTGAGGCCTATAGTGGGAGTTTCTCAACTTTATTTTAACCCACCTACTTAATGTTTCCACCAAGGTATTTGAAAGGGGCCTTGATTTATGACTTCCTTTGTTCTGTTACTATAAAAACTCCATCAAACTATTGACACATTGGAACATGGAATTAGAGGAAACATAAATCTTTGTTCAGAACCATGGTCATTCACAGTTTGCTCTAGAACAATCCATCCCTTATCCTCTTTGAGGTGAGATTTGTGTTTTTTGAATCAATACCAACTGAAGCAAAAATATATCCACAACCTCAAAGTTTTCATGGGTCATCAACACTTAGCTGGGTTATCTGCTCAGGCCACATAAGATGGGAGCCAAGGTGTTGGTTGAGGCCTCAGTTATTCTCTGGGAGGCCCTTTTTAAGTCACACAGGCGACTGGAAGAATTTAGTTGTTGGTGCTCTTGTGACTGTGGCCCACGTTTTCCTGCTGACTGCTCCTGGAGACTGCCCTTCTGCACCAGCAGAAGGTTCATGACATGGCTGTCAGCTTTCCTGACAAAGTAACGCAGAGAAAGCTCTGTGTGAAGGACTTACCTGACTATCCAGGGCAGTGGTTCTCAACCTGTGAGATGTGAATGACCTTTTCACAGGGGTCACCTCAGACCATGGGGAAACACAGATATTTACATTATGATTCGTAGCAGTAGCAAAATTACAGTTATGAACTAGCAATGAAAATAATTTTGTTTGGCAGTCACCACAACATGAGGAACTGTATTAAAGGGTCACAGCATTAGGAAGGTTGAGAACCACTGCTCTAGGATAAGATGTGACCATGATGGCATCAGTAAGCTCATTTGCCATATATAGTAATACAATCAAGGTCAGGGTCCCACCATATCCAGGAAGAACAAGGAGTAGGTCACTGGGCATTATGCCACCTTAGAATCCTTCCTTCTATCAATCCTAAAACAAACTTTCTTCAATAGAGTGAAACTGTGATATTTGTCATATTCTCCATCAAGGGAGAAGAGTCTGATTTAACTGGGTAGCTGAGCAAGCCACACATTCATCAGGCTTTGGACCCTCCTTTAAACTTGCTATAGTTTGTGCTTGGTTTGTTCATCAAAGGCATTAAAAGCTTGGTCACCCATGGTGCTATTAAGAGGTTAAAATAAAGAGGTGAAACTCTAAGAAGTGGGGTCTAGTGGGGGGTGTTGGAGGTCATTATGCCTTTGAAGAGATGCTAGCATATTAGTCTCTCCTGCTTTTCTTCCTTTCACTTCCTGGTCACCATGCAGTGAACACCTTTCCCATCACACTCTCCACACTGAGATGCCACCACAGGCATAAAGCAATGGGTCAGTTGATGATGGATGGAAACTTATGAAAACCGTGAACCCAAATAAAATTCCCTCTATTTAAATTCTTTCCTTCCTTCTTCCCTCCCTCCCTCCCTCCCTCTCTCTTTCCCTCCCTTCCTTTCTTCTTTCCTCTCTCCCTTCCTTCTTTCCTTTCCTTTTATTTTTTTGCAATAACGGAAAGTTGATTAACATAATACTTCAGTAAAGCACACAAAAGCTAAGTAGAAGTTAAGTCTATGGGATGAGAAGTATAGGTGAGTCATTTATCTAGTCATTCAATACACACATGTAGTATACATGTAAAATACAATCCTAGGAGAGAGTTCAAAACTTATGTCCCTACACCACTTTCTGCAGAGAATCAAGGTTGTAGCCTGACCATGGTGAAACTTGGAGCACATCTGTAGACAATGACATTTTCTGTCACTTGTATAAATGGGCTTTTTATAGAATAAAAAAGTCTTCATTTTTTACAAATCTAAAGACTTTTCATCAGCTTAAGGTTTTTCCTACCTCTATTTGCCCAACTTGCAATGAAATATAGTGTAGGACCAGACTTGGAGAGTGGTCCTGGCTTACTTTGGTGTACCTTTAAAGCAATGTGCTGGAAAGTCCTAGCTCTGAATGCTTGAGCTTAGATTACTCTAGCCCCATGTAAAGGTGCTGACACATAAGTCCTTAGAGAGAGAACTTTCTGAGGACTTCTTTACCCAGTGTGTGTCAGTGGTACCTCACTGAAGTCCCAACATTCTGGCAACTGGTTATCTCCCCAGCTCTCTTTTCTCCAGTGGCATGACAAAACTGGCTTATTTGTTTTTTTGTTTATTTATTTATTTATTTTACCATCTCTACCCTTCTCTACCATGAAATGATGTTTTGAGGTACAGTAGTAGAAACTTTGATTGTCTTTAAAAACATTAAAATAGGGGCAGGAGACATAGCTCAGCAATTAAGAGTGCTTGCTTCTCTTGCAGAGGACTGGAGTCTGGTTCTGGCACCCACATCAAGTATCTCCCAGCCACCTGTAACTCTAGTCCCATGGTATCTAATGACCTCTTTGGGCACTCACACAATGTATGCATGTACATATATAATAATTTTTAAAATTATAAAAATATATGGCCATCTGCATATTATATATTCCTAAGTGTGATTAAGGTTTAAATTTAGAGCTGTCTCATTTAGGTCAGTGAGAAGAGGTGGACGAGGTGTTTGAATTCTTTTGTGTCTGATAGAATACACTGAAGTATTCTATCAGGAACCAACCTTCCTAAAAAGATCTGTTTTCACAATGTCAATGTTTTCTCCATCCCTGATGACAAATTATGAGTTCATTATTCCAAATTTATCTATGATTTCATTTTATACAGTTAAAGTTACTATGATAAATTATGTTTCATAAATCTTAAGTGAAATGAATTCTACAAATAAACAATTGCCTGCCATTCCGAGTAGAAAGATGAGATCTGATGCTGTCCTATTTTATTTTCTCATAGATGTGAGTGATCCCTCTGTCTACACTATCCATGCTATATACACTACCAGCCCATTAGTGACTCAGCCATCTCAGTTATGATTATCTTAGTATTGCAGTGTTTGTGGTCAATTAGTCCTCACTTGATGACCACAACGTTCAAGACAAGTGATGTTGGCCATTTGAGCATGAGAAAAAGAAGTCACTTTTTTTTTCTGTAGATCATTTAAGCAAAAGGGTAGACATTTTCAGCTTAATAAGGAAAGAGTTTCTTACACTATGATTGCAAAAATCTTCAGTACGGGGCTGGAGAGATGGCTCAGCGGTTAAGGAGCACCAGCTGCTCTTCCAGAGGACCCAGGTTCAATTCCCAGCACCCATATGGCAGCTCACAACTGTCTGTAACTCCAGTTTCAGGGGATTCAAAACCTTCACACAGACATACATGCAGGCAAAACATGAATGTACATGAAAGAAAAATAAATAAATTATTTTAAAAAACATCTTCAGTGCAATGAGCTATTAGTGGAGAGAGAAAATAGTGATACTTTATTATAGTATGTTGTTGTTATTATTATTCTACTTTATTATTACATATTGTTAATTTCTTACTATAACTAATTAATCTCGATAACAAGCATATATGCCTAAGAGAGATTACCGCATCCTAACCAGTGGATTAAAACATAGTATATATGGGACTTGGTGCCATCTGTAATACCAGGCATCTACTAAGATTCTTGGAAAGAATTCCCCGCAGCTAAGGATGGACAGTTCTATTGCAGTGCTCACCACTTTCTATTTTGATGAAGCCTACTGGAGTGTCATATTTTTTGGTAGGGTATAGGTGGAAGCTTGGCAGATGTGGTGTTTTGCTTCCGCTAAGCTCAATAATATTAGGTTTGAACATCGGCCACATGTTAGGTATTACAGAGGATACAGAGACAAATGAACAATGCAGCCGTGTCTTCCAGTCACCCATCAATAGATTCCAGGGCTGTACTTGATAGAGCTTCCTGGAGTTAAGCCATCTGCTCCCTAGGCTCCTTGAGTGATCTATTTAAGCCAGAGATGCTGTTTTACTGCTTAGAATTTTGTTCACCATCATATTGATAAGATGAAGCATGGTAGTCCAGCAGTATTCTGTTCATAAATAAACAACAGCACCCACAACTGTGCTAGTTGTTTGTCAGTTTCTAGGCTCCGAGACTGAAGAAAACTGAGCATGACTGATTAGAGTTCACTGTCAAATGCTGGGGAGTTGATGTTAGCTCTTATCATTATTTCTTCTGAACATAAGTTCCAAGTCACCATGTAGTGACTTTCCTGATTGACCCAAGGGATCATTGGAAATATGGGAAGTGCTCATTACAGCAGAGCCTTCTCAATCTTCCTCTCCTATTTTGATCAACATATCCTTAGCTCTTCTGGAATTCTGTATCAGAGCGTCACAGAACCTGGGAGAATGTAGACCTGGCTTCATCCTTCCCTCGTGCCCCACATCTTCCTTTCTTCCTACCTGTCTATTTTGAATACAGTTCCAATGGAAGAACCGTGAGTGTTTGATTCAGCTATTTTCATTTTCTCTAAGGCAACATTTCTCTTAGATACAACATTTCTTACTATGCCATGTAGCTTATTTCATTTTACCCCAATTTGGTGGAAATAAGTATACAGAGTACTAACTGAATTTAAACATTTGTTTTTCTTTTTTTCCCCTGATTTTAAAAAAAGTACTCATCGTAACATCTTCTTAATATAACATGTTGATTGGAAATTCTTGGTACTTACCATCTTCCACCGCATCGCTGTATGTTAACCACTCCTGAAGGCGTCTGAAGAATTTCCCCCCAGGGGTTTCCAAAGCACATTCAATTTAATCCAGTAAAAATCATGTAATTTCTAAGTACTCAACTCGGGGTTAGACTCTGGGTTGTAAAGATAAATTAGATGCTATCTCAAAGAATCTGATGGCCAAGGACACATGCTCCCCTTAGTCTTTTTTTTTTTTTTTTTTTTTGATTTATTTATTTACTAAGTATACAGCATGTATGACTGCAGGCCAGAAGAGGGCTCCAGATCTCATTACAGATGGTTGTAAGCTACCATGTGGTTGCTGGGAATTGAACTCAGGACCTCTGGAAGAGCAGTCAGTGCTCTTAACCTCTGAGCCATCCCTCCAGCCTGCTCCCCTTAGTCTTAAAAAACACACTTAGCATTCTTGAGCTCATCTCCCCATCCAAGAAAGCTCTTATATTTATGGAGTTATAGTGATTATTTCAAAATAATGGGCAGCTATTAATTTATTTCCCTGTGAAATAGGTTTAGTTGTAAACCAATATCTGTGCAGTATCTATCCTTATTAAAAATTTGAAAATTAGTTTAGTTTGCTTATTCTATGTACAATACACATTTGAGCTGTGAATGGTTTTTTTAGGCAAAAGAGCATTGAATGGGGCAAGTAGCCTCATGCTCTAGTTTGAAAGTTTATGTGTTAGACACTTGCTGTCCAGTCCAACAGTGCTGGACATTCAAAAGAGGAGGTTAGGTCAGGGGCATCCTGGCCTCTTGTGTGGATTAGTGTTCTTTTCATCAGGATGTAGTTATCTCAGGAGGGGGCTTGATAAAAAGGCAAACACAGCTCCTTGTTTGCTGATCTGTAACTTTCTCTGCACTCAGGCTGGCCTCACTCAAACTCATGTTTTCTCTTGTCTTTGCCTTCCAAGCCTATGCCATCACACTTCACACTCAACTGTTTTTTGTTTGTTTGTTTTTAAAATTCTTTTAAATAGAGTATTGTTGTGATTTTTATGTGTGTGTGAAAGTCAAGTAATCTAACAGGGCCCATAATCTGCCTTAGTAGATGAAGACAAAATGTCACTTGGTTCCAAAGAGGCATTTTAGAACTGAATGTATAGTTATAGTAAGCCAAACTTACCACTAAATCAGCCCCAAATTTTAGTATCCTAACATAATAAAAGGGTGTTCTTCCTTTGTGCCCTCCTTCAGTAAGAGACAGCAGAGTAGAGGGCCAGGAAGATGGGAGTCTGAAGGTAGATGGTAAAAAGATGGCCTCCATTGTGTATACCCACAAATTTCAGGACGTCAAAATCTTCCACTAGATCTCTGGCTTTACTAGAAGATGAGGGAGAAGGGGACGTTGTCCATAGGGCCACTCTTGGATGTCAGTTTGCCACATATTGTACTGTCTAGGACTAGGTCATGTTGTTTCACCTCTACAAGGTATCCAGGAAAGCTATTTCAACTTCATATATATATATATATGAATTAGAAATAAGTTTGGTACTCTCTGTTTGGTTGTCTAACTATGGCAGAAATAGGCAGAGGGAGAAAGTTATGCAATATGGTAGCTACATGGAATAACCTTACTGGGTATAGACTGAAAACACTAATGCAATTAAGTAGCCAAAAGAAGGACCAAGTGAAGTCAGAGAATAGACTCAACACTCTTGTTTCCAAGGCAACTCAGCAGCAAACCAGGTAAGGAATGTAGCCACACAGTCATCCATTATCAACTGCTTATCTGAAGCTAGAACTCAGTGTACTTCCTGGCATTCATACAGTAGAATCACAGGACCATCATTCTTTGAAGAAAAGCTGACTTGGCTCTGGTTTCAGAGCAAAGTTAAAGATACCAACTTAATATCTTAAATGGAACTGATAAAATAAAACATGGAAGAACTTGGAGTTCTGACGAACTGTTGAATGCTACCGAATGTCTAAAAGCATAGTCACATTCAATAAGAGAATGGACAAGCCAAAAATACCTACTAGGAGGGCAAAGCAGTCAGGCATGGTGGTTCACAACCGTAATTCCAGTACCTGGTAGGTTGAGATGGGATGGTCACCACAAATTTGAAGCTAATCTAGGCTACATGGTGAATCCAGGCCAATATGGGTTACAAAGTATGAGACTATTCCCTGCTGTGGAACAATCTTTTTGTACACTGTAAATATGTATTACTATCATTGGTTAATAAAGAGTTGACTGGCCAATAGCTAGGCAGGAAAAGGTTAGATGAATCTTATAGGCAAAAAGAGAGCAGGGGGTAGAAGAGGGTGGAGTCCTCAGGTGATGCAGAGAGAAGCAAGATGAACATGCCATGCTGAAAAAAGATATCACCACGTGGTAGAATGTAGATAGGAAATATGGGTTAATTTAAGTTGTAAGAGTTAGTTAGTAACAAGCCTAAGCTATCAGCTGAGCATTTATAATTAATAATAAGTCTGTGTGTGATTATTTGGGAACTGGCTAGTGGAAAAGAAAACTTCCACCTACACTCCCTGCCTCCCCACCAAAACAACAACAAAATTCTCCCAGAGTTCATGTGGATTGCTGGTTTTGGCAGTCTAAGTGTCTACAACATGGCTTTTTTACCCTGTTTTCTAGTTTTAAGGACAGCCAGCATCTGGGAAAATACTGAAGAAGATACAGGCTGATCTGGGACCCTTTGCCTGTTGTGTTTACAACTCTTTTAACATCCAAAGCTGCACTGATACCTCCCAACCACCTTCAAGAAGCAGTGCTTTTGTTCCATTCTGTGATTTGTCCAGTCACTCCATTTCCATTCCTAGATAGATCAGACCATAATGAATAACATGTTGGATGAGTACATTCCCTGTCTCTGTTAGTATATGTGGACCAGATGAGCTAGGTTTTCTTGTATCACTTTTGCAGAGGAACAACAAACCCATAGATAGAATGAGTAATTATTGATACCCATTATGCACCAGATGCACATAATCACATTTCATACAACTTTGCAAAAATACTTTTATATCATTTACTCTTAAACTCTAAGACAGGAGTACCACAGAAGTTAAATCATTTTTTTCAAGATTACTGAATCATCCCAATGAAGACATGAGTTTTAAATCTACATTTATTTATTCCCAGATCTCTGTTTTTTTGTAAAGTCCAATGATCATGATTATGCTTTTGTTTTATGAATTATTTTTCTCTTATTTTTTTAATTTCACAGTCTTCCTAGACAAATTCATGTTTTGTGATGTGATTCTTGGAGAATCAATGTTCTATGAATAAATGTGTGGTAGCTCAATCTGTCAGTTAGGATGCTTTTATACGTTAAAAAAAAAGACAAATGGCATAAACATCAAGCAAGCAGCAAAGCTGTCTCATGAGAGGAAGCTGAGAGTGAGAAGCTTAGAAGCCGGTTAGTTTAGTGGTCAGTCATGTCACCACAGCTCCGGTATCCATCCTTTTTTCTGCTCTCAACTACAGTAATTCCAAGTGTCCTCCTTCAATGGCACCAGGTAGCTTTCTCCTTGCAGACATCATAAGCAGGTTACAAAGTTCAGAGGCAGGAAGTGAAGCTGCTAGACTAGTGTCTTATTTTATGAGTGAGAAAAGCCCTCCCAGAGCCTCAGCGGACTGCCTTTGATATGTCTTTGTTAAAATCGTAACACATACCCATGCCTAACTAACTGCTTTCTGAGGGGAGAGGAGTTATTATGCTTATTGCAAGCTATACAGGCTTTGGGGTTACCTAGATTATCAACATGTGAACAAAATTAAGATAAAGAATCAAGGCAAAGTACATTGGCTTATGACAATATTTTGAAATCATAAAGATTCCAAATTAATTGATTAGAAATCATATGGGAAAATGTCAAACTATGACTTGCTCTATTGTTGTGTTGGGGACTCATGGATCTCAACCCACAGGAGTAATTTAGCTCAATACCTGTTTGACATCCTTCTGCAATGGCTTTTCAGCACGAGACTCATTGCTTACAATCTGTTTCCTTTGGGGGCAATTCTTTTTCTTAAGAAGTTATGTTGCATATTAAATAAGTTGCTGTGATTAAATGAGCATATTGTTTGCATAGCCACAAATGTTCTGTGCAGAAAGGAAAATGGGATTTAGAGTCAGACAGACTAAGTAAGATACTTCAGGCTGGCCAGTGACTGGTGTCCTGACTGAGTTTTGTCAACTCGAGAGAAGGAAACCTCAACTGAGAAAATTTCTCCATAAGATGGCAAAGTCCATGGGGCATTTTCTTGATTAATGGTTATATGGGTGTGCCCAGTTCACTGAGGGCAATGCCACCCCAGGGAAGGTGGGCCTGGGTTGTATACAAAAGCAGGATGAGCAAACCATGAAGAGCAAGATAGTCAGAAGCATTCCTCCATGGCCTTTCATCAGGTTCCTGCTTTGAGTTCCTGTGCTGACTTCCTTGGTATGGACTACGACTGTAAGCTGAAATAAACCCTTTCCTCCCCAGGCTGCTTTTGGCCATAGTGTTTTATCACAGCAATAGAAACCCTAACTGAGACAACAGTCGGAAATTCGTGATTTAAATCCAAACATGACATCTATCAGCTGTATAAGGAAAACACTTCATTCCTCCCCCTCCCTTCTCAGGCCTTAATTTTCCTAACCATACAGTGAGTCCTACAGTGCTATCCACTTAGTGAAATTAAGTGAGTCAGTACATGTATAGTCTTAACATTTCATATTATTAAAATTAATGATGACCTAAGAAAATGAGTTGAATTCTCTGCAGCTCAGTAAAAGTGACAAAATCATTCTTACTTCTAAAGTTTATTATAATGATTTAATGAGGTCAGAAATACAGAACTAACACACACACACACACACAAACACACACTCTCTCTCCTCTCTCTCTCTCTCTCCTCTCCCCACCCCTAGCTTTACTTGCCCCAATGCCTGCTAATATGCTTTCAATGTTTTGTTTCCTTTCCAAATTCCTGTTGAAACAAACCTTGTAGAATATTATCAAGAGGCGTGGCCTCTGGGAGGTGATTAAGTCACATTCTTACTGAGCATGTGAGAATGCCCTGTGTGCCCCAGAGGATGCAGTAACAAGGCGCCATTTTGAAAGTAGGATGCAGCTTTCCCAAGATACCAATTCTAGCACCGTGTTTGGCTTTAGCTGCCTTGGATCCTCCTCTACTAGCTCTTCCTGAGGCGCTCCTTGGAGACTCCATGTTTCTGTGTGGGGCATGTCTGCAGCTCTCAGAGCTTGACTGCTTGGCGTATTTCCCTGTTTATTGGACCATCATCTCTTCAAGGGCAGAGGCGAATCTTACGCATTCCTCTTTCTATAATGTACAACTCCCGGCACAAGAAATGGCACTCAACATGTATTTATAACTGAATTAACTTTTCTCCCTTGCTTTCTGTAAAACACAAGTATAAGTGTTCAATATGTATAGCTATTGCTATCTTCATTATTATGTGAAAAACATAATTGTTTGTGTAGCTAGTTGGATGGGAAAAGTAGGGAATATAAGTGTTTGAGAAGTCTGTAATGCCTGTTTCATTTCTTCCCTACCCAGAGTATCAAATGTCTTCATCTGTTCAGTCTGTCCTAGTTCAATTTCTAATTGCTGTGATAAACACCATGACCAAAAATTAACCTGGGTAGGAGAGGGCTTATTTGGCCTACGTGTCCTCATCATAGTCCATCACTGAGGGAAGTCGGGGCAGGAACTCAAGCCAGAGGCAAAGGTAGAAACCATGGAGGACACTGCTTGCTGGCTTGCTCTCCCTAGACTGCTCAGTTTACTTTCTTATACACCCAGGACCTGTCCAGCTATAGCTCCTCCCACAGTGGGTTGGGCCTTCCTACATTAATTATTAATCAAGAAAATGCTACACAGACTTGTCCACAGTCCAATCTGATGGAGGCAATTCCTCAACTGAGGGTGAGGGTCTTTCTTTCCAGATAACTCCAGCTTATGTCAAGTAGACAAAAAAACCAAAAAGCCCGCATGGAACTTTAACTACAAAGACCAGCCAGTCAGTGGACCAGTTTCCTGTTTTTCTGTGCTCTGGCTGGGGCCACATTTTCAGTTCATCATATGTACTGCAGGTAGAAGAATGGTTAAGATTTGGCTTTGACTTTGAAAAGCTTATGGTCCATTGGGAAATGAGAACCATGGTAAAGCCAGAGTTCCAAGAGCTGCAGACATGCTCACTACTCACACACTGAGCTTATTTGGGCACACTATATTTTCGGTGATTAAAGTACAAGTTTGATAACTGCTTAACTGCAAACCATGCTTTATCCAAATCGTTTATTTCTGCCCTTCAAATGGTTGCCTAGATCTCTAATAAAATATGATCAGTGTCACCTTAAATCAAAACATTGACCCATTCAGCTCAGCCCCCTCTCTCTAATGACCCCTTAAGGTAGGTAAAGCTTGAGGCAGAGCATAATGATTTCTCATTTCATGCCATAGTGTTGAAGCCCAAAACTAAACAATTTTTATGACCTCATGGATTCCCCAGCACAGATTAATTTTAATGTTGCTTGGTATTGTCTCAGGGAACATCCATATCTGCACATAGTTCTTGGGAGTGGGCTGTGCTCTTTCTTATAGATTTTGACCTGGGTCCAGCCTCCATATTAGCAGCCCTAAGAAGCCACTCTACACAATGGCTGCCTTTAGCTTTGTGTGACCCCTTCTTTTAAAATCTTTGCTACACTAGAACACTCGATAACTTTTCAGACCCCACCTACACCTTGCTGGGACAAGGGTGTGAGATTGTCACTTTCACAGAGAACCTGCCCCGAGGAATCGTTTCTTCAGGAATGAAGTAAAGCGTCCCGGTGAGCTGACTTTGTGGACTTCCGCTGGGCTGGACTGTTTGCACACACAGCCTTTCTTATGACATTCTGGCTGTGCAACTCTTGGTCAGGAAGAGGAACCTCATACCAATGTTTTTATTTCTCAGTCTGCACCCTTACCGGCCCTCCCTTCCTGACCTTTCTTTGAACTTTTCCCAAGACCAGAGTTTGATTGGGGCTTTGTTTTGTGCTTTGGGCAAGAGTTTGGGGTTAGCTGAGGTCAGTTCTCATTTTATCTAAAGCAGTTCGCCTTCTCTCATTCTCAATGGAAAAACTTCAACAAAAATACATTTACACGTAAGTCTTAGTTTTCATTGAGTTCTTTGTTTATGAAAGAGTCCAAGTTCTTATCCCTGGGGGCACTTAATATCTTAAGCAATGTTTTATTATTCTTTTTTTCCAAACAACTTCTTAATCAAATGTAAGTTGGCTCCCATCCTCCAGATTCTGACTCTAGAAGCTTGTTGATGCCTGATGCTTCCTATAGTTTTAACCCAGACATTGTCTCAAAACATATAGCAGAAAGGCAGCATCACAGAACAGGAAATCAGAATTGAAAAACAAAACAAAACAAAACAACAACAAAAACCCCACCCTTGTTCGAGTCCTTATTTCCCTCCCAGTTTTCATAATTTAAGTGAGATGAACTGGCTATTAAAAAAAATCTACGATGCCAAACTGAATGAAATGCTACTGGATTTGATTTTTAGAACCCACGGTTTTCAACAGGGTTAAGCAACGCACTTCTTGATTTACCAGGATAAAGAGTGGTAGTGGGGAGTTTTGAAAATAAGCAAGCAAGTCAGAGGACAGACGCACTCCTTCAACGTGAGTACAGTGCGCTATTCACAAAAGAATCGGTCACAGATCAAAGAGGTATAAAGGAGGAAGGGCCTGGGAGGGCTATGTAGTTTAACGGTAAATTGCAGTCAAAGAAAGGGAATTCAGGTTTCAAAAGGCCTTGGAGTGTGGCAGGAAGGGGTAATCCCAGTGTTGACCGTGACGTGAGTGGAGGGAACGCTACCAGAGAGCACACTGAAGAAACCTGCCCTGTTAAAGCCGCTATAGAACAATTAAAAACACACACAATTAGAAAGATTCAAAAGCAACAAATTGTCCAAACGAGTAGTACAGAGTGATCCCACGAGGTAACGCTACAAAGGGTTCCCCAGAAAGGGGGAGAGTGAAGGAGAGTTAGGGCTAAGAGAATTAATTTAGGGCTTGTACCATGAATCGTAAAAGGTCTTATTAATAAAATCAAACCTGGAGCCAGGTATTGGGTTAAAGCTGGAAGATCAGAGAATCAGAATAAGCCACAGCTTCCTCATCCTCACCAGTTCCTCAGCTGATCCTGTTTCCTCAGACTGGACGCCTCTGAGTCCTCATCTAAATGGATCTCAGCCGAACTGCTGCTCAAAAGCCTAAAAGCTTAACCAGGCTCTAGTTTCTGGTCCTCAAACCTTATATACCTTTCTGCTTCCTATCATCGCTTCCTGGGATTAAAGGCGTGAGTCCCCATGCTTGGCTGTTTCCAGTGTAGCTTTGAACTCACAGAGATCTGGATGGATCTCTGCCTCCAGAATGCTAGGATTAGAGGTGTGTGTGCCACCATTTTCTGACCTCTATGTCTGTCTAGTGGCTGTTCTGTTCTCTGACCCCCAGATAAGTTTATTAGGGCTCAGGATATATTGGGGAACACATTATCACCACAAGGGCTGAAAGTAAGTTCTGGCTCATGATTTCAGGGGTTTCTGTCTGTCATGGTGGGAAAGTGTGGCAGAAAGCAGGGACAAGCAGCAGTTCGTGGGGACAGGACTACGCGGTGGAGGGAGGGAGCTGTTCACTTCATGGTCATCCAAGAAGCAGCAAGCAAGACAGGAAAAAACCAAAGCTAACGTGCCCCCAAACCAGGGACTCTTTTTCTGCAACCCACTTTGTAGAAATATAAATATGTGCCTTAAGGGGGCAGAAGGGATATGGATAAATTCACCTGCCACCTAGGAGCCCTCCCCCAGACCCACTTCCTCCAGTTATAACCAGCTTCCTGTTGTTCTTGACTTGTGTATTTTTCCCTCTTCCTTGAGGTTTAATTTGATGAGATTGGTTTTAGTTTGCTCTTTTTTAGGTCTTATTTATGCCAGCTCAGTATTTTTCTTTATATGCATTTTAAGGCATATTTTATATGTATATATTTAGCTGTAAGTGCCATTTGGGTTTTATCTCAATAACTATATAGTTTATGCCTTTCTACTTATTTATTTTAAAATACCTTAATTTTTTGTTGCAATTACTTTTTTGAATTAATGTTTGTTTGTGGAGTACTGGTTAATTCCTATAAATCTGAGAAACTTCTAAATGTATTTCTGCCACTATTTTATAGCAGAAATCCACTGTAAGTCTACTATATTCTGACAAGTATACTTTGAAATACTACATTTTGGAATTTGCTTAGATGTTTTTTATGAACCAACACAAAATATAGTTAATTTTGGTTGTTTTATGTATATTTATTAGTAATATGTATACTAATATTATGCAGTATATCCATCTAGATCTATACTTGTCTATATAGACATGTATAGTCATAATCCTCTATAAAGCTATAGAACCTTTAATGGATACATCTCTATGTCTATATTTATACTTGTCTATATAGACATGTATAGTCATAATTCTCTATAAAGCTATAGATACTTTAATGGATACATCTCTATGTCTGTATCTATGTTTCAAAGCTGCTTATTGCATGTTTTAAATATTTTTTAAATATTTAAAAATTTAAATGTGAGGTTTACTTTACTCAAAATCATTATGGCCATAAGTGGTTAGTATTTCAAGTAAATTATTTTCATCCATTCACTTTCAGCCTTTTTAGTTTTTTATACTTAAGATGAGCTTTTCTGTAAAGAATATGGAATCATGTTTATTTTACTCATCCAGTGTGACACATTTTATTTTTAATTCAGGTATTATTCTATGCACATTTAGTGTAATTTGGGCTAAAATCTTTCATCTTAATATATGCGTTTTCTGTTTTAAATACCCTTTCCATGCTTTTTATTTTTTCTTGATTTTCTGTTAATAAACATTTTTATTATTTGTAACTTTCCTTCTTTGTTATTCCCTTTTAAGTATTTTTTTTGGTGGTTACCATAGAGATTTACAATATGCCTCTGTTACTAAGGGAATTTGTAGTTTTAACAGCTCTGTGAAAATTCCAACCTTAGAATATACTATCACGATAGAATATGCAACCTTTCTTCTTTTCATATCACTGATGTCATAACTACAGCTATACATATACTTGAAATTCTACATGTGCTGATACATGCCTGTCTGGAATATTTCCCCCTTGTCTCTACCATCCACTCATTTTCACCCAGATTCTGCCATACCTCCTCCAGAGTATCTCAGACATCACGTTGTCAAGGAAACAGACTGGGCTGTGCCCACCTTACCTGCTGGACCTCCAGTGTGGATCTTCATGCTTTATATTTATATTGTTTTTATATTCTGTGCTGCACTGGTCTTTTTAAGTCCTCACCTCCTCACCGGCCACACTAACTGCTAGGATATTCTGAGGCTCAAACTGGAGATTAGTCATAGTTTAATGTCTTAGGGCTGAGTCTAATGCCTGCCACTTTGCAAATACATGTTGATTGGTAAGTTATACAACAAAGATAAATGAGCCCCACTGAATAACTTTCTTGGTGTTTTCTGAGTCCTTCTGTGGATTAAATAAACCAAGAGTTGACACTTAGGTCCTTTCATCAATGAGAGGATATTAGTGTCGCCCCCATTTTACAGATAAATATGTTAAGGTTCAGGGATTTTGTTTACGTTCCTCAAAATCATAAAGCCAGAAAGTGGCAAGGCAAAGTTACAAAGTTTAGGCTGTGTGACTGCAGAGCACAAAGGCTTACCGCAAACATATAGACTGACAGATTTCTTAACATCTGGCACCGCCATGCCTTTCCCAATTTCTATCAATTACTACCTAGAATTGAACACTGATGGTTGTGTCAGTACCAATAGAAGACTTTCTGGATGATGATTACTCTCAGTAAATTCTTATAAACGACCTAAAAAGTAAGTGAGAAAATAACACTTTTACCATGCTTAGATATAACAAACAAATTTCTGAGTTAATCAATATTCCTGAGGCGTGATGAGATTGGAATGGGCTAGATAACTTGACGGTATGCAATTCAAATTCTCTTCAAGATCTAGGTGTGAATGAGACTGTTGGAAACAGAACCTGAACTATTCCAGGCCATCTGGATAGACTGTTTTATGTGAATCTTTTCAGCCTGCTCATTGAACACAAGCATGCATATTCTATAGACCCAAGAAAGCATCAATGTGTAAACATGGTGGCCTCCATTTTCTGAAAGGATATTAAGGACCATAGCATTACACACAAGTTCACTGTGATCTGAGGGAGTTAAAGAATCTTCTGGAAGAGACTGACTTGTGATGAGAGTGCCAAGTAGCCCCAAGAGGCAGCTGAACCCAGGGTACCATTTCTTCCCTCTCAGCATCTCTTGGCAACTTCCTCTTCACTGCGCCAAAGCTCTCGTTACTGTAGAATGTGGAGACAGCATGCCTGATCCTGGGAGGCGGACACTTGGTTCTAGGGTAGTCTTTCGGAGGCAGCTTCCTCTTGCTGCCTGGGAACATATTTCTTGGCTTTCCTGCCAAGAATGTAGGGAGGAAGGTAGGAGCAGCTGTTGGATGCCACCCTTTATCTTCATAGGATGTTCCTTCATTGTCCAACTCCTTTCCATTTCAGCAGCAGCCTGCCTGGAGTATCACATTCCTCAAAGGGCAGGGATGAATGATGCAGGTGGGACTTGCTGCCTCTGGTGAGGAGAAAGGGTTTTATATACAGTAGCTGCTATGCAAATCCAAAACATCATTACATCATACATTGTATCTACTGTGATGGGGGCGGGGGTAAATGTTGAGTTGCAACTAAATCACTCGTAGCTGCCAGGACAATGCCTGTGAAGAAATCGGCCATGAAAATTGGTTCTCTTAATTTAATTGGAGTTAAAAGAATTTAGAAACCTAGACTTAACCTAGGGAAATAGGAATAAAAATAGGTTTAGGCGATTAAAGGGAATGCATGTGGGGATTTATTTAGTAGAAAGAATTAACTCATGGTGTTGTCTACTATTTGCAAAATAGACTATATTTTTCAAAACACACTAATGCTCTTGGCTAATGTGATCCTCCGAGTAACCCTTTAGTCCACGTGAAGGAATTAGGTATCTAAACAGTGAAGGAATTAGGTATCTAAACAGGGGTTCATTGCCCATTACCTTTTGTCCATGGAAGACAGTGTGGGCTGGAAACTGAGACCCACCCTTCTGGTTCCAGAGCCTATCAGTGTTTTCACTGAAACATAGAATCATGGGTGAAAGTCTCCAGTGTATTTGGAATAGGATATTATTGTTACATCATTTCTAGCATGCTACCCCTTAGACCAAAGCACTGGGAGCACAATGGCATTTGTGGGAGTAGGGCTTTTGTACTGGGCTTGCCATTCTTATATGAAAGAAGTCAAGCTGAGCTATCCCTAGGACAGTAGTTCTTATTGTAACACACTCAGAGACCTGACCTGTACATGTGCCACAGGATTCAATACTGCCTGTCACTCAGCCTTCTTCCCCTCCCTCGGGCGTGGGGAAGATTTTGTCAACAAGTGTGTTTTGGGTACTGCACTGGGCACCATGGGGACCAGAGCAGAGGTTTATTGCAAAGCTCTGGCTCCCAGGAACCTGAAATCGAGACTAATAAATGCACACGTGGGAAATCCTCCGTGCCAGTTCTCTGGGCAAGGGCGTTTCCAAGAAAGAGACCCTAGAGGAAGAAAAGCCAGAGCAAGCAGGGACCCTTACAGTGGATGGACATCAGTGAGGGGCTTAGTAGACTGAAGCAGGCAGGCATATATCTCTAAGTGGAGATACATTAGCCAAAGCTTGTCAGACAGTGAAGATTGGCACAAGAGGAAAAACTGCTCATTCGATCTCTCTCTTTTTTTTTTTTTGTTAAAAATATGTGCAAGTGAGTGTGTGTTCAGTGTGTGTATGTTTGTGTGTGTGTGTGTGTGTGTGTGTGTGTGTGTGTGTGTGTGTGTGTTTATGGAGGCTAGAGGACAACCTGCAGAGTAGTTCCTTAGTTGATTCTACCTTGTTTTATGAGGCAGAGACTCTCATTGGCCTGGAGGTCACCAAGCAGGTTAGGCTGGCTCATTAGCAAGCACCAGGGATCTGCCTGTCTCTTCCTCCCCCGAACTGGAATTAGAAGTGTCAGTCATCCTGTCAGGCTTCCCTGTCTTTCTTTCATGTGAGTTCTGGGGAATGAAACTCAGGTACTCAGGCCTGCATGACAAGTACATTACTATCACCCCAGCCCCTCAAGCAATTTCTCCAAAGGGGGGGGTTGCATTAAGCACCAGGCAAATCAAAGCAGGAACAATGGGAAGAGGCTTATCTTTGGTGCAGTCATGTTGTAGGGATGCTACTCTTGCGAGATATGTCTACGTTGTCCACCACGATGCTCTTGGAGAAGTGAACTGTTCACACTTCGTGCATATGATTCTGGGAGAAGAGGAGGTTGTGGGGAGATTGCAGAGAAGGAATGAAGAGGATGTAGGTTTCTACCAAACACATTGCCCCATGGGAAAAAGCGATCCACAGGGCACATACCCTCCCTTGTCTTCATAGGCTGATTTCTGCCACTGACCTTCTGCTGGGAGATTTCTCATTTTCTTTTCTCTTTCCTGCTTAGGACATACTTTTTCTTCTTATGGAATATTTGGTATTTTTAGCCCAAGCAGTTGCTATGGCAACCACTAGAGCTGAACATTTTGTTTCCCAAGAACAAATGCTTGCTTAAATATAAAAGCAATTTGCTGTTGATCAAAAGAACTGAAATTTCTAGCATGTACTTCAGATCATGTGAGTGAAACTGACATTTCTCTCCTTGTTTGGATTCCCACCGTGGTCATATTCTCCAGGGTTGGTGAGATAAGATAGGATTAATGTTTATACCAGATATGGTGTTATTTTTCAAAACAGAGAATAAGATTTTATGATGTTTTTTTCCTGCTCCAACATTTTGGAAGATCTCACCAAGGAGTATTCCAGACAAGGAGGTTGGGAATTGCTTCTTCACTTGTTTCTCCTTTAAAGAGGGAAGGTGCATTCACAGATAATCTTGTCTGGCCTTCCAATAAAGAGATGCCATCTCTTTTGTGCCTAGCTTACCTGCAGATACTACTAGCACTGGAGAAAATGGCTTTCTGTTCAATATTTTGACCTTTCTCTACATTCTAGAAAGTTTCTTGACTATGTCTGAGTATTCTTTTGACTTCTTTTTGTTTTTTACCCTAAGAACTGCATGCACACATTATAGACTGTAGACTGCAAACATCTCTCTATTTTGGTATCCAAGACTCTAGAGCTTATTCTAGCATCCAGGGTTTTTTTTTTCCAAGTACATTGGAGTGTAAGAAACGACCTCCCACACATTTAAATGAGAAATTCTTAACACTGGCTCTGTGAACTTGGGTGAAAAAAATTTCACAACATTATTTTTGCTGATCTCAAATAGAGCTTCATCATTCTCTTTCTCTATAAATATAGATGACAAAATTCCAATGGTCACTTTGTCATTTCTCTGAGCCTTATTGCATTATCTTTCTAAGAGTTACACCAAGATTTTGTGCCTTCAAATCATTATGTTGAAGCTATGGGAATTATTAGATATATAGTACAATACACACAGAGAGAGGCATACAGAGAGCAAGAGACAAAGAGAGAGAGACAAAGAGAGTCCTAAGAAGTTGTTTTCATGTTGGGAACTATATTTGAATATTATTGTCTTCTACTTTAATGTTATATTTTATTTTACATACTTTAAAATTTTGTTTTGAGAAAAGGGTCTACAGGTTTTCCAGACTGCTGGAGGGAATCCACCACATATCAGTCACTTCCTAAGGCCTCACCTGCATCCATGCAATGGCATGCTGGCATTTCTGTATCATTGGCAAGCTGTGTCTGAAGGAATTGGTTCACTGAAGTTTGAGTCATGTTCCTTTGTGGCATGGTTTGAATTTTGTTAAAGATGTGGCGCTTTGGATGAAATGTCTCCTACAAGTCTGTACATTTGAATATCTGGTCCCAATCGGTGGCCCTGTTTGGGTAGATTTAGGAGGTATAGCCTTGCCAGAGGAAGTACATTACTGGGGGCCAGTTTTGAGAGCTTAAAGACTTGACCATTTTGAGTTTCCTCTCTCTCATTCTGTTTGTTTCCTTGAGATGTGAATCCTCAGCTCTTAGCTTCCAGCTTTAGTCACCATGCCTGCCTGCTGCCACACTGCCTGGCTGTGATGGTGATGGACTCATCCCTCTGGAACCATAAGCCCCAAATAAAACCCTTTCTATGAGTTGCCTTGGTCATGGTGTTTTATCTCAGCAATAGAAAAGTCAGCAATACAAGAAGTTTGCCTTCTTTAGCTGGAGATATCAGAACATTTTTTTTTTCCTGAAGAAACTGTTGATAACAACTCACTATAACCCCAGTCCTGTTCTACACTATATGTATAGTCTTTAAAAGCTAAAAATCTTATTGACAGTCAGAGATAACCCCGAGGAAGAAGTGGCATCAGGGTGTGATCAAAACTCAGAGATCAAATGGAGTGTTCAAAGCAGGAAAAGACTTGTGGTGGTCTGAAAGAAATTGGGCCCAAAAGGAGTGGCACTATTAGGAGGTGTGGCTTTGTTGGAGTGGCACTATTAGGAGGTGTGGCTTTGTTGGAGTGGCACTATTAGGAGGTGTGGCTTTGTTGGAGTGGCACTATTAGGAGGTGTGGCTTTGTTGGAGTAGGGTCACTGTGGAGGTGGGCTTTGAGGTCTCATATATGCTCAAGATACTGTCCAGTGTCTCAGACCACTTCCTATTGCCTGCTGGTCAAGATGTAGGATTCTTAGCTACTTTTCCAGCACCATGTCTAACTGCATGCCAATATGTCCCACCCTGATGATAATGGACTAACCCTCTGAAAATGTAAGCCACCCCAGTTAAATGTTTTTCCTTTATAAGAGTTGTTGTGGTCATGGTGTCTCTTCACAGCCATAGAAACCGTAACTAAGTCAAAACTTACTAGAGAAATTACAGTCTATGCTTAGGAAAAGGTGAGGACAAGTTGCCAGAGGTTGTCCAGAAATCAGGGAATTTCAAAAGCCATGGGATATTACCACTGATATCCTTGGCTGTTGCTACACCAGATTGGTGATTCAGTGATGGACACCTGGAGGCCATTGAACAATGTCACATCCCCAGTCGACCAGGCCCACACACTTTACACCACTGCTCACTGCCACTTTGGGAACCTTTCTATTTTCCTCCTGCTTTCCAGATCTATCCCTTTATTTCCATGGTTCTAACCTTGCTGGTTGGATTCTAAGAAAAGGATTGCAGGTTACCAGCCTCAGGAAAACAGGTCCAGTAAAGCGGTTGAGTACTTAGTTGGGGTTTCTGTTGCTATGAGAAAGATTATGACCATAAACAACTTGAGGAGGAAAAGGTTTTTTTGTTTTGTTTTTGCATGATACAACTCTCAGGTCATACTCCATCACTGATGGAAATCAGGGCAGGAACTCAATGGAAGAACCTGGATGCAGGAAGTAAAGTAGAATCCATGGGGGAGTGCTGCTTAATGGCTTGCTAGCCTGCTTTCCTATATACCCCAGAACCACTTGCCTGGGGGTGGCACTGCCCACCATGGACTGAGTCCTCCAACAAGAGTCATTAACAAATAAAATTGCCCACAGACTTGTTGATAGGTCAGTATGGTGGGGGCATTATTGCAATTGAGGTTCCTTCTTCTTAAATGACAACAACTGACCAGGACAGGAATATAGATCAGGAAAGGAGCGTAGAGTCAACATACAAGGTGGCATACACAGCTAGTAAAATAGATCTTTGGGGGGAAACTTGCAAGTTTGTTGTTTGGATATCTGAGGACAAATAACCTTGGCTTGTATCTCTAGAAAATTCATACATGTCTCCTCTGAAGTATAACTTTTCCACTCACAAAGAGTTAGGATTTTAAACTGACTGTGGTCCATTTTAGGCAGATTATGGCCTCTTCAGTTCTGAATTTCAGTAACTCTGAGGGTGTGATTTCTTGGCAGTCAGTCACTGGAAATGAAGATTGAGTTCTCTCTTCATGAGTGTTGATAAATGAGTGTGTCCTTGGGAAGCAGAGCTTGTTTGGCAGTGGGCTGAGGCATTCTGGGAGATTTTACTTGAGTTTCACAGAGAGAATGTCAATCATCATTTACATGCCATCACGTGAGAGTGCTTTAGAGATAAGTCCTAAGTAACATATAGCATCAATGTGTGATGTGATCAACTATTCTGAAAAATCTGTTAATCTTTTTCATATCTACCTTTACCATGCCCTTTACTTACTCCATCTCCACATCACCATCTGAAGTTGAGGAAAAACAGGCCAAGAATGAACATGGATCAGATATACCCAATAAGTCAAGGCAATGTGGAGTAGACAAGAGGTACTTCGTTGCTGTCCCATAATGACCTGTTAACCTTCTGGGGGTCATAGCACATGCCTTCTGAGGAAGGTCATCTTTTGTCTCATAGCAAGAGAGACGTGGAAGCTAGGGCCCCTCTGTTCACAAGGATAAGCTCGCCATCACGAGGCACCTGGGAGTGGTGTGCTGTTATTCATCAAGAAGAAGTGTAAGAAAGGAATTTTTGAGTAGTCAGCAATGACGTGAGAGCTAATTCATTCCAAAGTGAATGGGTTGTGACCAGGTAACAGATCTGGTTAACAAGGACTTCCCAATATGAAAGGAACTTAATGTGTAACTTTAGACTTTATAGAGGGCAAGCCTGGGTTTCCACAGCATGTCAGCTGTTCTTTTCCTGCCTTCAGAATGAGGAGACTTCCAGGTAGGGATGGGGCAAGGTCAGGGGCCCAGGCTTCCTGGCACTTAAACTCTGTTGAGAGATGGTCTTAAACTCTGTTGAGAGATGGTAAGCCAGTAGTAGATAATAACCCAGTGCAAATGAGATTTTGAAGGTCTCTGTCTACTTTCAGACCTAAGAGAAAAATCTATCAAATTCAGTTTTTTAAGAGCAACTATGGATCATTTATATGTAAAGATCAATGCTAGAGCTGTTGGGAATTCAGAGATGAAAAATAAATCATTTCTGACCTGAAAATTTCATTAACTGATTGGAGTGAATAACATCTAAATAACTTTTATCTAACTGTAATGATTGCTAAGATGTGGTCACAAACTATGCTTTAGGAGAGTAGACTTTTCCTTTGCCTATGAATCTGAGAAGACATCTTATAAGTTATGGGATGTGAGGGCTCAGAATGGAGCTGGTTGGTAGAACACCTGTCTGCTATACAAAACCCTGTTTCCAGCCCTCAGCACTGTTGAATAAAATTGGATGATGGAGCACACCATAATCCCAGCACTTGGCAGGTAGAGGTGGGAGGGTCAAAAGTCCAAGGTCATTCTCTCATCTACATAATGAGTTTGAGGCTATCCTGGGCTACTTGAGACCCTGCATAAACATGTTTTGAAAAGGCAATCATGATTGTAATGATTGTACTGGTTAGTTTTTATTGTCAACTCAACCTGACTACAATCTACTTGGAAGAGGGAACTTCAGCTGAGGAACTGGCCAGGTCAGACTAGCCTGTGGTCATGTCTGGAAGAGGTTGTATTGATTGGTTGATGTAGGAGAGTCCAGTCCATTGTAGATGGCACCATTAGGCAAGTGGTCCTGGGCTGTATTGGAAAGCTTAGTATGAGCCAATGAGAACCAGGGAGTAATGTTTTCTTCATGGTTTCCATTTCATTTCATGCTTCAGTTCCTGTCCTGACTTCCCTCAGTGATGGACTGTGACCTGAAAGTGTAAGCTGAAATAAATCCTTTCCTCCCTCATATGGTCTTTGGGTATGGTGTTTATCACAGCAAAAGAAATCCATCTAGGGCAATGATATTCGAGTGACATGAAAGACCTTGAAGGAAGTGGGGGAGTTTAGCAAGTAAGTCGAGGGGAAAGTTGGGAAAGGAGGAGGAAATGCTATTCAGAATCAAACTTGAATGGAGGCTGGAAGCTGGAGAGTGAAGGACATCTTTTGAGCAAGAAAGAATGGCTGTGAGCTCAATATTAGTAATTGTGCATATCAAATGAGATATCTTTAATAAAAATAGAAAGGTGATGTATTGATCAGGTGACCAAAAAATGGCCAGCCACCCACCCACAGGCATCCAGCCCTGCATGTCTTCTTGGAGCAGTCAGTTACCATTGGCTACTTCATTGTTTGCCATGACTGTCATGGATAGTGAGAACTGACTGTGGTTTTCATCCCTGGGTTCGGCAAAAATACCAATCAAAGCACTAAAGTGCTGTACTAGACATCAGCCATCGTGGTAGAGGTGAGCCATAGCCCAACAAAAGTGACAGCCCCTTCTTTTAAGGCCATACGAAGTACAGATACTCACTTACCTACTCCTTACAGAAGCGGTGAGTGAGATGACAGGGAATTATGACACATTGGGGGAGGGTGCAGCAGGAGGAATAATCTACAGAGAGGTATGATTATTCTCTCATGTACCGGGGACAGGAAGGCACAGAATGACAAAGTCTCTTGTCCCAGATTCCCTCTTCCCACTGGGTACAACTGCTTCTGGGGGTGGAAAAAATGTTAGGAGGTTGGAAGGCAGGAGTGATGAGTAATCTCAGTATAAAAGGAATCTTGATTTTTTTTTTTATTGAGATTCGCTTTAAATACTGAGGTAGAGAAATGCAGAGTGTCAGCAGCCCCTGCCAGTGGAGACAGAGATAACGAGCCCGCCTCCCACCAGAGGCAGTGACAGAGATGCACGAGTGCATTTTCTAAGCACACTATCATTTGTAGCTTTTCAATAAATCTGCACATAGACCAAGAGAGTGCCATGCAAATGCAGTTTAGTCTCTAAAATAAGGATTTCCAGAGAGAGACATTTTCCTTCTTTCTTCTCTCCCTCCTTCAGCTCTGCTGCTCTCTCCCCAGGACCATGGATGGCTTCTTAACTGAGCTCTATTCAATTTTTTGATGAGGTTTAGTGTTGATGTTATTCAGTTAATGAGAGTAAGAGACAACGCGGGAGAAAGGCAAGGTGCAGATGCTTTTCTCTCGGTTCACTCTTGTGTTCCAAAGATTCACTTTGTTCTCAGTAATGGATAACGAGGCCTCGGGGATCTTGGCCGCAACATATGCACTAGAAATGGGAGAATCTATAGAAAACACACACTTTCCTTACTCAGATAAGTCCAACACCACCCCTCTCTGGCTGAAAGGAAGTGGTATTTTCCAAGGTCAAAATGGAAGCTATGAGCAAAGAGAGGAATCAAGAGTTCTCCTGGGATGAGGGGAAAGGAGAGGGGCCTTTGTTCGGTGGAGACCTTAATGAACAGCCTAACAAAGCAGCCTTGTTTCCACACCAAGAAGGACCACCACCCCTTGAAGGTCCTTGAGCAAGGTATGGGTTCTCAATACCGCTCTTCTGGTGGCACATGGCCCAGCTCTGGTTTTTGTGCTTTGGAGAGCCTCATTGTTTCCAGTGTGGTCCCGCTGACCCATCTATTGTGTGTGCGATGCTGGACTTCCTCCCTGCGCTCCTTCACGGACCAGCAGTGCCTGAAGTGGATGGAAATGCATGGCTGTAGGCTTTCTGATGGAAAAACAGACTCTTGAGAAAGAAAATGATTTGTTCAGGGCTCTCCATTCAGTGAGTAACATGGTTGCGACTTGAAGTAACTTTTAAAAGGTGACAGAAAAAATAGAGAGCACGGACAAGAAACTGTTTTCTTTTTCCTCAAGCTCGGATATCCCAGCTTCCATGTACCGAAGGACTGTCACTTTACCTTTAAATGCAAAGTTTAAAACTCACTTCAAGTGTCTAAAAATTCAAACACAGCTAATGAAATCCAAAGGAAAGGAACAAATAAAAATGAATGTTGGAATTCAATGATAGGATTGAGTCGTTTGATTAAAAAAAACCTACTTCCATTTTCCTAAATCAATTTTCCTAAACTAGTATTCTAAAGACTTATCCTTCCACCCTCAGGTAAGCATAGCTCTCACTCCTCATAAAGGAGTTTATTTCTGCAACAGGTGGAGACCATTACAGAGATCTGTACCTGGTCAAAATTCCGAGGATAAATGCCCACTGGGTGCCCCCGCCCCCAGTTGATACATTTGCAACCCAACCTCTAGGTCTTTGGTGTGGTGATATTTTGTTTGTGCTCTCACAAATAAGGCCTGCCTGGAGATCAGAGTGCTGAGCTAGTCACTAGTTAACCATAGAGGCCAGGCAGTGGTGACACACACTTTTAATCCCAGGATTTGGAGGAAGCAGCAGGAAGATCAGGAGTTCAAGGCCACCCTGGGCTACATGAGATTGAACCAGTCTAAAAGAGAAACAGAGGCAGGTGGTGGAGGCACAGGCCTTTGATCCCAGCACATGGGAAACTCAAGCACTAGGGAGGTGGAGACAGTACTATAAGGCAGGAGGAGACAGGGTCTCAGTCCCCTTTCAGGCTGAGGAGTTGGTGAGGTAAGAAGTGGCTGTGGCCTGCTCCTTGGTCTCTCTGATCTTTCAGCATTTACCCCGATATCTGGCTCTGGGCTTTTGTTATTAAGATCAATTAGAATTCGCACTACACTCAGGTTCAAGGGAAATTATGAGAGAAGGGGCAGAAAGACTGTAAGAGGGAAGGACCAGGATATGCCTGCAGCTAGGTAGTGTCTCTGGACATGCCAGGAAAGTTGTCAACAGTGTGGTTGCCTAAACAAGACATGTATAATGACAATAGCAGTTGACATGCCAACATGGATTAAGAATGTTTCACAAGGCTCTAAACCTAGATGAAATGCTATAGTCAATAAATGGCTGTTGGAAAAGGGAGAATTCATTTGCTCCAGGATGAACTCTTTGATGGCTTATCCAATCCCAAGAGGTCAGCCCTGAACACATGTGCATACAAGGAACACTAAATGTACTTGGTAGGATATATATGTACACACACACACACACACACACACACACACACACACACACACGCATGCACACTAATAATTAAGAAGAGGCCATAGAATTTGAGAGGGAGTTGGGGGAACATGAGAGGAGTTGAAGGAGTATGGGAAGAAATGTTGTAAATACAGTCCTCATGTATGAAATTCTCAAAAAATTAGAAAAATACATCAAAAGAAATAACAAAAATCTCTTATGTTTCAATTAGAAATTCTGTATGAAAATATAGCTGAGATTATGTGTCTTACTTAAAAAAAACTATGCTAGCAAAATGAAACACATGTGTGGAAATGACTATTATTGCTCAAATTAAAATAGGCGGATCCAGGTTAGATTTGTCAACTAAATGATAAATGCTCAGTTAAGGTTAAATATCAGACAAACAATGATATTTCTTTAGTATGAAAGTGGTCTGAATATTTTCTGGTACACACAGTAAACACCCACTTATCATTTACTCACAATTCTGATTGTATTGATTGTCTTGTATTTTTATTTGTAAAATCTGACACTCCAAATCATGTGCTTTGAAATAAACATCTGGTCCTGTATACAAGAGATATAAGCAGCATCATAAACACAACCCTGTTCTAAAGTGTAGGCTCAATAAGCAATCATATAAGCTGAGCAAAATGGAATGTTTTTATAGCAGAACATACATCCACTCTGTAAAGAAGTTTGCTTTTTCCCATGGTGCTTGGGGTTAAACCCTAGACAAGCACTCTGACACTGAGCCATATCCCCAGAGCCCACAAAGATATATATATATATATATATATATATATATATATATATATATATATATATATATATATATATATATTTTTTTTTTAATTTTTAATTTGAAGAAACACATTCTGAAGACTTAGCTTAAGTTTTCGTTGGTAGGCACCATTAGTGACAAAATACCAAAGGTACTCTGATATTAAAATCACATTGTTTCTATATAACATGGAAAGGTTTCACAATGTCTCCTGGTCTTAAATGGTGTAAGACATAACAGACAGTCAGGATGGGGGAGAGAAGTATGGATCACTCTGGAAACTGATTAAGTCATCAGTTTGCACAGCTGGAACACCAGTCTTCAGGTAGTATTTATTTAGATATACTAAAACCTGCAGGCATTGCACTACCGTAATATGTTGACAAAGTTTGATTTGAAGACAATGGAAATCTAATTGGAGGAATTAAAAAAGTGTATGGGACTATTAAATATGTTATTAAACTCAAAATAAGGAGAAATTCATAGGCAGCAGAAATAAACGTCCTCCAAGTCAAGAGGAGTGACAACCTGAGGCCACAGAGGCTCAGGGAACAAGTGACTCTAGACAGGAATTCTGTGGAGTGGATGTTGGGCTTTTCATGCTTACAGTGCTCAGGCTCTGAGGTCCAAACCCCTCTGAATTGTTCTGAGCAGCAACAGTGAAGTCTCCAGTGCATTGCTGAGATTTTTGAAAGCAGATTAGAAGAGTAGATATGTGCTCCAGGGGCCCTGGATGGAAAAAGAGTCAACCACAAGAATCCTACTTCTCAAAATCACTAAAGAAATGCCTATATAATTTAAACATTTACTATAGGTACAGGAATCATTTAGTCCATTTAATACTCAGTCCATTAAAAAATTAGCACAGAGACACTTGTGTATCCATATTTGTTATGTTATTGTTACCCGTATATTAGTCACATACCCAGGAGATGGAAGCTAGATGTCCATCAGTAGATAGATAATGGAAATGTGGTACATAACACAATGGAGTTTTATTCAGTTGCAAAGAAAAATGAAATTTGCAGGAAAATGGATGGATCTGGAAAGTATAATATTAAGTGAGATGATTCAAACTTGGAAAGACAAAACCACATGTTCTCCTTCATGTATGTTCAAATGAGTAGATGAAAAAAGCCAAGGAGAAAATTGGGTAGTACTTGAAAGAGGAGCTGATAAAAATTTGGAAAATATTAAGCACATATAAAGCTAAAAGTAAGTCCAGACTTACTAGTAATTGCAATAAATATGTGATGGGCTGAAACTGTACTAAAAGAAACAGTAAAATTAAGTTAAAAGACCCTATTGTTTGTATACCTAAAAGACAAACAAGAAATTTTAAGTAAAAAGTATTTAAAAATGAATTAAAAAGAAAGCCAATAATACAATATTCATATCTGTCATCTCCTAAAGTTTAAGGTACAATTATTAATAGGTACAAGGGCATCAAGTTTATGATTAAAAGAGTAATTCTTTAGGAACATATAGCAATACTTACACATTACAAAGACAGACTGAAAACTGGACATTCCTAGGGGTAGATTTTCAAGCCCTTTTCATAAACTGACAGACGAAGCACAATTAAACTGCTAAAGTTGTAGATGGCTAGCTGGGCATGATGGTGGATGACTGTAATATAAGATGCTTGGAGACTGAGGAGGGTTGCTAGTCCTGCCTTCATTCAGAGCTAGTTCAAGGCAATTTTGGAAAACTTAATGAGACCTATGGTGGTTAATCTGTCAACTAGATCTGGATTCAACTAAAAGGCAAACAAATAGACACACTTGTGAGGGATTTTCTTGACCAGAGAATCTCATCCTAAACACGAGCAGTGATTTTCTGTGGCAGCTTAAATAGAAGGAAGAGGAAGATGGAGGAGGGAGGGCGAGCTTTGCCTCTTTTCTTTTGCTTTTCTTTGGCAAGTTCATCTACCCTTGTTCTCCCAACAGCAACGTTGCTTCACTGCTATCAGAGCCCAACTTCTTCAAACTTACAATGTGGATGGAAGACTATTGACTCTTTAGGAATCTTCTAGGCCTTCAGCACCTGATTGGGACTGTTGAGAAACCAGCTTTTTGGACAGAAACTGATGGGTTCTTGTCCTCTCCAGTGAGTCAACCTTTGTGTGACTACAAAGACTTTATCATGTAAACCAATCTAATAAATTCTCTTTTTAAGGATAAATTCATCCTGTCAATTCTGTGCCTCTGGATAAACTTGATTAATACCAGACATTATCTCAAAATGAAAGGCAAAAAGATCTGTGGATGTTTATGGGGTTCAATTTCTAGTACCACAAAGTGTTTAATGTTAGTATTATTAAGCTTGATTTTGTAGATATATTTAAAATGCTTTACTCATTAAATGGAGAATTTAACAGTTATTCTTAATCTTTTTTTTTCTTTTTTTTTAAAGATTTATTTATTATATATACAGTGTTCTGCTCGCATGTATTCTTAATCTTATAAGCACCTTTCCAGAGAAAGGAAGCAAAGAAAATGCTCCCTAATTAATTCATAGAGCTATCCTAAAATCAAAAGAAAATGAGACATGAGCAATACCAGAGAAAATAGCTGTGGTATACAAACATGAACACAGATTTCATAAAATATAAAGGAACTAAATCTGGCCAGTTACTAATTTTAAGTGCATCACGGTCATGGAGGATATTTTCCAGAAATACTGACATTAGGAAATCCATAAAATAAACCCATCAACTGATTCAAGGAAGAAAAAAAAATCAGATAAGCTAACCAATAGAACCAAAGGGGACATTTTCAAAACTTCAACATTAGGCTTTAAAACCACAATTCAGTGACCAGACAAGAAACAGACATGCCTTCACTGGCTAAAAAGCTGAAAAAATAGCTAGAGTAAACACCACATTCACAACCTTAGAGTTTTTCTAAAATTAGAGACGTCTGCAGCAGCTCCCTTCCATCACTGTGCTGAAGTTCTTAGACAGTGTGGAAAGGCAGGGAAGGAGCCAGAAAGAATGAAGATCAGACAGGGGAAAATGCTATTTTCTATCTACAGACGAGCTGTTAAAACAAGCCTTGATGAAATTTTGGAAATTATAGCAGCAGCAGTATCAAAGAATCTACCTGGAGCTGAGGAGAAGGGAGCCATTTGTAGACTTGGGTTTCATGGAGTCATACTGCAATGGTCCTCATACACCAGCCATTCCTGCATCAGATTTGGGCTTAGTTTTGAACTCTATGGGGCCTGCCATTTTCTGTGATTGATTCTCTCTTTAGTCAGAATCCCCACATTGAAACCTGGAGTCTTGTCTGGAGTATTGTCTGTCTCTTCTTGGACTTTCAGACCTGTATGATTCCAGCAAAGGCTTTGAGAAGTATCTCTGAGGCAGTATCAAATCTATAGCTGGATGTAGGGTTGACACATATTATTTAATAAAAATAAATCTTATTTTAGTAAAAATAAATCTTACCACCATTAATGGCACAGTGAGTATTTTTATGCTTCTCTTTCATTGACTAGAGATAACAGCATTTACATTTATGAAATAGTTTTGTAGACAAGTATGAACTTAGGGCTGGAAAAACCATTGCATGCTCAGAACTTACTGACCTGTTCTGAGAGATTGCAAGATAGAAATGTTGAGGGAATTGCAGCCCCCGTTGCTGTAGAAATCCCAGAATTGAAGAGGTCATGGAGAGAAGCCAAGGGTTGACGCTGTGAGAGGCCAGAAGAGGCCACGAGTAAAGGTGCGGCTTTAGTTTCAGAGGAGACTCTAGGGCATTTGAAATGGCAGGACTGTGGGACATCTCCCAAGAGCAGAGACAACTGTGGAATGGAGCCAGCCTGGACTTGACCGACTGTGTGGGCTGTGATTAGCAGAGCTGGAGAGGAGGAGCTACCCAAGTCCATCGGAGCCCAGAAGACTGTGACTGAGTCTAGATGTTAGCCATTGAACTAGACTGCTCAATTTTGATTTTTGCTTAAGTGTGATCTGTTCTTCCTTCCTGCACTAAAAAGATATTTAACTTGTATTTGATTTTATAAGAGCCCACAGTTAAGAGACTTTGGATATTTTAAAGAGACATTGAACTTTTAAACCATTCGAATTCTTAAGGACTGGGGACTTTCAAAGTTGTATTTTATATTATGATACTAATGTTGGGGGGAAATAAGAAAAGAAGGCTGTGACTTAAAATGATATGCTTGGGTATCAAGTTGAAAAGGGGTAGACTTTGTGGTGGCTATCTTTGGTGGTCAACCTGACATGCATACCTGGGAAGAAGGAACCTCTGTTGGGGGATTGTTTCCATCCAATTGACCTATGGGCAGGTCTGTGGGACATTTTCTTGATAGAGAAGGGCCCAGCCCACTGTGGATGGTGCCATACTTGGGCAGGTAGTTCTGGCTTGCATAAGAAAGCTATCTGAGCAGAAGCAAAAGCACAGTACCCAACATTTCTCCGTGGTTTCTGTTTAAGTTCCTGCTTCCACGTTCCTAACTTGAGTTCTTGCCTTGGTATCCATTAACAGTCAGCTGTGATTGGGAACCCAAACAGATGCTTTCCTCTCCAGGTTTCTTTAGGTCAGAATGCTCTAGCACAGCAACAGAAAAGAAATTATGATATTACAGTTTACAAAGAAATTTCACATATATAATGTCATTAGTTGCCCTTAAACACGCCCAAGTCTGAAATGTTCTTCCAATGTCATAAGGAAGGAAATGACTCAGAAAAAAATAAGCGACTGTTCAAAGTCACAGAGCTCATCCAGTAGCAAGCCAGTAGTTAGCCACTCTTGCAGCCACGTGCTGGAACTGAGGGACTGATTCAGGAGTGGTCGTGAATAGGACACTGAAGCCATCTGTCTCCAGGTGAAAGCTTTCCTGGGATTCTAAGTTCAGAAACTATTTTGGAGGGCATCCCACCCATTTATAGTTCTCTGAAGATTTTACCTACAGCAAAGGGCTCTGCTGGAGTCTTCTAAGTCCTGTGTTAGCCTTCAAGTTTGGAACCTGACTCTTTTATATCCATCAAATGTCATGATGTAAATACCTATTAACATGAGCTGTCACAGGAGCAAAGTTACCAATAAAAGCATCTTTGAAAATGTAGGTGCCATATAGAAGAAGAAAGGCCTCATTACACTTCATATGAACAACAGTGTAATAAACAATAGGTTAAGGCTTCAGATGCAGCTGACATTTGGCGTATGTCCATGGGCTTCCTGGGTGAGTCCTACAGGAGCTGACTGGCACTGCATACACTTATTTTCCTAACTTGAGAAGCTACTAAGACTTACCACTCTGAAGGTCATTCATGTCTGTCTCTCAGCCCCACCTCCAGAGTCAACTGCCTATTTCTCGCCTTTCAGCTTTGTGGTTTTCACAAAATAGTTTATACATGTTCTGACCGCACTTTATGATCACCCCAGACTTTATATTTTATGAAGCACCATCTCCTTTGGGCCTACTAAGAGTCTTTGCAGAATGCTGACTACAGCCTCATTCTATAGTGGTCCCCTAGCACCATAGGAATTTATGGGCTCAAAGCCTTGAGCCTTGCAAGAATCAGTTCGGTATAGAGGATAAAAATAATACATGTGCATGACCATGTGAAAAATCATACACACAGATGCAGACACACAGATGCACATTCACATGTACACAGACACAGGCACACACACACACACACACACACACACACACACACACACTTCTGTCTGGGTGTGACAGTAAAGAAAGCAGCTAGAGCATATTTTATACGGGAGAGTATCAGAAAACATGTTGTATGGTATTAAATCCAAGGCAGCTCTGTGTACTCAAAGGCAGACTATCAGAAAGGACTTTAAGTCGTAACCTTTGATTCCAAGCTCCAGTTTTTTTTCTCTCACCCTTTGCTTTGTGTTTTATGGCTTGCCCATTCAAAGCAGGCATGGATTGTGTAATGTTTAACCACAGTCAAATGACTTTCCCAGCTCCAAAGGCATTTGGTACGGGTGACAGGGACACGTGATTGCCTGAATAGCTCTAAAGCTCATGGGATCACCAGCCCCTGTGACAACAACCTTATGTTGTCAGGATGGACACCCATGACAAGGAAAGTAGGTTTTCCTACATGCAACTGGGAACTTCCAGAAGGCTCCAGCTTTTCTGTGCCCATGGTGGTAAAGTAACCAGTATTGCCCGATCCTAAATTATCCATCAGCACTGACCAACCCCTGCCTCACAAGAATACTTACCAGGTCACAAGAGATCTGGTATGAGCATGTTACTAAGAAGTAATATATAAGTTATAATTCTTCAAAGTGGCTCAAGGTAGGTAAATTTTAGTCCACTGAGTTTACACGTACTGCAATCCTCTAATTCATAAAGAAGATTTCTAAATCATAAGTTGGAGTGTTCTGCTGCCCAAGAGAGGAGACAGCCTGTTTATCAGTGGAGGTTTAGGAATCAGCTGTTCTGTTCAATGGCGTACAACAGTGATTATGACTAGCGTACTCACGGAGTGGTGATTGGCTGTTTGGGTGGGGATGGAGCAGTGACCATTTTGTTTTTCTAAGCCCCCAAACATCACGTGATGCTTCTGCATGAGATGTTTGCCCCTCTTGGTTCCGTGTCTTCTCAACCCTATGGCAGGGCGGGCGGAAGCAGCCTGCTGGGGTTCATGACTCAGAGAGGACCAACTCTGGTTTTCCTCTTCTTCAGGATGCCACAGTGGTAGGTAGGGGGCAGGGGGCAGGGGACAGCACTGGCTGCCAGAGAAAGGGTAGCTTCGAGAAGTCCATGTGGGTTCAGAAACTAGGACAAGGCTTGCCCCTGAACATGTCCTGTTTGTTTCAGCTGAGAAAGACAATTATTCAGAGGACAAGGGCTCCCAGGCCCTCCGGAGTGACCACTCCAACAACAACATCATGGCCAAGAAGGCAAAGGACCAAGTGAGTGGGTCAAACAGCGGGCAGTTTTTGCTAGAAGAGCCAAAGTGTTGCCAACTTTTGCCTGTCCCTGCAATAGCCCTTTTATTCCTGGGCCTTCACGTTGCCATGGTAACCAACATGAGCAAACGCTGCTTGTATTGTATTTACTGTTCTTTACAGGGCTCAGCACAGTGCTGACACGTAACAGAAAAATCAATAAACACTGTCGAACGACCTTTGTAACTTATCTATTTGTGGTGAAATCTCATTAAGCCGTTTCTTTCTCTACAGCCAAAAATAAATAAATAAATAAATAAATCATTCCGATTTAACACTTCGGTAAACAACTAAACAATGAATATACAAGCGAAAGGACAGATAAAGCCCTAAGACCTTCCGAGAAACGTGCGTATGTTTATTGCTCTCTGTTATGCTATTGTTTAACTTCCGGTTATTTATAAATTCCTTTTGTTTGTCTCTTTTTCTTTCCTCTTACGTGAGGCAAGTTCTTACTGTGTAGTTAAAGCTAGCATAGGGCTTACTACGTAGCCCAGGCTGACCCCAATTCAAAACTTTCCCACACTAATATCTCTGGTGCTGGAATTAAAGGCATATGCCTCTGTGCTCAGCTTTATTTAACTTTCTATAATTAAAATGTGTGCTGACTTTTATAGTGAAAAAAAACCTTAGCAAACTTTCCAAAGATAAAATCCTGTTTTTTTTTTTTTTTTTTTTTTTTTTTTAATTTAAAATCATCTGTCTTCTGAAGCTAAACCAACTACCTACTGATTCTGTAATGTTTGATTGAGGGGAAGGTAGGAGTGGGCTAATACACATGTATATGTTTCTAATGGAGACGTCATGTTGTTCTTTAACAGACAGGGGGTATGCTTGATGAGTTATTCCAGTATAAAATCAGGATGCAGTTCCTACATAAATATCTACAGGAGTGATTTTCCATCTGATTAATTCCATAGCCTTATCTCTATCTGGGCTCATCTCCCCATCTCCCTTGTGCCTTAGCCTATTTTCTGTTACTATAATCGAATATTCCTGGTTGGGTACTTTATAAAGCACAGAGGTTTACTTTGCTCTGGTTCCGAGGGGTAGGAACTCCAAGGTGAGGGACGGCCTTCTCATTTGGGCATCACCACATGATCGAGGGCAGCCAGTGGTAAGACAGAGGCAGTGCCCTCCCCGGCCTGGTTCCCTTCTTAGACAGCTGTTAGGGGGCCATCAGAGCGATGTCAGCCTATGACCTCGTCTAAGTTTAATTACCCCTCCCCTCCAAAGGCTTTACCTTCAAATACTATTCACATGAACTTGGGAATTGAGTTTTCTACACATGGTCTTTGGGAGAACATTTGAAGAAGAACAACACCCCTCATCTTCCACGTTACTCCCTGATGAGGGGGATTTTTGTCCATCATAGTCTTTGTATCTTGTCATTGTACCACTTTCTCTCGCTTGCTTTTTTGCTCCCTGAGGATGTACAGCCAACTCAAGTGCCGGCACCGACCACTTGCTGGCACCTTGAAAGGCCTCAAAGGTATGTGATGAATGAAACAAAGAAGAAAACTGTCTGCTTTGGGTCAGTTCTGGTAACTTGTTCACAGCAACTGCTGACATGTAGAAAGAGAGAGGTATTGGGAAATATGTACTTAAAATTCTACTGAAAGTCAGGGAAAAATGAGAACTTACTGAGCCCACAGTTAGAGATGTAAACTACTTCAACACTTCCTTGGTGTCTTTTAGCGCTGTCCTTTGTGGTTTTTGTCTGGAGATGCCATTTGAGGTGAGGCTGTTGCTATCTCAGCTACATAATTTTTTTTTCTTCAATAGCAAGAACACCTAAACCAAGTTCTATGCTGGCTATTTGAATCTTTAGTTGCAAAACACAAAGTGAAACAAAATTTCCCTTAATCTATAAGATAATAATAATAATAATAATAATAATAATAATAATAATAATCAGCAGCTTTGGATGCTGCCTAATGTAGGTGTGAGGATTCACTCCAAAGTCCTCAAGATAGCTAGGATAATGATGGTGGCACAATTGCCACGTTCACAAACATTGGCGAAGCATCTCCCACGTGTCAGACATTGTGTAGATGCTGGCATGCCTTTTTGCATGGAGACAGTGAATCTTTGGCACGTGGTCCTGCTGGAATGGAACTGCCTCTCATTCCCCCATCATTCATGGGATACCATACTCTGGCTCCAGCATGGAAGGGCAGGGTATTGATCTTCTTCCTGAATCTGTGGAGGAGAGGTGCCTCTTCTCTCTGCTGGGTGAGTAGGATACACTAACCGTAGTCTTCAGAGAATGGGGGTGGCACAAAGTAAGCGGAGAGTCGGGGGGAGGCACAGAGGTAAGCAGAGAGAGCAAAGGGGGTTGAGAGAGGGGGGAGTGAGACAGAAGATGTGAACAATGGAAACTGCAGAGAAAAGAGGCCAAGGCAAGGAATATGTCATAAGGAAGGAATAGAAGCGAGCAGGAGCGGGGGATGTACAGAGAGAATGGGGGAAGGACCAGGGGAGGGGAATGGGAGGCCCTGTACTTGGAGTAAGTGTATTGGGAGGCACAGTGTGACCTCATTGCTTCTGGGCTGTCCATTTCTGTGGGGGCACCTAGTGTCTTCACGGTTTAGATCCTATGCCTGCTCCTCTAAGGAAACCTCCCTCTGGGTTTAGAATCACCCATGAAACACATCTTCGGTGTGTCTGAGAGGGTGTTTCAAGGGTGTTTTGGCTGGGGCGGGAAGACCCACCTTGATTTTTGTTTTTTTTTTTTTTTGTTTTTTTTTTTTTTTTTTTTTTTTTTTTTTTTTTTTTGGTTTTTCGAGACAGGGTTTCTCTGTGTAGCTTTGCGCCTTTCCTGGAACTCACTTGGTAGTCCAGGCTGGCCTCGAACTCACAGAGATCCGCCTGGCTCTGCCTCCCGAGTGCTGGGATTAAAGGCGTGCGCCACCACCGCCCGGCAAGACCCACCTTGAATGTGCTCATTCTATCCCGTGGAATGGACTCTTAGACTGAATACAAAGGACAGCAGCGGAAGCCTGAGCATTGTTATGCATCTCTTTTCCTCAACTGTGAAGGCAGCATGATCAACCACCTCACTGACATATATATATATATATATATATATATATATATATATATATATATATATATAATATGACCAGTCACCTCACTGGCATACATGCAGCAGCATGACCAGCCACCTCCCTGACAGACATACAGTATGACCAGTCACCTCACTGACAGACATATAGCATGACCAACCACCTCACTGACAGACATGCAGCATGACCAGTCACCTCATTGACAGACATGCATCACGTCAAGCCACCTCACTGACATACATGCAGCATGACCAGCCACCTCACTGACAGACATGCAGCATGACCAGTCACCTCCCTGATATACATGCAGCATGACCAGTCACCTCATTGACAGACATGCATCACGTCAAGCCACCTCACTGACATACATGCAGCATGACCAGTCACCTCACTGACAGACATATAGCATGACCAGCCACCTCACTGACATACATGCAGCATGACCAGCCACCTCACTGACAGACATGCAGCATGACCAGTCACCTCCCTGATAGACATGCAGCATGACCAGTCACCTCATTGACAGACATGCATCACGTCAAGCCACCTCACTGACATACATGCACCATGACCAGTCACCTCACTGACAGACATATAGCATGACCAGCCACCTCACTGACATACATGCAGCATGACCAGCCACTTCACTGATAGACATGCAGCATGACCAGTCACCTCACTGGCATACATGCAGCATGACCAGTCACCTCACTGGCATACATGCAGCATGACCAGTCACCTCACTGGCAGACATGCAGCATGACCAGCCACCTCTCTGACATACATGCAGCATGACCAGTCACCTCACTGGCATACATGCAGCATGACCAGTCACCTCACTGGCAGACATGCAGCATGACCAGTCACCTCCCTGGCATACATGCAGCATGACCAGCCACCTCACTGGCATACATGCAGCATGACCAGTCACCTCACTGGCAGACATGCAGCATGACCAGTCACCTCCCTGGCATACATGCAGCATGACCAGTCACCTCCCTGACAGACATGCAGCATGACCAGTCACCTCACTGACATACATGCAGCATGACCAGCCACCTCACTGGCAGACATGCAGCATGACCAGTCACCTCACTGGCAGACATGCAGCATGACCAGTCACCTCACTGACATACATGCAGCATGACCAGTCACCTCACTGACAGATATATAGCATGACCAGTCACCTCACTGACAGACATGCAGCATGACCAGTCACTTCACGGACAGACATGCAGCATGACCAGTCACTTCACGGACAGACATGCATCACATCAAGCCACCTTGCTTCTATGCCTTCCTTGCCATGATGAATTGAACTGCCTCGAACTGTGAGTCAAAAAGAACTCTCTCTCCTCCTGAAGCTGCTTTCATTGTTTTTTTTTTTTTTTTCACACGAAAAGTAACTAATCCAGACCCCACATATTGGCCCCTTGTCTCTTCTTCGCTGGCACTGTTATTCGCCATTTTTCTTGGTGTTCAGTCCCTCCAGGGCAGACGATGGTTTAGAATAAAGATTTTTTAGCTCTTCCTTATCCCAGGCTTTTATGAATGTCAAGCTCAGGGAAATTAGAGAGAAAAGTTCACTTGGGTGTGGTGGTGCACACCTTTAGTCCCAGCACTTGGCAGGCAGAGGCAGGAGGATTTCTATGGGTTTCAGGCCAGCCTGGTCCACAGAGTGAGTTCCAGAGTAGTCTGTTCTCTCTCTCTCTCTCTCTCTCTCTCTCTCTCTCTCTCTCTCTCTCTCTCTCTCTCTCTCTCTCACACACACACACACACACACACACACCCCAAAGTTCAATCATTTGGTTAACTTACTTCCCAAATGCAGCCTATCTAACTTAAAGCTGAAGAACATTCTTTCCTTGGAATTGCAGAGACACCTGGGTTGAGGGCATCATCTGGTGTCTGCCTTGTTCTCCAGCTTCGCTGCTCTCTGTTGATCTTGCAGCTCACTCTGTTCAAGGAGTCCTGTTTATTGCTTGAGCACACCCAGTATTCTTCTCTAGCATTTGAACTTAACACCATTTCTTCTTTCACTGTAGGATGCTGTTCAGCAGACATTTAGACGGTCTGTCCCCTTAGTTTGCTCAGGTCTTTGTTCAAATGTATTTTTTTTTCCCAAGAGGCAAGTTAAGTGAAGACTTTGAATTCTTTCAGTCTTTATACTGCTATATTGATTGTTTTTGGCAATTTATTAACTTCTATCTAATCAATTGCCATCTAATCCCATGCATCCACCGACTATCCATCTACCCATGGAATTGACTAGAGTGGCTGGCCAGCAAGGCTCCAGGAACGTTCTGTCTCTGCCTCCCTACACTGGGATTACAGGCACACACTGGCATGCCTGTCTTTCTCTATGAGTGCAGGGATTTGAACTTGGGTCTTCAAGCTTGTGCAGCAAACATTCACTAGGCCCTACCCATGGCCACTTTCAAAGAGTTAACACTCAATAACTTGTCGTATCTGCCCTTGGCGAAACATCCCAAGGCCTACTCAGGACTCAACGTATCATAGCCAAAGGAATTCCCGACCAATGGATCTGATCTCCAGTCTTCCTCCTCACTGGCTCTGCACACATGAAGTCAGCTTAGGTAGCTCCCTGACTTTCTCTCAAGTGTTGGAGAGCTTGGATTTTGTCTGTAGTAGTTATTTATAGGGCCGTGTGTGTGTGTGTGTGTGTGTGTGTGTGTGTGTGTGTGTGTGTGTTCACAAGCAAGGCTGAGAATTTACAAGGCTGTTTTTGGTATCTCCCTGATCCTCGGCCTTCTTGAGACTCTTTGATTCATGGGGCAGTTGTGGCTAATGCCACTGGATCAGTTTGTGTGCCTGGGTTGCTATTTTGCTTCACTTAGCCTATGTTTTTAAAGAGATAAAATGATTTATTCACAGTAGTAAGAGAGGCACAGGAGGCAAACATCATCCCCCAAATGTCTTAAGTAATTGAATCTTTATAGAGATCAATTTGTATTTTTTCATTCAATTACATTATGATTTTAGAGATAATAGTATTTATTATTGCTTAATGGCCAACAATTGAAAGTGGTTAGTGCATCTATTGTCTTGCTCCAAATGTTCATTATGCACCTATTATGTCCCAAGTATGGTGTTAGGCTTGTAATATAACAGGAAAACAAGTGTACCCTAATGACACTGGGCATAATGCATGCCTTAATAAAAGCAGGATGTCAAGTGTTAGCATAGAAAATGTGTTATAATGGTTTCAGAAAATGACTGGGAGTTAGGTGAGTTTGTGTAGTATCATGCACGAGTCTGAATTCACACCAAGTCATAAGTAAATTCTTGGTTAATCAAATGTAAGAAAGACAATAAGGAAAGGCCTTGTTGGGATGATCAATGATTTTATGAAATAAAAGTTATTTCCTATAGATCTTGAAAAGCAGTTTGGTAATTGCATACACTCTGGAAAACAATGTGATGATTTGGAAATATATAACAGTAAAGAGATAGCTGGTCGTAGTGGTACCTGCCAGTAATCCAAAGACTGAGAAGGTGGAGGCAAGAGGCTTGTGAGTTCTGGGCCAGCCTGGGATACACAGTAAGACCCTATCTCAGAGATAGTCACACACACACACACACACACACACACACACACACACACACACACACAGAATTTTCTGTTTTAGGGTTCTTTTTTTTTAAACCAACTTTTAACTATCCTGTTCTTTGCTTCACTACTAAACAGCATTGGGAATTGTATTTGGTGATTACGACTAGTAGCAATTATTACTAGCCAGTGAGATTTCCTTATCAACACATGTTGATCATTATTGTCTTCTCTATTCCAAAAAAATAATGTTCATAGCGACTGAGGCTTTCTTAAGATTTTTAAAGTAAGTTTAGAACCAGGCCATGCATGGGAAATGGATACTTTCCTTCCTAGGTAACACATATTCCGCAACACAATTACTTACATTACTGTAGACCATTATGTTGCAGTAACGCCCATGCTACCGCCACCCGCGCTACCGCCACCCGTTCACCATGTCCAAGCGAGGGGCTGTGGATTAAAAAAATAGAGACAAGAAACAGCAAGTCATTCGCCACAGCAGAATGCTGAATGCCATTTATTGAAGGAGGGAGGAAACCTTAAATACAGGCTTACAGCACAATGGAGGATTCCCGGTGGGCAGAAGTTCGCTACCGAATGTTCTACATTTTTGCATCTAAGCTGTTTACACCAAATGCAGGATACACAAACGCTCCAGTGAGCATTCAGGAAGAAGGAAACTGGCAGGGAATCAGCATAGGGAGGGAATCAGCATAGGGAGGGAATCAGCATAGGGAGGGAATCAGCATAGGGAGGACATCTGGTCAAGGTCAGCAAGCAGACAACAGTTTACCTAACATGGGGAGCCAGGACCCTACACCATTAGTGGTCCTCAGGTCTTAGAGCCCATTGTTAGTCTTCAGGTAGTTTGCTTGACACAAATGACCAAAAAGTTGCATTATAATGACTTGCTTTTCTCCGATGATATATTCAGACACAGCAGCAAGGAGTCAATATGACATTCATGGTCTTAAGGTAACTATTCAAGTATTAGGAATTGTATTTATCACTCTGATCTGGGCTCAAACTATAGAACACATTGCTACATTTATAGGGCCTCCTTTATGAACAAGACTTTTAAAACTATAAAGGGCCTTACAAATCACACTCTACAATAAGAACGTTGAATACCTGAGAGAAAAGAGCAGGTAGATGAGCTACCAAATAAACAAATATAGTTTATCCAAAGTTATAACCAATGCTGTTGTTAAGCCCAGATTGTGGGGACCCCCAAAAGACCACCACGGGGACCAAATCCTGTATGTAAAAGCAAAGAGCCTTTATTTTCAAGCTCCAGGGATTGATCTCTCTGTCTACTCGACACAGTGGTGAGAGCAGAGAGCCCTGAGCTCAGACAGAGTGAGGTTTTTAATCATAGCAGAGGTTGGGGTGAGGGGATTTCCAGGGCTCAGGACCCTAATTGGTTGACATTTGTCTGGGGGTATAGGGAATGTTTGGAATGTCAGGGTGTTCCTCTTAGATGCAGGCCCCACTGGGTGGAGTCAGCTCATGGCTTTTCCTGGGTCCAGATGTTGCCTGCTAGAAGCTGTGTTGGACCTCTAAGCCTGTCATGGCAGCTGTGTGGTCAAGCTGTTTTTGGGGCCCCCACAGCAGTAAACTGGATGAGATAAAAATTCAAGCCTTTTGACGTATAAGCTGGGTCTTAGTAATTTTAAGAACCTTTGCTTATCAACTGTTATAACTTAATTTTCATTGTAGAGCTGGCACCAAATATATGAAGAAAAACCATCAATATTAATTGTGACATATATCGCACACTACTTTCAAGTTGTATCAAGCAGAATGCAATTTCTATTATGGGAATATTAGGAGTTTTTAGTCAAAGCAATAGTTGTAAGGTCAAACTGTGAGTGGCTCTGTTAAATCAGGGCTGACCTTTGCTGTGGAGACTGTCTGGGACCCACATACTTCTTCAGTGGGCACTGATTTCCCACACTATCTCTACCTTTAAATTAGAAAATGAATGAATGCTTGAGTAGTTATGAATGTATCTGACCCAGTGAAGCAGACACTCTCCCATCATGGAGGGTTTGGTGGTTTAGGTTAGGAGCATCTATCCAGGAATAAGGGCTGCATGACCCTTTGTCCTGAAAGCTCCCATCGGTGGTTTTACTTCCAAGAGCAGAGAAGTACAAAGTGAATACACTAGAGCAAAGCTTTGGAGCAAAGCACTAGAGGCTCATAGATTTCCTGTCGGGCAGGTTTACTCTTCTCCAGCCACATATTAATGGCACTGACCTTTTGAGTAATTTGATTCCAGCAATGGCGCAGCAGCAGGAATGGTCAAAGTCTGTCTACCTGAATCAGAGAAGTGATTGCTGCTCTAAATCTGAGAACATACCTGCGTCTAGAACAGGAAAATTCCACCACAAACAGGAACTCCTCCATCCTCCAGACTGCACCACAACCAGCAGCCCCCCCTCTCTGGGTTTGTTTCTCAGATCTCAGAGAAACTGGCTGCTCATGCACACTTCTGAAACATGTGATGTGGGGGCTGTGGCTCTTTGATTCTTTCTCTGCATTTTAGGTTGAGGAGTTCCTTACCAATCGTCCCCTTTAGCTTCTTTCTCAAAGGGGTTAAGACTTGAAAAGGGCATCTCTACTCCTTATGTATTTCCTTTTTGGGGAACATATTCTCTCCCTCAGTCAAGTGAGCATCTTATGCTTGGCATCTACATTTGCTGTATGTGTATGCATGTGTGTACGTGTGTGTGTTTGTGTGTGTGTGTGTGTGTGTGTGTATGTGTACGTGTGTGTGTGTGTGTGTGTGTATGTGTACGTGTGTGTGTGTGTGTGTGTGTGTGTATGTGTGTGTGTGTGTGTGTGTAGGTCAGGGGGTAACTTTTAATGTCACTCCTCAGGCATCAACTAGCTTCTGTTTTCTTTTTTCTTTTTCCCTCACTGGTCCAGAGATGACCAACTAGGGAGGCTAGCCTGCCAGTCTCAAACCTCTGGGTTGACAAACTTCACCAACACACCAGGCTTCAACCCAAGTCATCACACTAGCAATTCAAGCACCTGACTGACGGAGTGGTTTTCCCAGCCCAGACTTCTTCAGCAGAGAATTCAAGATGACTTTGCTGACCATTACAGAACACTGGTCAAAACGCAGAAAATACATGATCATGGAGTGCCTAACCCCAATCAGTAAACTGCAATTTTTAAAAGTGTACATTGAGCATCTAACAGGTAGATTCAAAAGTAAATGTAGGCTCCTGTGGCTAAATAACAATCCGGCTACACTTTCAGATAGGAAAGGAAAGGTCAAGATTAGATCATTTTTTAGCTTAAAAAGTGTAAGCCAACTTGTTTTGGAAAAGGCTAATTCTCTTCTCTGCAAGGGCATTCCTTATTTCCCTATGGTATTGAACTTTTCCTGGAACAATAGATCAGGCTGGACAATTTAGCTCTTGGTATGAAAGCAGATTCATTTTCTGTCCCTCATGTGTTTTTATCAGTTTGCTTTTAAAATAGAGGAGGACAGAAACCAACTTTCTCACACTGGCCGCCAAGATTTCAAACTATTTTTTTAATCATTGACTTGTCTAATGATCAAATTCACTTCTCAAGCACTGTACAAGGTCATTTAAAACTGTCCATCTGATTTCTGTTGATAGATCTGAAAAACAGCGTTGAGATGTAGACGGATCGCACCTATTTACTGAACTTCCTCGTTCTTGGTAATGACTTACACTCGATTTCCTTCAGTATAGGGCAATCATTAACCTATAAGTAACTCTTTGCCTTTTGGGAAAATACCCCATCAGAACATAGTGGTACAATGTGGCTGACAAAGGGGTATTTTATGAGAAGCAACAATATCCTCTGACCTTTGAGTGAACATTACCTTAATCCAGTCCTCTGGCTTTCTACCATACACACTATAGTGGTAGCTGAACTGTTCTAACAAACAAGCTCTAAGCGAGCATAGAAATTACCCTGGAATTCACATTGCAGTTAATCATCAACCTTCAAGAAGCATGCAAGAGGTGGCAGAAGATGGGGGGACAACCTGTAGATGTTTCTCAAAGATGTGATTAGATTTCTACATGACCATGCCCAAATATTAAGTTATTTAGCATCAACATTCCTATGTACTTAATTTGCTTCACATTTTAAAACTGATTTTTAATGTGCATCAAAATAATCTCCCCCACGTAATCTAAAATTCAGACAGAACTACAACCCCCAACCTGCTAGATAAATATTTTATTACTGTGTTTCTTTTTTTTTTTTTGAGATAGGCTCTCGCTCACATTGTAGCCCAGGCTACCCTCCAGCTCTCCATAGTCCTCCTGAGTGCTAACATTTATATGTGAGCCACACTACCCAGTTTATACTGCTGTCACTTGCCTTTTAAACTTTTAACTGGTTTCCCATGACAGAAAATAAAAGTTTAGCTCTGTTAATCCATCCTTTTCATACAGATTACTAAGTTATATCAGATATATTTGTTAACTTTTGTTACTGTGATGAAACACTGTTTCGCTTTTGACTGTAATGAAGCTCACAGTTTCAGAATGTTTGAGTTCACGGTTGGTTAGCTCCGTTGACTTTGAGCTGGTGTCAAGACAGTGTGACATGGTGGTAGTGGAAGTCAGAGGAGGCCTGTTTCCCTCACAGCAACCAGGAGGCAAAAAGAGAGACTGTCAGGAAGGGGTCAAGGTCTCAGTGCTTTGTCAAGGGCACTCCCCTGCTAACCTAAATTCCTTCTAGGACTCCAAATCCTAAAAGTTCCAGCAGCTCCCAATAGCACCACAGGTGTGGGACCGACCTTACTTTCAACACTTGAGTCTTTGTGGGAAAGTAAGGATTCAAATGATAGTAATGTTCACATCACATATTTGACCTGTACCAGCATTCAGGCCTTACAGCTGGGCCACACGGGATTGTCTTTGCATCAACTCACTTGGATTTTGTAATTCCATGGAACTAATAATTGTTTCATGATTATTTGCTTTGTTTCCAGTGTCCTCACACTAATTCTCTCCCAAACTCTCTGTGAGTTTCCCCTCCTTATCATCAAGTATATCAAAAGGCTATACTTTTCCTTTTTCATTGTTTTTATATTTTTTATTTATTTCAAATATAATTATGTTATTTCCCCCATTCTCTTTCCACTCCCACCTGTCCTTTGTCCCCCCAACCTCTCTCAAATCCATGAACTCTTTTTCTTAATTGTTTTTGTTAAACATACATATAAACATATCGATATATTAATACAATTCACCAAATCTATGTAGTGTTGCTTGTATGTATGATTTCAGGGCTGACCACTTGGTATTGGATCAGTAATGAGGGGCTTTATCACTGGGGTTGATGAAGTCTCCCATCCTGAGTATTCCTTAGTTGTCTGTAGTTCTTTATCTGGGGGTGGGACCCAATGAGACTGCCCTCTTCTTTTTTTTTTTTTAAATTTTATTTTGCAATACAATTCAGTTCTACACATCAGCCACGGATTCCCCTGTTCTCCCCCCTCCCGCCCCCCTCACCTTCCCCCCAGCCCGTCCCCCATTCCCATCTTCTCCAGGGCAAAGCCTTCCCCGCAGACTGAGATCAACCTGGTAGACTCAGTCCAGGTAGGTCCAGTCCCCTCCTCCCAGGCCGAGCCAAGGGACCCTGCATAGGCCCCAGGTTTCAAACAGCCAACTCATGCAATGAACACAGGACCCGGTCCCACTGCCTGGATGCCTCCCAAACAGATCAGGCCAATCAACTGTCTCACCCACTCAGAGGGCCTGATCCAGTTGGTGACCCCTCAGCCATTGGTTCATATTTTATGTGTTTCCGTTCGTTTGGCTATTTGTCTTTGTGCTTTATCCAACCTTGGTCTCAACAATTCTCGCTCATATAAACCCTCCTCATTCTCGCTAATTGGACTCCCAGAGATCCACCCCGGGCCTAGCCATGGATCTCTGCATCCAGATCCCTCAGTAGTTGGATGAGGTTTCTGGCTCGACAATTAGGGTGTTTGGCCATCCCATCACCAGAGTAGGTCAGTTCGGACTGTCTCTTGACCATTACCAGCAGTCTGTTGTGGGGGTATCTTTGTGGATTTCTGTGGGCCTCTCTAGCACTTTGCTTCTTCCTATTCTCATGTGGTCTTCATTTACCATGGTCTCCTATTCCTTGTTCTCCCTCTCTGTTGTTGATCCAGCTGGGATCTCCCACTCCCCCAAGCTCTCTTTCCCTCGACCCTCGCCCTTCACTACCCCCACTCATGTCCAGGCTGTTCATGTAGATCTCATTCCATTTCTCTGTCATTGGGCAATCCCCGTGTCTTTCTTGGGGTCCTGTTTTCCAGGTAGCCTCCCTGGTGATGTGAGTAGCAGTCCAGTCATCCTTGTTCCACATCTAGTATCCTGCTATGAGTGAGTACATACCATGTTTGTCTTTCTGAGTCTGGGTTACCTCACTCAGGATGATTTTTTTTCTAGATCCATCCATTTGTCTGCAAACCTCATGATGTCATTGTTTTTCTCTGCTGAGTAGTATTCCATTGTGTATATGTACCACATTTTGTTTATCCATTCTTCAGTTGAAGGGCATCTAGGTTGTTTCCAGGTTCTGGCTATTACAAACAATGCTGATATGAACATAGCTGAACAAGTGCTCTTGTGGTGTGGTTGAGCATTCCTTGGGTATATGCCCAAGAGTGGTATAGCTGGATCTTGGGGGAGATGGATTCCCAATTTTCTAAGAAAGCGCCATATTGATTTCCAAAGTGGTTGTACAAGCTTGCATTCCCACCAGCAGTGGAGGAGAGTTCCCCTAGCTCCACATCCTCTCCAGCATAAGGTGTCTTCAGTGTTTTTTTATCTTAGCCATTCTGACAGGCGTAAGGTGGTATCTCAGAGTTGTTTTGATTTGCATTTCCCTGATGATTAGGGATGTTGAGCAATTCCTTAAATGTCTTTCAGCCATTTGAGTTTCCTCTGTTGAGAATTCTCTGTTTAGTTCTATAGCCCATTTCTTAATTGGACTGTTGGGCATTTTGATGTCTAATTTCTTGAGTTCCTTATATATTCTGGATATCAGTCCTCTGTCAGATGTGGGGTTAGTGAAGATCTTTTCCCATTCTGTAGGCTGTTGCTTTGCCTTGTTGACCGTATCCTTTGCTCTACAAAAGCTTCTCAGTTTCAAGAGGTCCTATGGATTGATTGTTTCTCTCAGTGTCTGTGCTACTGGTGTTCTATTTAGGAAGTGATATCCTTTGCCAATGCTTTCAAGACTACTTCCTACCTTCTCTTCTAGCAGGTTCAGAGTAGCTGGATTTATGTTGAGGTCCTTGATCCACTTGGACTTAAGTTTTGTGCACGGTGATAGATATGGATCTATTTGCAGCCTTCTACATGTTGATATCCAGTTTTGCCAGCACCATTTGTTGAAGATGCTTTCTTTTTTCCATTGTGCACTTTTGGCTTCTTTGTCAAAAATTATTTGTTCATAGGTGTGCAGATTAATGTCAGGGTCTTCAATTTGATTCCATTGGTCCACATGTTGGTTTTTATGCCAGTACCAAGCTGTTTTTATTACTGTAGCTCTATAGTACAGCTTGAAGTCAGGGATCGTGATGCCTCCAGAGGCTGTGTTATTGTACAGGATTCTTTTGGCTATCCTGGGTTTTTTGTTTTTCCATATGAAGTTGAGTATTATTCTTTCCAGGTCTGTGAAGAATTGTGTTGGTATTTTGATGGGGATTGCATTGAATCTGTAGATTGCTTTTGGTAAGATTGCCATTTTTACTATGTTAGTTCTGCCTATCCATGAGCATGGGAGATCTTTCCATTTTCTGAGACGTTCTTCAATTTCTTTTTTCAGGGACTTAAAGTTCTTGTCATATAGGTCTTTCACTTGCTTGGTTAGTGTTACCCCAAGGTATTTTATGTCATTTGTGGCTATAGTAAAGGGTGATGTATCTCTGATTTCCTTCTCTGCTTCTTTGTCTATTGTATATAGGAGGGCTACTGATTTTTTTGAGTTGATCTTGTATCCTGCTATGTTGCTGAAGGTGTTTATAAGCTGTATCAGTTCCTTGGTAGAATCTTTGGGGTTGCTCAAATATACTATCATGTCATCTGCAAATAGGGAAAGCTTGACTTCTTCCTTTCCGATTTGTATCCCCTTAATCTCCTTATGTTGTCTTATTGCTCTGGCTAGAACTTCAAGTACTATATTGAATAAGTATGGGGAGAGCGGACAGCCTTGCCTCGTTCCTGATTTTAGTGGAATTGCTTTGAGTTTCTCTCCATTTAATTTGATGTTGGCTGTTGGCTTGCTGTAAATTGCCTTTATTATGTTTAGGTATGTTCCCTGTATTCCTGATCACTCCAAGACCTTTATCATGAAGGGGTGTTGGATTTTGAGACTGCCCTCTTCTGTGTTAGCCTGTCTACTGATGTTGTCATTTTTCTCCTCTCTAGGCAGCCATGTTATTTTGGTATCATGGATAGAGCTTTCCTGTCATTTGTAGGAGACACAGTTCTCAGCAGACTTTCTAGTCCTCTGGCTCTTGCAGTATTTCACTCTCTGCCCCGTGATATCTCCCGAGCCCTTTACGCAGATGTTGTGTCTCTATTGAGGTTGCACACCTCACAGTCCGTTGTGCTTTGCATTTTGACCAATTGCAGTTTTCTGCAATGGTCTCTATCTGTTGTAAAGAGAGGCATATTTGATTTGGGAGAGAACTGCACTTATCTGTGGGTACCAGGAGACGTAGTTAGAATGCAGTTAGAAATGACTCTGGTTTGGTAATGTGGTACTAGTAGGTTTTCCTCTAAGATCCATAATATCACCAACCCCAGGTCATTGGCTCGGTTTCCAGTTCCAGGTATGATTTCCCTCCTACTGAGGAGGCTTTAAGTCTAATTAGACAGCTGTTGGTTACTGCCAAGATGTAAGTTTACCCTTAGGGATATCATGCCATGCTAGTCATTTTTGTGGTTCATAGGCATCAATACACACATATATTACTATATATATATGTGCTTTGATAAATATTATATGTGATTTTTGGTCAATAAAATGAATATAATTCTTATGGCTATTTCAAACATCCTTAGTGCTAATTTTTTGCTCACAGACATCCTATCCAGAACCTTCCGCTCTCTGCGCTGGTTGTTAAATTACTAAACAGCTGTATTCTCAAGCCTTCTTTTCACCATGGTTCTACTATCCTTTGCCTTTTTTCTGATTTGAACCTTGCCTCTTGGATCCTAAGTCCTTGCCATCCATATTTTTATTCATTCCTCTCCTTTACAGAAAACAACTTTTAGCAACTTTCTAAGACAGGAGACAACGGGAATAAGTATCTTCGAGACTTTGTATGTAAATGGAAACCTCCTGTGTTCATACTGAAGTGATAATGTGCACACATACTCAAGTGGAGGTAGTTTTTTAAATGTTACTCAGTATTTGAAAAGCATTTTTCCATTATCTTCTGAGTTCCAGCTTCAAAGCTGATAAATTCAGTGCCTTTCTGATTTCAATCCATTTGTATTTGCCCTCATTTTTGGTTTTGTTAGTTTTTTCATCGACTCATGAAACACTGAGTGTATTTCACAGTATTTTGAAGCTCCCTACAGCCATGCTATGATATGTGTTCTCTCTCATTCTTCCTAATGCACCGACCGCTTGAAAGTTTCTTCTCCCTCTCTTCACACTCAGAGCTCATCTCCTGCTGTCGTTACCATCAATGCCTGACTCTCTGATGATTCTTTCATCATCTTATTATTCTACAGTACATTAGTCACCTAACCCCAGATGATTCTCTAATTTTTCTGCCTCTTAACTACTTTCTACCTTAAATCTTAAAAAAAAAAGAAACCTTTTAGGCTGTACCTATATGAATCATTATTACAAATATTATTTTTGAAAAAAAAATGAACTCACATAGTTTAGGAACGAAGTAAAAAGATACTAAAAATATATAGTCTCTCCCACAATGGTGTGTCATGGATCCAGTTTTCATTCTTTGCACCTGCCTCTTTGTGTTGTTAGATATTATTATTAATAACCTGTATTTTACCAGAGTTTCTTTATGCAGATACAACGAAAACATGAATCTATCTACTCTTCCAAAACAATACATTCTTTCCCTTTGATCTTCTCCTTACCTATTGTGACTTTCCCCAAGAAAAATAATTATCTGTCTATTCTCCCCACCCCCCATCCCCAGGTATTTTTTTGTTTGTTTGTTTTTTTGTTTGTTTTTATATATGTAGCTTTGGCTGTCCTGGAACTCACTTTGTAGACCAGGATGGCCTTGAACTCAGAGAGGTTCGCCTGCCTCTGCCTCCTGAGTGTCGTCTGTATGTACACAGGTGTGGGACCATCCACTGGAGCATAGGAAACCTACCAGAGGGAACACTTTTGAAAGAGAATGATTGTCCCTCCCCCAGTAGCTATCAGCTGTAATAATAGTTCCTCATTAAGGAAAGGGCCATGGAGAGCTCCTCCCCAGGTATGCTGGAATTTTGGCTCATCTATCTTGCTCAGGTAACCACAGCTTTTGTGAGCTCATGAGTGCCTGCCAACTCATACTTAAATATGCAACATGTAACTGAATTTGATTTAGGTAGACTGAGGCACGAACTTGACTATCTAAGCTCCATTGACCAGAACAGAGAGGAGTACAATGAACTATACAGTTCAGCCTTCGAGCTCTTGCATAATTATTTTGAGAGTCAGTCTAGAGCCCCGCCCCCTTGTCCCCAGAGTAGTTCTCCAAATTGAGTTACTTTAGTTCAACTTCTTTTAGAGAGGAAATGGCTGTTGTTTTCAAGAGTGTATTATGGGTCTCCAGCTGCCTGTGATGGATGAGTAAGGAACCTGTGGGTCTAAATTCTGTTTACAAACCTAATCACGCTTTCTCAGCCTTCCCAACCTGTATCTCCCACAAAAAAAGTCTGTGATTCTCAAGCCTGTGAGGACCTGAAGCTGAAGTCAGCCTGGTCTTCTCTTGGCTTTCCCCTTACATGCTCAGCTTTCAGCCTTTTCAGTTCTCTTCGGTCAGATGCCCCTGGTGTTTTCCTTGCCCATCTTCAGAAACTTGGTTGGCATTGCTTATTATCTCCATTTTCCATCCCCTTGCCGTCTTCCTCATACTCTGACAAATCCTTTAACGTTTCTGTGGTTCCAGAGGAAGGGTCTACTGAATCTAACCTCAGATCCATAGTCATCTCCTTTCCACTTACCATGGAAGAGAAATGGAACTTGCTGTGAGATGACCTGGGTATGAGACTTACTTCTTTGTTTCCATGGCTACAGACATGCAATGCCACCAGCACAACAAAGCACTTTCAAGAACTGCGTGATGCAACTGTTAATACAACTGTTCACCTTCCATCCCAGACATCATTCTGTTTTTCATTCATCTGTTCATCCATCTAATAATTTATTCATCACCATCTTTTCTTTCATTTGTGTTTTGAGTTAGAGTCTCACTTTGTATCCCAGACTGGTTTCAAACTCACATATAACCAAGGTTGGATAAAAACTGGCAGCAATCCTCCTGCCTCAGCCTCCCAGGTGTTGAGATTACAGGCTTGTACACCACTCCCAGCCATTTAGTCATGGTTTTAAGCCATAGAGCACAAAGATGAATGCATAATAATCCTTTTTGAAGAACCTTTATAGACTAAGAGGAGAAGGAGACACATAACTATTCATAGCTGTGATAATGGGAGACAGATATCAGGATTTATAGGAGGAAGCCCTCCCCTGGCCCAGATCAACAAGTGTCAGGAAATAATTCTCTGAAAGAAGTGATGTCCAAACTGTGTCTTCAAGGATGAACTGAAGCTCCATGAGCAGAAGAGAGGCCAAGATCAGGGAAAGAATCTGCCTTGGTGAAAAAAAAGTTCAATTTCTGAGAATGGAAGCCAGAGAAGTCAGCAGGTACCTTGGAAAGCAGCCATTCATAGCAAGATGAGAACTTAAATGTGACATGGTGCGTGTTGGAAACTTCTCAACCATGGAGAACACCTCATCCTCTTGTGTTGCCAGCCCTGGTATCCAGCAGCTCACCCTTGTGTAAGAGAGGGAACCAACCTTTAGCAGTTGGAAGATGGACACCCCTTTTACTGTAGCATTTTCTAGGCAAATAGTTTGTTTACTAGTCTTCAGCCTGTCCAAGACTGTAGCTAGAGTTTTCCTGCCTGGCCCACAGTCAGGACAAATCTCTCTCACCTGCCAGTCCCACAGCCGCTCAGACCCAACCAAGTAAACACAGAGACTTATATTGCTTACAAACTGTATGGCCGTACCAGGCTTCTTGCTAACTGTTCTTACAGCTTAAATTAATCCATTTCTATAAATCTATACCTTGCCACATGGCTCGTGGCTTACCGGCATCTTCACATGCTGTTTGTCATTGAGGTGGCTGGCAGTGTCTCTCTCTCAGCCTTCCACTTCTCAGAATTCTTCTCCTCCTTGTCCCGCCTATACTTCCTCCTGCCTGACTACTGGCCAATCAGTGTTTTATTTACTAACCAATCAGAGTAACACATTTGCCATACAGAACATCCCACAGCACAAGACTGACATGGACAATGCACACAACCCATACGTCTTTTAACACTGCCTGGTGGAACTTCTTACTCAAGTTCGTTACATCAGTAGGCGGTGGGACACAGCTCCAAGCTCACTGCACTGCATAGTAAGTGACATTTTCCTCTTGTTTTAAAAACCAGTGGAGCAATCCATCACATCTGATAACCCCTTGCCCATGATTTCTAATGATTTTGCAGTGTTAGCAATTGGCCAGTTAATAACACAATATATTAGTCCATTCAAAGAACCAAGCAATGATGGTGTGTCTGTGCTAACTCCACCCAAGAAATATCTTTGAATATGTGCTCAGGTCTTCAGTCTCTAGCCTGAAGGAATTCTTGTAGGGGTTATCAACCCATGTCTGACAGTAGATAAGTATCTGTAGATGGGCTTTCTATCACATTCTCTTCTGAGCTTACCATATGATCAGTGCCGTAGTCTCCTATGGTTAGTCAGAATCACCGAGTCTTCTTTCTCCATCAGAATGAGTGGATAGTCCCGAAGCGGCTCAGAGCTGAGGTATGCTATGGAGAAGATACTGAAGAGGTCTCCAGTGAACCCAAATCTTCACTCTATTCAATTGACCATCCCTAACTCTTTTCTATATGTGAGTTGCTTGGTAAGCATATACTGATATCCAGGATATGAGAATATTAGTTCATTTCCAGATTAATACTTTCATTTCTTTATATAAATTCATATTGTTTAAAGTGGCTATGAATTATTTCAGAAAAGGTGAGTTACAATGTAAAAAAAAATATTAATGGTACCACTTAATAGACATTTGGTGTACTGCCCATCGATACTGCTATTGTTTATATAAAATCACTAAGTGTTACCATTGTGGTAGCAGGGTAATTTAGGGTACCCTTGATAGAAGAAGAACAGAAGTTCAGTCAGGAAGAAAGTATGCTGAATAAACCAGAGCAGAAATAAAAGACATCCAGGCCTCTGACCACTAGAGCATTAAGGCTTGGAAAGTACCAGAACTTCCGAATTTACTGATGTATTTAATGATACCAGTATAGAGGATAATTTACATCAACTCACTAAGCACTTACACACGAAGCTTCCTAATTTCTAAAATCCAATAATCGCTTGGCAGCCAAAGTAGATCTATCCTACTGAGTGTGATAAATGTGAGTTTTCTTTCAGCTGCCTTCTAAAGGTGATTTAAATAGCTTGAAATGTCACTGAAGCATCCCTTTATAAATGTATACATTTATGTAGGGATGCATGTGTACATGTATGTATGCATGTATGTATTGATATATGCCTTTGGATGTCTGAGTGGCTTGAGTAGCTATTTTATTAGTTACAGTATCATTTGCATTGGGATGCTTAATCCAAATCAGTGGCTCTCGACCTAGACTTCACACTGGAATCTTCCAGATATTCTTATTGGATAGCATAGGCTATCAAAAGCTTTAGATTGCTAAAATTTCCTGTGATTCTTAAGTGTAGCCAAAGTTGTAAAGCACTAACCTAAATTACCCTTCTATCACAATGATAACCCTCTTAGTCATTTTATATAAACAGTAACATTATCAATGGGTAGTGCACAAAATGTCTATTAAGTGCCATCATCAATATCTTTTACATTGTAAAATTCATAGTCCTTACTATGAACATGAGAGTCATGTCTGTCTATTTATCATTTAACAAAAAGGAAAGCAAAATTCTGAGAACTTAGGTGCTTAAGGTCACACTGACAGCAAATGGCAGAATGGGACATTGACTCAGGTTGGGTGGGTTACTTGAGCCTGGGGTAACTTGCATCTGTTACTGTAATTAACGAGGCAAGTCCATGTAATTTTTCTGGTAATCAAAAGAGGTTTATTTCTTGGATAACTTACAGCCAATAGGGGTTGGTTATAGGATCCAGGAGAAATGAGGTACCATCTGATAGGGATTCACAACACGCCCCAATGGATGGGCATGTTTGCTCATGCCTGACGGACCTAATCACTTCCGACTAGCTATTTCCGGGTCAAAACATCTCGCATGACCGGGTCCCCGTGGCTTTGCATGGTTGCAGCGCAACCATGTGATCTACATGCATGCCAGCAATAGCCACATGGGCCTGTGTGCGCAGGTGCGCCCCAGCCTTTATAAGCCGGGGCCATGTTTCCAACTCCGCGGTGGTGGCACATGCCTTTAATCCCACTCGGATTAAGCACTCGGGAGGCAGAGCCGGGCGGATCTCTGTGAGTTCGAGGCCAGCCTGGGCTACCAAGTGAGTTCCAGGAAAGGCACAAAGCTACACAGAGAAACCTTGTCTCGAAAAACCAAAAAAAAAAAAAAAAAAAAAAAAAAAACCTCCATCTTTATTTACATGTCTTTTTACAGGCCTGTCACGTCTGTCTCTCTTTGCTATCTTAATAAAACTCCTGTTAGTGGATTCTGTCCACTAACAAGTTAGTAGATTAGTGTTTCGTGACATTTCCTCTCAGGGTCAGAGCACCGCTAAATAACTAACACCATCCAGAGAGGAACTCTCGCTTGGTGTCACATCCAGCTTCTAGGACCATGAAGTATCCAGGAGAGCCAAACACCTATGCACCTCGAGTCTTAAGGGGCTCCCTCTCAGCCACGCCTCAGGGGCAGGTCCTAGGCAGGTGTGGCAGTTACCTGCTGTCACTCTAGGGGCAGTGTTTCAAGGTCAAAGCTGGAACAGCTACCCACTACATGCATCTGTGGCTCATGGTCTCAAAAACTCCTCACTGTACGATCCTTTCTCTTTTGTAAGCCTCTTGAAGTACAAATGTAGACTTGTGAAGGCCGTGAGCGATGATTCCATAATACCAAAATACCATTTGCTCTTTCTGTGAGTTGTATCCTTTACAGTCTCAGACCCATCCAAGTGGGGTACACTACCTGTCTTGTACATCCAAGGCCATCTTGAACCTTGAAGATTTTTTTTCTTTTCTGCAAAGATCTGTTTAGAGATTTTTCTTTACAAGAACAAAGGGAAAAGAAATGTCTCAGTGTTCCTGACCCCGCCTGCCCTGTCTCACCAACCTCTATGTGTCGTCCACTACTTGGAAAAATGAATCTACTTGACTTTCCTGGGCTTCCTGAGCCTGGTGCTTTTGTTACAGGTGTACCCCACGCATAGTCTCCATTTCACCCAGTGAAAAGGATGGAGTGAAGTATGAAGAAATCATTACCAAGTGTGACTCAACAGCTGTTGAACTGTGTCCCTCCAAATAAACCAGACGATTGACATTCTAATCTGCACTACAATGGGCCTTAAAATCCAATAAGACTGATGTCCTTATAGGAAGGGAGAAAACTGGGTACAGAGATAGACAGAAAACGGAAGCTTTGTAAAGTAAAGCCCTAACAAGAAGTCAGCTATCTACAAAGCAAAGGAGAGCCTGGTGGCCTGAAACTTATCCTTCTCATAGCCCGGGGAAGGAAGCAGTCTGCTGACACTTGCCTTTAGACTCTGACCTTCAGAACCGGGAGACAATACGTTCCTGTTGTTTGAGGCACCCGGGCCTGGTACTTTGTGATGGACATTCAGGGTAGCTGTCACAGCAGGGTGAGTCTGAAGGAAATGAGCCTGCAGGAGAGCATCCTGATGGAGCCAGGCTGACTGTGCTGAGGAAGAACACAGCAGGGATGGAGGGCCTCCAGGGAGCCACCCACAGAGCTGTGTATGCTCTGGAACTCTCTCCCGGGATCTCAGAAGGAAAGATGCTGAGCTGCCAGCATCTGATTCTTTATCCAGCCTAGGGGTGCCTAGTCTCTCTGTTGTCATGCCAACAGAGGATGTCAGAGAACTTGGGTGTTTTTTTTTTTTTTTTTTTCCTCTCCTGCTAAAAGGCCTAAGGCTTTTAATCCAGAACTTATGAACAGGTTTACCTTCTTGAAATGTTCATTCTAATGTGGGTTAGTCAGAGTGCTCTTCTTTCCCATACTTTCAAGACAATAACCTGTTTCTATCAGCAAGAACATCCTGTGTATCTTGAAACATTCACCAGAGCCTGTAAGCTCAGTAAGTGATATGTTTTTGTTCTTCCTAGAGCCAGAAAAGGTGATGCTCCTTCAGGCTCTGAGTCAAAGACTGTCCCCTACCTATTCCACCCTCCGCATCACCCGCCACAGTATCACAGACAGCCCCCTGGGAGCGCTGGCAGTTACTTCATCATCAATGGTTTTTACCCATGATGAAATAATCACTTATTTGCCACTGGCTGCTGGAAGGAAGTGGACGCACTCTTTGTCCCTGTGTTTATAAAGCAAAGGATATTAGAGAAGCGTCACAGGGGTCATGATTAAAGCTTTCCCGGGCCCTGCTACTGAGGAGATGGAATACGATTGGTAAACACACACTGACTATAACTACAGATCATGTTTAGAAAGCCCTCAAAGAAGGATGCATTTATAATATTTCTTTAACTGAAAGCCTAGTGGGAGATAGGCAGACAGCTAAAGGCCACCAACACTGTCACCACCGACAGAACACTGAAGGTGGTGGTGGTGAAAACTGCTGACAGAAATTGCAACCACTGAGGCCTTGATTGAGGTGCAAACCGAGCTCTGACCAAACTTCTTGCAAAGTAATTAGACATTTATGCTAATGCAATAAAGGTCATCTTCCCTCCATTGTTCTTTGTGGTCAGTTTACTTACTGCTGGAAGGATGAAATGACAGGAACACTCCCAAGAACACAAGGTGGTACAGAAAAGGGGACTTCACCGAGCCCAGGAGGGAATCTTGACTCTGCTGCTTGGCTTTATTAGCTCCTGTGGACTTGGGCACCTTCACCCCTATACTTTTTAATTGAGAATTTCATACATGTGTACAATGTGTTTGATTAAGTCCACTCCCCGTTCCTTCCCCCTTCTAATTCCTCAGTTCCTCCCCATCCCCTCCACTACTTTCTTCCACCTTCATTCTCTCTCTCTGTCTCTGTCTTTCTGTCTCTGTCTCTGTCTCTGTCTCTCTCTCTCTCGTGTGTGTGTGTGTGTGTGTGTGTGTGTGTGTGTGTGTGTGTGTGTGTTTCCACAGCCATCCAGTCCACTTAATGCTGCCTATATGTGCCTGGGTATAGGACAATCTGCTAGAAAGTAGGTAGTCATTCAGGAGCCACATCTCTGAAGAAAACTGACTCCCAACAGCCATCAATAGCTCCTCAGCTAAGAGCAGGGCTTCATAACCCCCTCTCCTACCCATGCTGGGGGTTTTGGCTGGCTTGATCTTGTTCAGATCCTGGGTGTACAGCCACAGTTGGCTTTCCTAGTGTTTTATGAAAGGGAATACATACAAGAACTGATAGATTTGTAAATTGTAAAGTGAGCCTCCATTTCCTCTCACCTTCCCAGACTCCCTCTCCACATACCCCAGCTCTGTGCACATTGCCTGACGGCATGAACACAGCAGATAATGATCTGCAAAAACATGTATCTTCAGAAGATGATTCAGTAAGTTTCTGAACACTGAACTGGTTGACAGGCAATGTCCAACAGTGCTCTGTTCTCCCTTCATCCTTTCTTTCCCTTCAGTACTCATTATTTTCAAATACACCAAGGACATATGTAAGTTATTCACTTTCGTCATTTCCTCTTTATCCCAATCTCCACAAAGACAAGATTGTTGCTGTTGTTACCCCACCTACTCTGGCATGTCTTGGGACAAGTCATTTGCTGCCATGTACATTTATGTAGATGGTCCTCCACTTACCCTGTCTAGACCTAGGGCTTTCCGTTTCACTGTGGTGTAAGAGTGAAACACAGTCAGTATAAATCTGACTTAAGGTTTTGATCTCTGGTCTTCTGCCTGGCTATGGATACACAGCACACAGCTCTACAGATGCTGGGCAGCGGCAGTGAGTTGACACTCCCACTTACACACTGCTAAGAAGATAAACAACAGATGTTTTTGTGTACTGTGTTGCCCAAGTATGTCATTTGGTAGGTGTGATGGTTAGCATTGATTATCAACCTGACAGAATACATAACTACCTAGGAAATGGGCCTCTGGGCATGCCTAGGAGAGATTACCTTGATTATGCTAATTGATGTAGGAAGACCCTTCCTAATTGTGGGTGGGACCATTTCCTTGGAGGGTGTGAAATGAAAATGCACTAACATGTGTTCATTTTTTTTTCTGCTTTCTGGTTGTAGATGTCATGTCACCCGCCACTTAAAACTCTTGCTGCCTTGACTTTTCCACCAGGATAGACTTTACCTTAGAACTGCGAACCAGCAGAAGCCCTTTCTCCCTTAAGCTGCTTTGGTAGGGCATGTTCTCACAACAGCAGGAAAAGAGATGAAAACAGTAGACTAAGTGTGTTAAGACTTACTGATAAATTATTTATTGGGATAGAATCCTATCAAAAATCAAGGGTCATGGGCTTACAAAAAAACTCTAATTCATTCTGAATTTTCACAGAGCAAGGTGAGAAGTAGGTACAAACTGTACTCTGAGAGTTTGAAAAGGAGTAGTAAGTTCCTGATTCCTGTTTGTCACTTGAGCATTGAAAAAAATATAAACAAGAGCAGTGATAAGGTGAACTCTAGAGGAATCCAGGTTAGTAAGTCAGGCATCTGAAGAGGCTTTTGCTTTTGGTGCAAGATCTTTGAATAATAGTATAAACCCAGGAAGTTCTGAACTTCATTTAGTACTGTCTCTGATTATGTCTACATGTAACAGAAAACCTCATGGTTCCTGGAGACTATACTATGAAATAGACTTGGTTTATAATTGTGAGATCAGTGTATTTTCTTTGAGCTCACCCTTATGTCTTCTTCCTATTGCACCTCTTGGAACAGACACATTGTTCTGTCTATATGCATGGTCAAATCATCTTAGGCTGCAGCACTTATGGTCATTGGATCTGTGTATTTCTTACACTCCTGGAGCAGTGAGCAATGAGCAAGCCTGTAGGAGTTATTTAAGGAGTGAGTAAATATGTAAATAGATGAGTAGAATCTCTCAGAGAGGTTAATCTTCTCTGGGTAGCATCTTGGATTTTGGATCTGTATTTCTACACTTTATGGTATTGTTTTCATCAAACACTATCCTTGTTCCTTCTCCCCATCTCTCCTTCTTATAGGAAGTTGGGCTTCTCTGACAGTAGAAAGCATAAGGAACAAATGTGCCTAAATGTGTTGCCTCCCCAGTGCCATTTGTATTTCAAGAGGCTTGTGAGCATCTAAAACCTCAGTCAAATGAACAAATCTCTAGTCATTCGAGAGGAATCATTATGGATCTCTGAAGAAATCATCTAAGGAAAAAATTAGTCAGTGCAGTGGGGTAGCTCTTTCTATAACACTGAATATGTTATGGAAATGGCAATTTCTGAAGATTCTGTTTATTACAATGCTAGAGACCAACCAAGGCATTGACTATGCAATACTACCACTTTCGAACACCCACTTTATATACCGCCCCCCACTTTCACAAAATACAGGCATTGAAGCCTTTGGTAATATATTTGATTATTTCTCTTGCCAATGTGATACACCTGTTATGTGACAGGCACTGCCCTGGGCTTTTAGGGTACACTGAAGAACAACACAGATAATAAGCTGCACCCTCATGAGCTTGTAGTCTAGCTTAAGCAGCAGACAATGAATGATACATACAAATATAAAGACATGTATTCTGTACCACATAAGAAAAAATATAATGAACAGAGGTAGACAGATTAGAGGTTGGTGATGCAGGTTCGGCAGTGGTGGTATCACACTGTAGTATTAATTGAGGTGGCCAAATCATTTCATTAAAGTGAGGTCAAGCAGCAAGCCCAACAGACACCTTGGGAAAGAAGGAGGCAGAAAGTTGTAGGTGGAAGTTTCCTGTCCTGGCAGCCATTTCCCAAATAACCAACACTGAGACTTATATTAATTATAAATGCTCAGCCAATAGCTGAGGCTTATTACTAACTAACTCTTACATTTTAAGTTAACCCATATTCCTTGTTTATGTTCTACCACATGACGGTATCTTTATTAGCATGGCAAATTCATCTCCTGCTCCTTCTTCATCTGCTTGAGACTACTGACCCTGCCCTTCTTCCTCCTAGTATTCTCCTAGTCTGGCTTTCCTGCCTAACCTTATTCTGCTCAGCTATTGGCCAGTCAGCTTCTTTATTAAACCAATCACAGTGACATATATTCACACAGTGTAAGGGAGTATTCCACAGCATTTCCCTCTTTTTAGCTAAATAAAAAAGGAAGATTTTAACTTTAACATAGTAAAATTATATACAACAAAAACAGTTATCAAATAAGAATTATAGTTACAATATCTAGACTATTTGTATTTGGCAAAATTAGAGAAAATACTTTATTATCTATCTTATCTTTGTAAGTCCAAAGTTTTGTACCTGATTAACTTTTACTATAACTAAGGAAAACTATCTAGTCTTTAACTCCATCAAAGACCCTAGAAGGATGAAATGCCACCTAACGACAGGGACATCAGGCTACCTGGACAGTCACCCTAAGTTCTTCTGTGATGTTGGGACATCCAACTATGGCCTATAGGCCTGGTATATCTGACTGACATTTCTGTGAAGCAGGGACTTTTGAAGGACTGTCCTTCCTTGTTTGGGCAAAGTTTGGTAGTCACTTCCTTTTTCATCCTGCTGGTCCAGTTTGGATGGTATCTGTCAGCAATTGAGGCAAAGGCAGTTTCTTTGCCCATGTGGCTAGTTTTTGCCATAAAGAAAACAAGTTCCATGTGGAGTTCTTTTGATTCTCATCATCTTCTCTGTGGTAATTTGGTACTGCCAGGAGCAGATGTGTCTCATGGTCATGAAAAGTCTTAGGTTATTAAACATATTAAATGGCATATTCTATAGGTCTTTGAAATATTTGAAGACCATTTATCTATTTAAATATATCTGTTTATTACTTGAAAACATACCTAACATGACTATAAGTTTGACTATTAGAGATTACTAACTACTAACCTGTATTTCTTAATTATATATTATTTTCTGAATGAGTTGTATAAGCACAATACTCCAAGCAAGTGTAGAAATGTAGATACAGTAGGTTCTAAAAAAAACTGTAAATTTGTATCAATATATAAAAACATCTTAAACAAGAGTAGAAACATATATACAGTATAGCAAAAATAACCTCAAATTAGTATCAATCTACAAAAATCCATACCAATTTAAAATATTTAAGATGAGTAGTTGCTTTTTTGGTTTAAAAGTACATTTAATAATCTCTACTTTTATTCTATCATTTCTATATTATATCCCCCTTTTTTCTCTAGAAAAAGAGATTTTGGAATTTAAGTCTTTTGTTTAGCTTTTTTTTTTTTGGACTATGACCAATAACAACTTGTAACCAACCCCCTTTAAATGATAATAAACATACATAATCCATCTTTTGGAATGTGGGCACAGTTCTCTATAAACTATTTGTGGGTACAGTTCTCTAGACTACTTTCTGTTGTTTGGGAGTGCTGAAATCTTGAGAAAATCAGGATAATTGTTAAGTCTTGACTGGAGTATTCTCTGAGGCTGGATTTTCTCAGTCAGTAGCCTTGAAGCTGTTTTGGATGCTGGATCACCTGGGCCATCCATTTTTATTGGTGTCTGGTCCTCTTGCTCTGAAAATACATAAACTTTTAAAGGTAACATACATATTTGTATTAATATAAGTATAGACTGTGCATTGCACATAAGTCAGCCAAAGATGATTTTTTTTATGTATTTGAGCAGGTAAAATATACATCATGTGTCTTTTAGTTTTTTTAGGTTTATTTCTTTATGTTTGTAGCCAGGATTTTCAGGAGTTCTTCCTCTATAAGACCTGATCTTCTTTAGCTTGGAATGAATCCATGACTTCTCATTTCCTATGGAAATAAAACACAACCCCTCCCCCAAATTAACACATCTTTGACTTAAAGTTTGAAGTCAAGATATTTTTAAAATGTGTAGGTTGGTTGAATCTAGCAGTTTTCATAATCCAGTGGCTCTTAGCGTCAAAAAATTTAAAGACAACACAATAGCATACAGGATCCAGACTCTCTGTGTATTTCCCATCTTTATGTGACTTTTTTCTTTTATATTACTTTACTCCCTTTTTAAGGACTGTATTTTATTATTTTAAAACTATATTTTTCCTTTTTATGACTATTTCCTTTTCTTTTCTCTCCCAAGTCTTTGTATATTTTTAAACACACTGTAACCTATTTAGAGTTTTTTTTCCTTTCTGAATCTGTCTTTACTGTGTATTTGTAATCTTTATCTAACCACATGAGCTTTCAAATTGCTAAACAGCACTGTCTCTGCCTTGGTGACTGGCTCCTCCTCCACTTGGTTTCTTGAGAGCCTAGCTTTCTGGTGGAGGTACTGGCAGGAGCCATATTTACCACCCCAACTTTGGGGAGTTTTTTAGTCTATGATGCCACTGAGGAGTGAGCTGTCTACTGCTAATAAACCCCATTTAAGTGTTAGGTTCTTTAAAGAGTTGAGCTGTTTTTTGATTCTCACACTGAGCCAGGAAGCCATCTCTTAAAGGAGCCATGACTCTGCTTGCCTCTAGCAAACAGAGCCTACCCAAGAAAAGGCAGTTACCAAGAAGCTGGGTTTGACTCTACTTTTGTGTGTTTAGAATCCTTTTTAAAGCTTTTTCAGGCTTTATGTGTATGTATGTGGCCCCTCATTAGGTACCATTTTAGGCAGAAGTTTTCTGTCTTGGCAGCCATTTCCCAAATAACCAACACTGAGGCTTATATTAATTATAAATACTCAGCCAATAGCTCAGGCTTATTATTAACTAGCTCTTTTTTTTTTTTTTTTTTTTTTTTTTTGGTTTTTTGAGACAGGGTTTCTCTGTGTAGCTTTGCGCCTTTCCTGGAACTCGCTTTGGAGACGAGGCTGGCCTCGAACTCACAGAGATCCGCCTGCCTCTGCCTCCCGAGTGCTGGGATTAAAGGCGTGCACCACCACCACCGGGCTCAACTAGCTCTTATATTTTAAGTTAACCCATATTCCTTATTTATGCTCTGCCACATGGTGGTACCTTTATTAGCATGGCACATTCATCTCCTGCTCCCTCTGTGTCTGCTGGCAACTCTAGACTCTGTCCTTCTTCCTCCCAGCATTCTCCTAGTGTGATTCTCCTGCCTAACTTTATTCTCTTCAGGTATTGTCCAGTCAGCTTCTTTATTAAACTAATCATAGTGACATATATTTATTCAGTGTAAATGAATATTCCACAGCAGAAAGTCTCTGTGGAGAACAGGGTTGTGTGTATGTGTGTGTGTGTGTGTGGTCTGACCAAGGAAAGCCAAGAATTAAGGGTTCTTGGAGTAGGGTCATCAAAGGAAGAGCCAGAGGAGTAAAATAAAAGAGGTGATGGTGTATGTTTAGTCATGGTTCTATAAAGGAACAAAGCCATTGGAACATATATGTTATATTAATATATACATACTTGTAATTACTTAAATATATAAAATTATACACTATTGCACAGCTCATAGTCTATTACATATTAATATACATCATATGCTATGTATTAGATGGGTATCATATGTTCTATATCATGTGTTACATATTACATTATTATTACATATATATCATTATAAAAGGAAATTCACTAACTAGCATACATGTTTGGAGTCTATCAGTGTGGCAGAGAGTTAATGAAACAATAGCTGTGTAGTTCAAGAAGATAGATGATTCTAAACAAGAACCCATGTCAAGAGTCTATAAGCTGTAGTCTGATGTTCAGAATTGATAGTGACAGCAATAGCCACACCTGCTCAGGAAGAATTGAACTTGCAAGCACTGGATGATGTCCCTCTTCTTCTTCCTTTGTTCCTCTGGCCCTCAATCTCCTGAATGGTGCTGTCCACATCCTGGCTGGGTCTTCTCAGTTATGTCCTACATGCAGTTATCTCTGGAAACCCCCTCACAGACACACAAAGGTGTGTTTTACTAATCCCTAAAGTCTCTCTTAACCTAGTCAAGTTGACAGTTATGGTTAACCTCTACAATGTGGTGGTTTGGATGACAAATGTTTCCCCATAGGCTCATGTATTAAAACACTTGATCCCTAACTGATGGCACTGTTTGGGAAGATTATGGAACCTTTAGGAGATGAAACCTTGCTAGAGGATGTATGTCATTGGGAGCAGACTATGAGGGCTTATAGTCTTAACCTGATTCCTGTACCTTTCCCTTGTGTGAGAGTGAAAATGAGATCAGTCAGCTTCCTGCTTCTCCCACTATGCTTTCCCTGATTATTGCTTTGCCTTTCTTAACGTCATGGACTCAATCCCTCTAAATCATAAGCCAAAGAAAACTCTTTCTTCCCTAAGTTGCTTTTGGTCAGGGTATTTTATCACAGCAACAGGAAAGTAAATGGTACAGACTGGTAGACCAGATGGGGTCCATGTGTCATAGTAAGGTGTCGCGTCCGCCTCGACCAGCAAGGAAGACGCCACACCAGGCTCTTCTCCAAGCAGTTTATTCAGGTACCTTGAAACAATCTTCTGACCCCGGGGGAGAGCCAACCCACAACTTAAATAGCCTCTGGGTACTGCAGATAGGTCCAGGTACGAGGAAGCAAGCCAGATCCCAGCCTTAGACAAATAAGGAGTTGTTTTTCAGAGTTGTTTTTCAGAAAGCGCTCACCGTGGGGAGGGTGGAAGGCGGAAGCCAGCGCCATCTTGGAGGCATGGCTGCACGCAGCTCTCTACAGTAAGGGCTTGGGTTTTTACCCTGAGTGGAAAGGGGAGCTAATCCAAGTTTGGATCAAAGGAGTTATTCAGATTGTTAAGGCATTAGCACTGTGCAGACAGAGGGTGGGGCCACCAGAACTGTTTGGAGGCAAGTTCAGTATTCCAGGCTACTGATGATAGTGACTCATATGGGCAGCACTCAAGAGTAAGACATCGTCAGAACTGGGATGTTTGAACAGTTAATTCCACAAGGTTTCTTGATGAGTTCTTAAGTGTAAGAGACAAATGGGACTGACTCCAAGGTTTTGGTCCCTAAAACTGAAAGGAACAAAACTATGAATACAATAGGTTTGGAGACAGGGAGTGGGAAAGATCAGGCATTGATATATTAAATTTGAAATATCTATTAATATTAAGATATAAGATATTGAGTCAACCACCCTAAGACAGCTTTCAGAGCTTCCAAAGTGTGTTCCTGTCTTACATGTTGGACATCAAATTGTACTGGAAAGACAGGGCTTAATATAGGTAAAAGGTGATAACCTTTCCCTACTTCTAAATCTATTTAGTTTCTGGTTTCATTCCCAGAAGAAGTCTCAGTAAAGACAAAGAGCAAGGGACTTGATATTTCTTCAAATATTAACGCAAGCAATATTAGGTCCAGCCTATATTGCTTGCTCCCAGGGTCCGTGGAAGAGTCTACCAACCAGCTGAGGATTTTAATCTGAGGGCTATTTAATGAATCTATGCACACTGAGTTCTTTAGTCCATTCACTTTATTCTTCTATGGCAATTCTATCCACACAGTTTCTTTTCTGCTCTCTTACTTAGCTCCTCTCAGTCCCTCCCCTCCTGCTCTCAGTCCCTCCTGCTCTCAGTCCCTTCTGCTGTTCTCTCATCATTCTACCTAGTTCTTTCCATCTCAGTCCTCATCTTTGTTCTTGTCCATCAATCCTATCCCAGTGCTCTCAGAGAACCAGTATATATACCCACACAGTAATTCTTTGGTAAAGCAATGTGAGGCTTGAAGTTTTCAGGGTCTCAGAGAGAGGTGATAAGGACCCACACATAAAGCAATAAATTGTCAGCTTCCAATTACAACCCAAAAGGGGAGTAACTAAAGGAGAGTTCTCTGGTAGGGTCAACTAAAGGCTAAGACCAATTACGGAATTTATGTGCTCAAACTATAATCTAGAAATGGCTAGGTAAAATGTTAGGGGTCAGTAAGTCACAAGAAAGTCAACTGTCTTTGGCGACACTTTTCCCGCTCGTCCCAGCTGCAGCTGCTTTCTGATAGGGAGGGGGACATATGCTAGGTGGCTAAGCAACCCATATCAGAGTGTGTAGTATTCGGTTAGTAAAAGCACTTTCACTCAGAGTAATTGCTGAGGAGAAAATCTAGAAATAGCACCTGGCTGAGGAGGAATAAAAACTTAATTTGCACAAGAAAGAAGCTTGGTATCTATCACCTGCCTGGCCTTGTAGGCAATCACCTTGGGTCAGTGGGAAGTAACTGCCTTAACTCATTATCTAGCAAATGACTAAAACTTCATCCATAAATGTGAGTAGTAAATCTCTTAAATTAAGGTCTTGTGTAAATAACCTGGGGTGAAGGTAAGGGCTTGAGGATTTAATTGTTAGTGGTTCTTTTCTCTATCTGTGAGTGAGATGAGCTAATGTTTATCTATGTTCAGTTTTGTCCTTGGAAAATTGTATCTTTGTTGAAATACTTTTGTCCGGAGAATGGCTCTGGCCAGATATATGTTAATGAAAGATAAACACAGCTGGAGCAGTTGTCCAGTTACCCCAAATGTATAAGGGAAGTTGTGCCCAAGATTGAGATGCAATCGTGAGATTACATGTACGCATAACATGGAAATGCACGGTAAATGGGAAGAATCATAGCTGTTATTACATATGAAGATTACAACAAGAAACAGCCAGTTCATTCAGAAGGCAGTAATCCCATAACACCTTGTGTGATGGTTTCCAAGATTACAACAAGAAACAGCCAGTTCATTCAAAAGGCAGTAATCCCATAACACCTTGTGTGATGGTTTCCTCTAACAGAACCCTTAGTTCTGATAGGTTGACCTTCTGAACTCTAGTTGTCACTGCTGTATACTCCCATGGACTTTCGCTACCAGTGGCTCTAATAAAATATGTAAATAAATAGTACTTATAATGACCTTAGAAGTTGTCTTAGTTAGAGTTTCCATTGCTGTGAAGAGACAACATGACCACAACAACTCTCATAGAGGAAAACATTTAATTGGGGTGGCTTACAGTTTCAGAGGTTCAGTCCATCATCATCATGGCAGGGAGCATGGCAGCGTGCAGGCAGACATGGTGCTGGCTACATCTTAATCAGAAGGTATCAGGAAATGGTCTGTATGTCACACTGAGTGAAGCTTGCACAAGAGAGACCTCAAAACCCGCCCCCATAGTGACACACTTCCTCCAACAAGGCCTTACCTACTCGAACAAAGCCACACTTTCTAATAGTGCCACTACCTATAGGCTTATGGGGGCCAGTTACATTCAAAGTACCACAGAGGTTTACATAGAATATTATAATGACCTAATTACAATAAGGGAGTGTCTTTCCTTTGTTAAGATTAATTTCACATCTACATATTAACTGACCATCAGATTATTATAATTCATATCTCAATGATCACAAATTTACTTAATTTATATTTGGCTCAACTACTATAATAGTACATCGAAAGAAATGTATATAAAATATAATCTTATGACTCTATTAAAAGGACATCTGTTTTTGGTTCTTATTTCTTCTCATTGTTTTAAACTTTATATAAAGCATTGGTTAGGATATTTTGCAACTACATGACTCAGTACTGGGAACCCGTAGAGAACAAATGTAGCAGGATCTAGAGCACAGTGAAAGAACCACTGAGAGTACAGAGGAGTGGAATGATTCCACTGAAATGTTATTCCATTTGAATACTTCTTCAAAAAAAAAAAATAGATGATCATCCTGTTAGACTCAATAGCACCTGATCCTGAGGGTTTATGCATGTACTTAGGGTGTTTTGTTCTGTTTTTACTGCTAAGTGTATATATACTTTACTTATACTCACACATTCCCTTGTCACTCTTTTAAAACTTATTTTTAATTTTTAATTATGTGTCTGCGTCTGTCTGTCTGTGGGTATTTGCATGAGAATACAGGGGCCTGTAGAGATTAGGTGATGGTATCAGATTCCCTGGCGTTAGGGTTACAGGAAGTTGTGAGCCACTTGACATGAGTTCTTGGAACTGAAATCCAGTTCTCTGCAAGAGCAGGAACTACTCTTAATGACTGATCCATCTCTCCAGCCTCCCATCTCATTCATTATTTGATATATCTAGTGATGATAACAGGAGATAAGAATAAGTGAGGCCATTTTAAGAGCAGGGACCCTGAGAATTAGCAGGTTAATTCCTGTCCCTGGCCAACAACAGGAAGTATTTTCGATCCTGTACGGGCTAGAGGCCAGGGATGCCAAAAGGAAGCTCTGGTTTCTTTTCTCTCCTCTCCTAACGATCACCTCTACCTGGAAGCTATTTGTGAGGGTGTGACTGAAACTCCAGCCCCAGAGACTAATCCTTTCCAGTGAACAGTTTGGAATTAGATCTCCAGATTTTCATGGTAGAAGTAGGTTATTCCCTGATTTTAGCCCATCTAAATGATTTTAGTGTCTTAACTCTTGAATGGATTATGTTAGGCAGCTAGACAAGGATTCACACCACTGAGGCCATTGAGGCTGGACCTGTCTCTCATTGTTTGGCTTTGGTCCCCGCTTCTCATCTTTTGGTAACAGTAGAAAGGTAAACATCAGCTTTGCCACTACTTAGGTCTCTTGGTCAACAGAATCAAATGCCTACGGCCCTGGATAGAATATGATATTATAATCTGCTCCGAAGACTAGAACATTCTATACTATTACCTTCTTTAAGAGTTAATCCCTCTGAGCCTGTCAATTGTCTGGGCCAAGAGACCATCCCTCAAGAAGACTGATACACCTAAAGCTATAGGATATAGGAAGAATAGTTATTCCTTTAATGAAATAATGTATTTATTAGTCCCAGAAACCCTTGCTCCATGCAACTGCATGTGAAGGGGATGAACCTACAGATCCAAAACAGCAGGATCTTCATGACACAGGACAACAGGATATCCAAGAGGAACCCCAGTGAGGACCCATTATCAGTGGTGTGGCAGAAACCAGAGGCCTGGAGCCAGACCAATGACTCATGGTAGCGAACACTTGTAAGTAAAAATGAACAGACTAAAGGGTAAACTGTGTGTCTAAATGGGCCACACTACAGCTTCCATGATAAGATTCTTTTTCTTTTTCTTCTTCGGTTTTTCTTTAAAAATTTTTTTCTAACGGGGTTTGGGGGGAGGTTGCAAGGGCAGAGGGTGATGCAAAGAGACAGGGAGATAAGTGGGATGGGAATGTATGATGTGAAGTCCGCAAAGAGTCAATAAAAGTAAAAAAAAAAAAAAAAAAAAAGAAGAGTCCACATCACATGACTTAAGGTCTGACTTGCACTTCAGTGTGAAGAAAAAGCATTTACTGGCCTAAGCAAATCCTTCTGTTGTGATCAAGTTTCAGCAAAGCACAGTGCATTCTGCCTCTACTGCCTGCAATGAAATTTGTGATAACAACATCAGATAGACTGGAGCACAATGACATTTTAGCAATGACCACCTTAAGAGAATGTGTCTGCTAATGTGATTGACAGTTTAAATGCTAATAGAAATTTAGTTAGGTTTTCAAAATTGTTGTCTTGACTAAAGACTTTATCCAGTTCTCATTTTCTTCAAAAATGCAGATTCAATCAGAATTATTCAAGGAAAAAAATAGGAAATTCAAACTTTCTTTTAAAGTTAAGAAAACTAAACTTAACTTGCTATGTTGGCACATAAGTTGTCTTCTGCTTAGTTTAGTATTCTGGCATATACTGAAATGCATTATGTACTATTTAGTATGAGAACCGTATGTGTGTTTAAATCTACAGTGTTCATGTTGCAGATCTGTGGAGCTTAATTATCATACATATTCATATTACTTGACAACTCACAAACACTGAGAGAAGCTCTATTATGATACTTCTGTGTGCATCTCCAGTTTCCTTTGAAGACTAAAAATAATGTTCACAAGAATAGAAGTTGCTTCATAGAACCTTGATAGTCAAAGAAAGCGCAAGCACCATCTATTCCAATCCATTTCCTTTATGGTTGAGGAACTCAAGGCTTGTCCAGTAAGTCGCACTCAGTTGATGGTCAGAACAAGGCTAGAAAAGGAATCTTCCCCTAATTCCCTTTACTTTCTTCCAAAAGATAGATCTAACCATGGCTCCCTAGAAAGTAAATGGTAAAGAGGAAAAACTGTAAGTTAAATGAGGTCAGTATATTGAGAATTCCTTGATAGAGTTGATGCAATACTTAGGGCACATTACAGAAGACCTTCCCAGTCATTTGTTGCTCTTACAATGTGAACACACTGTGCTGAAGTTCTCAGTTCCAATGGTAGAGGTGTATATCCTAACTGGTTGCCTATTTCTCATCATGCACCACTTCCATTACTTCTAGAGCATCTCACCTTGATTAAATACAGGATCATGAGCCACATATTCCCTTGGTTAAAATTCTTCAGTGAATTTGCATTGTCTACACAGGTCAAAGACTTCACTTAGCCCTGTCCACATCTTCACCTCGTCTCTTAGACTGTCTCGATCTTTCCCCTTTCATTATGCACCCTGGCTGTAGCTTCTACTGTGCATTTGAGCTTTGCCCTCCCTTGCACCTGAAGTGTCTTCATTAGTTAACAGCCTCATTCCACTTTCCTGGCTCATTTTTGAGGCTTCAGGTGACATTATCAGCTGGCTCTCCTTAATACCTCCAGTGCTTCCCAACTTCCTTAATTTTATTCTTTTGCCTCAATTATGTATTTCTCCCTGCATAATTAATCATTGTTTTTAAAACAGATAATGACAAAACACTGTGTTATCTGTCTACTCCACCTAATTTACTGTGGGTTATTTGCAGGTTTAGTTTAGAGCAAGCATAAGGTCTGATATATTGTAAGAGCTTGGTATGAACTCAGTGAATGTCACTGGGATAATTAAATGATGAATAATTAAATGAGCTAACATATACAAAATGCATAGGATAGTAGTTGGCATATTAAACATAGAGCATGTCAAGGAATAAATGAATAAACGTATGTGTTCTTCTGAGTCATGAACATTATGCTTCAACAGGAGTCAGACAGCAAATGGATGTTCACTGGAATTTGTGGGGAGAACTGAGAAAAACATACCTTATATTGATCCTGCAGAGAGTTCTAAAGTGAACTGTGTAAAAATCACATGCTCCATCCAGAGAGTTTCATGGAAGTTCTCTGGGTGTACAAAGAATATGGCCTGCTGCCATTGTTCTAGGAGAGGCATCTTCCTCATTCCTAGGTATCATTAAGACTTTCAGTCTGTGACAGTTTTATGCCTAATGCATCCACTAGGGGTCTAACTTAAATACAGACCTCTCATTGCAGTACTGTAATCCTGGGGGAAACAGTTCCATTTCCTGCTTGGCTGTAGTGAAAGTTGCTATGTTCTCTGCAAGGGTTCATTGTCAGCCAAGCTCCCATCATACTCTGTAGAGCAGTAATAAATTAAACTTCTTAAGGAGGGTACTTTTCTCCTGGTTTATGTTGCTTTCCCACTCTTACTAGAAATGGGTGAATAGCATGGGCAATTCCAACATCTTACCCATGGCTTATATAGGTTACCATCTGAAAGTAGCAGCTGGACCCAGTCATTTCTGGTACTGAGTTAATTTTTTATATTTTATTTTTATTATAGATCTGTTGCATAGTATAAATTTGGACTTTTGAAATTCTTTCTCTCCCTCTGCCCTACCAGCTGCCATTCTAAAAGCATCACAAATTCTAGAGTTCATTTCATTCCCACTCGAAGTACAGTACATTGTTGATAAACTTATTTTACATAGTAATCATTCATCTGTTTATGAACCTTCAGCTCCCCTTTAGGATATGTTAATTTATATTAGAAAAATTAAACTTAATATTTTCATAGTCCTTTGTATTTGATAATAATTTCACAAACACTATGGTATATAGCCTTTGCAATTTATTGTGTAGGAATTAATTTGTCACATTCATTTTACAGTTTCAGTGACTTCTCAAGGCCACACAACAAGGAAATATCAGCAAAAGAATGATAATCCTGGCTTGGGGCATAATGCATGTATTCATATTTACTAGAAATTAATGTGCAATATCAGCCATTAAAGCACCCTAGGAGATAACGTTCCATGAGCATTTGTTTTCTTGGACTGAGAGGTTCTTAGAGAAGAGAATTAAAGGATTAATTTGAGAGTAAGCCATGCTCTGTGGGAAAGTGAATGTTTGCAAACCAACAGAACTGACATATTCTTCCTGCGAATTTTAAATATCATGATATTAATTAACACATTGTCATCACGCTGGTTATTCTCTATGTAAAATGAAAATGTATCTTGACTTATCTCCACTTTGTCCTTTATGCTTCTAACATAATAGAAAACAGAAATACTGTCTAGAAAACATTTTCCATTCTCCTTTCTGTGATTTACTTTTTTGTTGTTGTTTATTTTTTTAAAAAACTTCACTAATAACTTATTATGAGAAGTCACTTTATAAATTTCTGAGGATGTAGACAAAATTCCCTGCTCTAAATATTTGCACACAGGTTATATATAGCCACTCATTCTTGTGTGTGTGAATCTATCTAAAATTTCTGTGTTCTCACAAATTATTTGTAAGAATAGCAACAAAAAATTAAGTGAGGAATTATTTTCTCAATTTAGTATTAAAATATTTTGGCTCGCCTAGTGGCAGAAAAGAGTGTAGTTTTGGACCAACTGGCAACAGAAAGGGAAGGCTCATGACACCTTGAAATGGACCATGCAAAAGACTGTGTAACTGAAGGTCTAGGAAATACTTCTTTCTTCTAGTGTTTAGATTTAATCCTTTTGGACCTCCATATCATGATGTAAATGCCATTATTTGTATCCTTCTTATTCCCCAAGTCATCATTGGCAGCATTTCTCATCTTATTTCTTTGACTTCTGTGACCTTCTCTGCGCCACATGTACATTTCATCCTGAAGAGTGTCTTGTCAGTTCTTCCTGATGGTAGACTTCCCTTCTACAGGTCCTAACCAAACTTCCCTAAACCAGTGATGTAGAGGAGAATGTAGGAGTAGCATGCAGAGAGAGAGGGATTAGACAGCAGGCCTTCCTTTGGAAACGGTGCATGTGATGAGTATAAAAAGTCTTCAGGTGGAAAATAGAACAGCACAAAGATCAGAAAGGAAAAAGTGAGGAGGTTATTAATGTGATTAATCATTTATGCCTATGTGAAAATTTACAGTACCTGAACATACACTTTAACTGCTTGAATATATAAATCTTAGAGCAACCAAGGAAGAAATAGTACACCATTTAGTTATTAAGCAAACAAAGAAGGATAGAATAGAATAATAAGATATTGAACTGAAGAAAGGCAGGAAAAGGGAGGAAAGAGAAAAAGTAATGGACGAGACATGAAGACAAGGCATTGCTACCAACAGTGTCAATAATCACATTAAATGTAAAGGCAAATGATGTCCTGATAAAGATGCAGTGATTTTCAGGTTGGATTAAAGAACAATATATGAAGATATACTTCTTATAAGAAAGAACTTTAAATAAACATGAATGGTTTGAGAGTAAAAGAATGTAAACATGTACAATTAATGAACTTTGCTTAAATGGAAACTTAAATGGCTACATTATTATTATATTTCATAACAAAAATTGCTAGAAATGAAAAGTTCCACTTAATAAAATAGAAGTCTAGGCCTGGAGAGATGGCTCAGAGGTTAAGAGCACCGATTGCTCTTCAAAGGTCCTGAGTTCAATTCCCGGCACCCACATGGTGGCTTATAACCATCTGTAATGAGATCTGGCAATCTTTAATTATAAATAATTAAATAAATAAATATATAAATATAAATAATAATAAATAAATAAATCTTTTAAAAAATAAAATAAAATAGAAGTTATCAGGAGTCTATACACATAATAAACATTAATATAATGAAAAACAAAGGTTCACAATGCACAAAGATCGTCAAGCTGATAAGTGTGGTAAATAAACATAGACAAATCTACAATCACAGTGAAAGTTTTTAAGAACTGATAGAATATGTGTGAGGGAAAGCAGCAGGGATGTAGAAGACTTGGATACAATTATTGACATTCATACAAGGCTCTACCTACATGAAATATATACCCAAATTGTCATCTTCTAATTAAAATTATTCTAAACAAATTGGAAAGTATTTAGATAATATATAGCATGCATTCTGATGATGTATAAATTAAATAAAAATAACAGAAAATGAGGAAAAGGTATTTCAAGTTAGTGGCCTCAGGTTTCAATTTAAGAAACTAGGAAAACGTAAGATGTTAAAGGAAAAATAAACAGAAGAATAGGGATGAGACGAGAACAGAAATTCACCGAAATAATGGGAAAACAGTGGAAAAAACAGTGAATGGAAAAAATATATTTCTTGAGGAAAACAATAAAATTACCTAAGACTGATTAAGAGGAAAAGAAACCAATTAGGAATGAGAGGGGTTGTGTAAATATAGAGTTGATAGACATTAAAATAGTTAACAAGGAAAATTTGTTAACAACTTTAAGTCAACAAGTTTGACAAATTAGATGAAATGGAATCAATTCTAGGAAATGCTGGCCACCAGAGCTCACTCAAGAAATAATATATACACTGAATTATTGTATATCCATCGTGAAAATTAAATTTATGACTATAAGTCTTTTGTAAAGAAAACTTTCAAGCTGTACATCTTCACTGGTCCATAAATAGATAGTACCAACTATATAGATTCTATCAAAAAATTAAAGAGAAAGAAATACTTCCCAAGTCATTTATGAGGCCAGCATGATTCTGAGAGCAAACTAAGAGAAAAATAATTGTAAAGACAGCATAGATATATACCATTCATATCTAACTCCTATAAAAAAGACTTACTTTTACAGTGTGTGTGTGTGTGTGTGTGTGTGTGTGTGTGTGTGTGTGTGTGTGTGTGTGAGAGAGAGAGAGAGTGAATGTGAGTGCTGGTACCCACCAAAGCCAGAAGACGGTGTTGGATCTCCTGAAGCTGGAGCTACAGGTAGTTGTGAATCAATGTGGGTACTAGGAACCGAATTCAGGTCCTTCACAAGAGCAGCAAGTACTATTAGCCCTGGAGTTGTTGCTCCAGCCTCATAACTTTAGCCAAACTTTCCAATAAATCTTTTGGAAAATGAGATTTTTACATGAAAAGATAATATATCAGGAATAAATGTAGTTTATCATGAAATGTAACATTGGCTTAACATTTAAGTAATCAACTGATAGAATTCTCCATGCAGAAAAAAAAATGGACAAAAATTCAGTGTCCTTTCCTTGTTAAAACTCAGCACTACAGTAAGAGAAAATTCTGGTAAAAGACATCTACAAAAATTCCTCAATGAGTATAACACCGAATAACACTAGGAAAAGTAAGGAGGAACGGGTACTGTATCCGGGTTGTTTACTCTGCATTATATTGGAAGTCCCAACCAAAGCAATAAAGAAAAAGAAAAAAGAAAGAAACAACAACAACAAAAACAACCAAACAAATAAAAACCAACCAAACAGGCATTCAGGTTTCAGGAGTAAGGAAACTTACTCTTTGCTAATAATGTGATAGCCTATGTAGAAGTCCAACAGAATCATAACGCTAGATCTAATAACTGAACATAATATGCTTGCAGGATGTAAAGGTGATGTATAAAAATCAATTGTAGTTATACATACTAACCACAAGCAATTGTACATCATAACATTGACATTTGTAGTAGCAGTAAAATATAGAGTTCTGAGTAATAAATAAGACAAAATGGCGCAATTCCTGCATACTGGAAACTCTGCAAAGATTCCTAACAGTTTTTAAAGGAGACCTAGTAAGATCTACTACTAATTTGGGGAGATTGCTGTGGCTTGGGTATTAACATCCCCTGAAGGCTTCCTATGGCTTGGTTGTCAGCTTCTGGGTTTCTGGGATGTAACTGGATTATGAGAGCTCTGACTTCATCAGTTCATAGATTAGCTGGTTCATATTTGGATGACATTATTGGGGGGTGGTAGAAACTAGGGGGTGGGAAAATAGGCCACAGGGGCATGTCTCTGATGGGCATGTGTGTTCTTGGCCCTTTCTCTCAACCTCTCACAAGGTGAACAGCTCTGTTTTGCCATGAGCTCCGTATGTTATTCTGACTCACTCTTGCATGGCACCAGTGAGTCAAGTGGTGATGGATCAAAGCCTCTCAAAGAAATCCAGAAGAAACCCTTCCTCCCTTAAGCTGTTTGGTACAGATGATTTTGTCATCATGATGGAAAATGACTCACACAGAGGATTAATATTAAGATGCCAATTTCCCTACACGTGTGTGAGAACACCTAAACAAAAATATGGTGACAGTGTCACAGACAAGAAGTGATGAAACTGAGTGTCCCTGGTGTAGGTGGTAGTTACAGGCACTCAGGACAAAATTTGGTTTCTTTCAAAACTAAACTCACACTTACAGCTCAGAAAGATAGCCCTTCTCATTCATTCCAGAGAAAGGAGAACTTTATGTGTAGATAAATATCTATATTCATGATTGTTGGCAGTTTTTATATGTAATAACTCCAATGTAGGAGCAACCAAAATACCCTTTAGCAGGTTAACAGATAAATGAATGTGGCATATTCAAACCATGGAAGGCTGCTCAGCAGTGAAGTTGATACATACATATATAATCATTCAAAGTTCACTCTTGGTGTTGTGCATTCTACAGGTTTGGATAAATGTATATTGACAGTATCTCCATCATACTTCACTGCCTACAAACTTCCTTTCCCTCACTAAGTCTTAGCAACACTGAACTTTCTACTGTCTCTATATGTACATCTTCCCCAGAATGTTATTGTAGTTATAAATATGCAGCATGTAACATTTTCAGATTCCCTTCTATCATTTAGTAACATGCTTATGAGGTTCTTCTGTCTTTTCATGGCATGAAAGTTCTTTTTGTTTGGAGCTGAATTATACTCTACTGCCTGGATATATTGAATTTATTATCCCTTCACCTACATGACACCAAGTTTCTTCTTGGTTTTGTCATATCTGAATTATGCTAATCTATCTGTATTCGGGTTTTATATGGACACACATTGAACTCATTGGGTGAAGTCTAAGGAGTGTGATTGTTGTTACATAGACTTCTAAAGTGACTGTACCACTTCACACTTCCACCAGCAATGAGTAAGAATCCCTGTTGTTTCTCTTTCTTGTCATTTGGTGCTGTCAGGTTGTTGTTGTTTCTTACCTTAAACATTTTAATTGATATGAAATAGTACATTGTTGTTGCTTTAGATTGTGTTTCCATGACAACATATAGAGATGAGGAATCAATGAATGGTTTTCAGAGAAATGAGATGACTGAGATGGGAGACAGGATGTATATAATGCAGTAGCATGAGAAGCATCTTTGGTGTGATGGACAGTTTGTATTATGCTTGTGGTGGTGGGTAGACAAATTTGCATGTGATGCAAAGATAAAGAAACACACACACAATGCATGGCAAATTATTGGTCCTGATATTAACTGTATTGTGTAAATGTTGGAGTAAACAAGTTGAAGGATACACAAAATGTCTCTAAACTACTTTTGCAACTTCTTGTAAATCAATAGTTACTTCAAAACAAGAGGTTTTTAAATGTCAATTCTCCCCCAAATGGTGAATAGATTCCAGAGTGTACTATTCAAGGTCCAGAGGATATTTTTATAGAAGTTGCCATGCTGTTTTCAAATTTCATGTCAAAGTTTAAAAGAACTAAAATCATCAATACAACCATGAGGAAGATGGAAGAAACTGGAAGAATTAAGCCATCTCACTTACTGTAAATCTATAGTAATATCAAGATGTAGACTATTGATAAGAAGACAAGTAGATCAATAAAACAGTGTTCAGAACATAACCCACATGTAAATGGTTAGTTTGCTTTTAGATAAAAATAAAAAGATGATTCAAAGGAAGAAGAGAACAGTCATTCTATTAACTGTGCTGCAACAATAAGTCAGATACAAGGCAATTGACTAGGAACATAGCTCAGGAGGACACAAGCTTAACATGAGCAAGGCCCTGGGTTTGCTTTATGCTGTTAAACATATACATGCACACATACATACACACATATACACATTCCCTACACAGACATGCATGTGTACATTGGTACATTAAACTCTTTGCAATCTTTGCAAACTTTCTAGGTTTGGATTTAGTACCTCTGCTGTACTACTTAATTAATTAATCTAGGAAACTTTGACAAAATGACCACTCCTTTTAAATTATTTATTTTTTATTCTTTGACAATTTCATGCATGTAATTGTTTTCACCCCCATTAATCTCATTCCCCTTCTATGTTGATTTGAATAGGATGTCCCACACAAGTCTCAGGAATTTAAATTATCCATCCCCAGTTAGTGGTTTGGGTAAGACTGGGAGATGTGGTATTGCTGGAGGAAGTATGTCACCAGGAGTGGGCTTTGTGGTTTTAAAAGACTCTGGTCATCAGCTCTCTTGGCTAACTGTTTGTGGATCAAGATGTGAGCTCACAGCTGCTGCTCCAGGATCATGCCTGCCTGCCAGCTTCCATGTTGCCTACCATGATGGTTATGGACTCTGAAGGGTCTAGAACAGTCAGCCCCAAATAAATTCTTCCTTCTATAAGTTGCTTTGGTCATATTGTTTAATTGAAGCAATAGGAAAGTAACTAATAGACCTTCCTCCTTCTGAAGCATTTTTTTTTATTTCCAAAGAGTCCACTTCTTAAATTCTTGATATTTTTTTTTTTGTATGTGAGAGACCCACTGAGTTTAATTAGGGTTTTTGACGTGAGCATGGACCCTAGGTTATTTATTGGAGCAGGAACAACTTACCTGTGGCTACACTACCAAAGAAAATAACATTCTCTAGCCTTCATTAAAAATAGCCCCTCAGGGAGGGAAGGGCCTCATGAGCTCCTCCTCCCTGATCCATGATGAATGGCTGACCAGGCCAATCGCGTGCAGGTCTTGTGGAGGCAAACACATCTGTAGTAAGTTCATGAACGCAAAGGCCATGCTAAGTCCAGAAGACATCTATTGCGGTACACCCTTCCCATCTTCTGGCTCTTAATGCACTTTCCATCCGCTCTAATGTAATAGTCTCTGAGTCTTTGGTGGGGAGATAATAGATGACCCATTTAGGGCTGAGTATGCCACTGTCAATTATTTGTAGTCCTTTGAGCAGTTATGAGTCTCTGTATTAAGATGTTTTCTCCTTTAATACAAAGTTGCCATAGATTGATCAAATGGGCCTCATTTGCAGTTTGGGTTCTGCCACAGGCTAACAATAGGACTTCAAGTAGGCTGTTTAACTCCTTGAAGAGCTCTGACTACCTGTAAATGCATTTGTGATACATTTGCTCTGCTCAAAGCCCCATGTCAGCGTTGAGTGACGTGTTTTTATGTGTGCCAGCCTCTTGCCAGGAACACATTAGGTTCAATCAACATCCAATTGTCGCACTTCTGCCTGCCTTAGCTCTAGCGGCGCGGCAGCGTCTGCTTCCCCAGTCTGTCTTCCTTCTTCCGCGGGGGTTGGTTTCTTTCAGAATGAGATGAGTAAGCATAGCTCAGCACCTCACACAGAGAACTCAACTTGATTTTCCTTAAGCCCCTCAATCCTTTCCAAGCCCTGTAAGCATTGCTGGGCAGCTCCACGCACCACACACCCTCCTGAGAACACTCACCTGGTAAGAGCGAGGCATTCCTGCCCACTCTTCAACACAATTTCAGGGACTCCCTCCATGTTTAACACCTCGGAAAACATGGATTTCTGCAGAGCAATTTGATCCCCCTCAACCTAGAGCTGACTTCTCTGAAAGCCAATCGATATATCAATGAAAATATAAACCAAAATAAATATAAACCAAAATAAAACCCTACTCCTCTGGTACTTAGGTGTACCTCCTAGTAGGCCTACTATTTAAGAAACCCTTTTTAGTCTGTCTTACTTTGTGCTTAGATTTTCTCCAAAACCAGTAATCTGTGAGAACAAGAATATTTTTGAACCATATAAATGACTTCATACCGTGCACAGTTTTTATTTGTTGCATTGGTTTGGATGATGTAAATTTAATGGCCACATGTAGCCATGCCACTTTCCATTCTCTCTCTCTCTCTCTCTCTCTCTCTCTCTCTCTCTCTCTCTCTCTCTCTCTCTCTGGGATTCCTTTTACCTGTACTGATCTGGAAGATGGAGCCACAATAGAAACCACACGTCCTCCATGAAACATCATGGTATCAGCCTAAGTTAGTCTCGACCTCCCATGGCCTTCAGCTGTGGGGTCGGGATTTTAGAACTCGGTACCAGTCACTAGCTGTGGGAAATTGAGCAAGGTATTTAATCCTCGATTATCTGTAACTTGAAAATGGAGATAATAGTGTCTATCTCTCAGGACCATTGTGAGGACCAAATGAGGCGATGCATATGGAAGTTCTTTGCAAATTAAGCCAGAATAAACAAATGAAAGGGATAATTATGCCCAGGACAGCCCTCATCACAATGCCTTGAATTCTACTTTCTCGTGAGTGGCTATGTCTCCTGAATCCTTTTGAGAAAAGATTTGAGAGTCAAGCTGTTTTATCCATCTTTATAAATCCTACAATGCTTTACACACACAGGCAGGCTTAGTGTGTGGTGGGGCCAATCTCCTCTCCCTCCGTGAAGCAATATTGTTGTTTCTCTATGTAGCCAGTGGTTGATACACACATTTGCCCTTACAAAGTTTCACTAGAAGACTGTTTTCACAGGGGAAAGGGTGAATTATCACTCCCCTGCACCCCCAATAAGTACCACATGTTCAAAGCCTGCAGAACAAGTTGCCGGCACGATTCATCAAATGATTATAGGAATTCAGGAAACAGCAAGTCCTCATTAAACCAAAATAACAATCCACAGCAGATGCACACTCTATTTTCAAGCTAGGCTCTTGTGTTTCATTATCCCAGAGTTGTGGAGTCAAAGCTTGCAACAGAGAAACTGAGCTGGAAGCCGAAATAGGACGACTGTACAGCTCTTGTGGAGAAGGCTAAATTGGAATGGCAGATGTTTATAGTTAGAGTCAAGACCATCTTCCAACTAAGGAGAGAACACAGCTCTCGACTGACTGCTGACTTTCTAGATCTAAAGTCGAAGAATATTGTTGGAATTTCTACTGTAAAGCCTTTTATATAACCAACTCAGGAGTTTTTAATCGTCCTCCTGGTAGAGTTAGGTCTTTCTCTTTGTATTTCCAATACCCTATGACCACCTCTGGCTAGCACACAGCACACTGTCTAGCAACAAGAGCTGGTTCTATGTCAGTCTAGTCTGCCTTCGTTTTGTTTTGTTTTTTAATGTGTTGTATGTGTGTGTACATGTGTGTGCATATGTGTGTACACATATGTGTATGTGCATGTGTAAGTCCTAGATAGATATTGGGTATCTTCTACTACTTCACCATTTCTTTTTATTACAGGGTCTTACTGTGTCACCCTGGCTGTCCTGGAACTAACTCTCTCTCTAGACCATGCTGGCCTCGAACTTACAGAGATCTGTCTGCCTCTGCCTCCAGATTAAAGATGTGTTACACTATTCCCTAGCCAGTTACATGTTCTTAAGAGGCTTGGAGCACAGAGACTGAACTAATTAAATAGTGCTAAGTTTGGGCATAGTCTTCTAGGAAGAAATGTTGATGTACCAGTAGATGTGATTCTGCATTTCTGAAGAGAGCTGTGGACTGAAAGTACACATGTGTGAGCCCTCACCATGTGCAAGAGAAGAGCCAGGGCTGTGGGAGAGAGTGGAGAGGAGCAAAGGAAGCGCTAAAGGCTCAGATTCACCATTTATTTACTTGGCGAAAGAATTTGGGCAAGCCATCAATGATCCTGAGTGCTGAGTTTTAAAAAAAAGTATTCAAAAATTTACCTGACAAATGATTTCAAGAAAGCATGTTATAAGCCAGCTGTGCAAAATGTTGGGGGAAACAGTAATACATACATGTGATGTGAGCTCTCTTTGAAAATAAGCATTACTTACAGGGAGACAGATAAATGGATGCTACTTAGGGTGGGGCCAGGATGGATTTGGTTCCATTTTGAAAAGCAGTCACTCTAGTCCTGGAAGAGCAGGACAGATTTCTGACAGAATGCTGTCTAAGAGAAACGCATGGCAATTATTCGTGTGAAGACTGGAGAGTAAGAGGAGGTGAGCCAGACGGAGGGGCAAGAAGGACAAACCCCCAGGCGGCAAGAGGCATGAGTGAATTTGAGGACCTGTGAGCATTTTCGAACGCGCTAAGAGAGAATGAAGGGAGGAGAGAGGAGTCTAAATTAGGATGCACCTTGGTGGTTGATTGTGGGAGGCTGGCTGCCATCTCAAAGGGAGTGAAAAGTCATGGAGATGTTGTTAGCTGGGGAACTTGATCAGTGAAACGATATTTTAGAGATGTCATTCTCATTGCAGGGTGGAAACTATATTAACACAGGAAGGCAAGTTAGGAAGCCATCAAGAGTCCAGATGCAGAACAAAGACCCCGGGAGTCCAGACAACGGCTTCAAAAATGAAAGCCAAACAAACTGCTGGTTTCTAGAAGCAATGAGAAGGTCCAACACAGGAGCAACCTGAGTTCTTGGAACGAGCAGAAGTCCAGAGAAAGTGGATTTTGGTACAAGGTGGTATGTGTGCCAAGTACTGTTTGTCACATATTCATTACACATTGTGCACATGGATAAGTGACACACTGCCCATACATGTGTACAATGATCATGTGCTGATTAAAACATGCCAGTCAGCCTTTTATATAAGTAAATAACACATTAATAAACCGGACTTCAACAAAAGGATGGCAGTTTGCTGTTGGCTTAGCAATGAGAAGTGACTTTAACTCAACCGTCATTGTGACTCCTGATTTTTCACACTCGATGTGCATTTGTGTTTGTCCTCAGACACTATCAACTAGAACATTCTCAGTTTTAACCACGCAAACCCCCAAGCACAGACCTCAGCATCTAACCTCGCTTCCTTCCCTTCTGTAGAAAGAGAGGGTGCTCATCCAAGTCAGCATCAAGGCCTTCCCCCAGTCCCTTTGAAACCATTATTTCAAGAAGGAAAACATTGTTGCTGTTCACACTACCAGTCCCATACCCTCCCTCCTCTTCCCACAGAACGGGCATTCTCAGGAAGTGAACACATAACATCCTGTTCCCGTTTCACACGCCATTGCATGCTCAGGGTTCTCCACACCTGACAAATAGTGGATGCTCACTAAACAGTGTTGAACCCATGAATTAACAGAAAAAGAAAAAAAAAATCTAGTTTTAAGTGTGTTGGGGACACAGAAGGACTATACGTTTATGAGAATAAGTTAGGAAAGAGAAGTTATTATTTAAGGTTGGGGGGTGCCTGTGAATATAAGAACTGTGGGCTTTGGGAATTATGTTGGCCATTTGTACGTCTTTATTTGGTATTTTAGATAAAATGTTGGACATTTAAAATTTCGTGGAATGTAACATCAGTGGCATGCGATACACTTTTTTACAAGTAGATAATTATATTTCCGTATTTCTTGCTCATAGGAAGGTTATTTTTTAGTTTGCTATCACTGTACGGGCATGGGGGGGAGTTATTACTATAGCAACCACTGCATTTAGCACATGTGTAGCTGGGACACAGAAAGCCTTTCTCCTTTAAAAAAAATTATGACATGATTCAAGGATAGGATGCTTCAAAATATTACTGTGGCTCAGTGGATACGGAGGAGAAAGAGAGGGGAGAAAGGGAGAAGGGAGGAGGCAGACACACACAGATGGATGTGGGTTAGATGCAGTCCCCTGAATGACATGTGAGCAGACCAATAAGGCTGTTTTCCACACCAATGGGAGGAAGGTAAATGTGGAAATAGGTAAATGAATCAGTTCTGAGGCTCCATGTCTACTCATATACTCACATTTGAGGAAAATCCTCTTTACACCTGCTGGTTGCTATGGAAACACTCTCTGTACATGTGTGGCTCCATAAGAAAGACACCCCATAACATAAGTAACATAGAGACTTAAGAAGGGGCCAGGAAAGCAGGGTGGCCCTAGATGATTTCATCCCAAGTTAGTGTTACATGCTCAAGGAGTCCTGGTAATCGTAGGAATAGGTTTGTCACTACGTGGTAAGTGCAAGGTCACTGACACCAGTTCAGGAAATCCATTGCTATTTACACATCATCCGGCTGAGGAGTCTTGAAGAAAGGAGACAGAAGCCTGACTTCTCATAGCAAGTCTGTACTGTGCTACTGTGAGCAACTCAGTTTCGTGCCCTGTGCCTTATTTTCTCCTTATCAAAGGGGGAAGCCAGGACTGCCTCAGTCAGAAGCTTGCAATGACGAGAGGCTGTGAATGATGAACAAGGTACAGTTTCCAACCAGCTTAAAAATAAAGAAATCCACTGGACCAGGAAATGAAAGTTTCAGACAGGCATGGTGGCTCATGCCTGCAATTTCAGTATTTAGGAGGCAGAGCCAAGAGAACCACTGTGAGCTAGAGGTCAGCAAAGAATATACTATGAGTTCCAGGCAAGCTTGGACTGCGGAGTGAGACCTTGTCCCCCCAAATAAAAAACTATGTCCATGTTTGTGTATATATGTGCATGTATGCACAAGTGCATAAAAGTGCATGTACTTGTATGAATGTGTGCACATGTATGTGCGTGCATGTATGTATGTCAGTATGTGGGTACATATGTGCATATTCTTGTGTGAGTTGTGAACATGTGTGCATGTGTGTATGTATGTTTCTGAACATATGATGCATATGCTTGCTTGTGTATATGTGAGTATGTGTGCAAGTGTGGGTGCACATACATGTGTTAAAGCGTCAGTAAATCTGCACTTGATATAGGGAAGGCTGATGGAAGAATTAGCTTCTGACCCAGATGATCAGAAATGATCAGATGATCTACTAGATGTGCTAGTAGAGAAGAGAGATGGGACAGGCTGAGCAAGAGAGATGCATATACGAGACTTTGGGTGATAAAAGAGACGTGGAAAGTTTATCAAGAAGTCTGTGTGCCGAGGCAAAGATGCTGTGAAGTGCTTAGCCCTAAATGGGACATTTGTATCACAGCTTTTCCTCTTAGCATTCAGCCATCATTGCAAAGGAGGGAGTAAAATGACTGTTACAAAACTGAGTTTACTCTCCAAACCGTGCTTTGGGGAAATGAGTGAACTGTTTCCCCTGCCTGGAAATGACATTTCTCCCAGGAAGCTATGCTCACTGAATCAGCCAAAGTCTTCCTCATTTATCAGAGATTTCTACATCCTTGCTCAACACGCAAGCAAGGTCATTCTTCAGTCTCTTGTTGGGGAATGGCCTGTGCATGAGGGAGGTGTTGTCCATGGCTCTGGTGGCCGTGGTGATGATATTTCTTGAATTGTCATTGAATATTGTCATTACTCTTATGTTCCTCTAAACTCCTTGGATGAATTCCATCTAGATTTAATTTACAGTTTGTTTGAAATTCCATTTCCCAATTCTTTTCAATTAAAAAAACAAATGATACTCAGAACATATTTCCTTCCAACTTGGAATTCACATTGCTTTCTGGATGGAATGTGACAGCTGGGATTCTAGTGTGCCTCCCGAAGCACAGAAAAATGAAGAGAGGATCTAAATCTTGATCCCACTGCATACATTTCTGGATTAACTGCTGGCTCAGCCATTGACCAGAAATAGAATCATTAAATGGCTATCACAGGAGGCAACTAAAACAATCAGACTGGAAATGAACACGCTATCTATTTTTAAGTGTCTAGATGACTGAATTGGATCTAATACCTTGTGGTCACTTCTCATTTAAAAGATTAAATGATGTCTGAAATCTACTTACTTAAAGGGTTTTTAATTTATCATACTTGATGTATAACTAAGTTAGTATTAACATTTAGATTGAATTTATAAAGATACACAGGAGGTCATACATGAATACAAACTTCATCCACTTAACCTTTCATTCATTTTATTAATTTAGACATACATTTCAGTCTACTTTTGTGCCACCTACTGTTTCCATGTTACTCATAGAGATCATTACCATAAAACACAGCTCTGACCTCAAAGAAAATAAGATACAGCTTATTCGTGAACCAAATATGAGTCACCATGGCCTGGGAACAGGAATTCAGGCTACCTCTCAAAATATGCTCAACTGTGAAAACAATTTCATGACTCTTTTATAGTTACAGAACAAAAGAAAGTCATATATTGAGGTTTCTTTCTGTTTGGTTTACTTGCTTTTCAAATCCATGGTTGAAAACATCATGTGGGTAGGTTTAGCCCAGCTGGGAAGTCTCTGCTGTAGGTCTCAGATGCCATGTGGGGCTTGTGGAAGCTAGTGAGTGAGCTCTTAAGTTAAGGCCCCGGAGGTTCCAGGTGATGATCAGAAGGATATTAGGTCAGACCCAGAGGTCGGCAATAAATGGCTATTAAGAAGCTCCTGATCGCGACATATAATTTGATCACAGGCTTGCAAACTCCCAGCTCCCCACAATCACAAAGTTCCAATCAGTCAACTAGACCTGCACAATCTAGTGTAAGTATGACTCCACATCTGTGTGTGGGGGATATTTAGTTCACAGCACTATACAATCAAACAAACATGAGCCTGGAGCTCAAGAAACTTCAAAGAACTAAAAAGCATAATATGTAGCATGGAGTGTTATGTTAAAATTGCTACAGATGTGAATGAGGGTCAGAGAAACAGCAGCAGGATCATAAGGAAGGCTGGGGCTGGTGGTGTATCTCAGTGACTGAGCACTTACCTAGCTGTGTGGGGATTCAACCTCAGCGTGGAAGAAAGAAATCATACTGGGCAATCAGGAAGTGTTCCCTGGAAAAAGGAATGGCTATACCTGGTGTGTGTGTGTGTGTGTGTGTGTGTGTGTGTGTGTGTGTGTGTGAGAGAGAGAGAGAGAGAGAGAGAGAGAGAGAGAGAGAGAGAGAGAGAGAGAGTCAGAGAGAGACAGAGAGAGACAGAGAGAGACAGAGACAGAGAGACGGGGAGGGGGAAGGAAGAGAGGGAGAGGGGGAGGACTAGAGATTCCTTAAGAAACTTGTTGTGGAGCCATGCGGTGGTGGCGCACGCCTTTAATCCCAGCACTCGGGAGGCAGAGCCAGGAGGATCTCTGTGAGTTCGAGGCCAGCCTGGGCTACCAAGTGAGTTACAGGAGAGGCGCAAAGCTACACAGAGAAACTCTGTCTCGAAAAACCAAAAAAAAAAAAAAAAAAAAAAAGAAGCTGGTGTGTCTGAATGAGAGGAAAATGCAGTACAGGGAACATTTTCAGCACAGACGTGTGGAGAATGGGGGAAAGCATAAATTGTCTGTGTAAACTTGAGTGAAGGGTGCAGGGATGCTGTTGGCAGGACAGGGTGAGTCCATGGAAGAGAAGCCTATGGGAGGAAAGCAGGGGAGGACACAAACAAAATTTGCTCCTAATCAAAGCTTTAACGTGTATCCTGAAAAGTACTTCTTTTGGAAATCTCCTGTGGCCTCAGCAATTCTTAGAAGTGCCTATAGAACAATGAACTCTACCTTGAATGTCCACAGGACCCTCGTGGTACTCAGTACCCTTTCTAAAGTTGCCTGCATCCCTGTATGGAACACAAGCCATGCCTTCTCCATCCTTGTATCTCCTGGGCTTGGTATTAAGTATGGCTCATGGCAGTATGCGTTTGTTAACATTTTTAAAATACATAAGTGAATGGTCAGGTCACAATCCGCCACATCCTCCGGGGACTATACTCCAGACTTGCTTCTCCTTCCCTCCCATCTCCACCTTGTCAGGCTGAAATCTGTTTGTAGAACGTATCACAGGTTCTGCTGGAGTTTACATTAATGAGTGATCGTTTGACTCATGCACCCCCCCTTCACCACACTTTTAACCCTCTGTGGATCCATCCCACCAACCTCTGTTTATTCTATTCTATTCTAAGTGTTGTGAGGGCAGGATCTCTGTCTGTTCAGTTCACAGTTGTATTCCCAGATGGTACTGCAGTGTCTGGGTTATGGTGGATATCCCATTAAGTGCTACCTCAGTGTCTGGATGTATGAATGAATGCTAGCCATCGGGAGTTATTGAGAGAACCTTACCGAGTGAATGGTTTAACAGATTACATTTACATTCGGGCCAGATCCCACCACCAAAGCAATACTGAATAGTGAACTGAAAGGTGAGAATCTTGGAAGCAACATGATCGGATGAGAGTCCACAGGAGCATAATCCTGGGGAATGATAAGAGACTGAAGTCAATTGTGTCAGAGGGAGTAGCACACGAAGACACACACTGAGGCAAGAGACAGATGGACAGACTTATAGATACCACAAAGTTAAGCTTAGAGCAAGGTATATTATTGGATGAGAGAGACAGAATTGAGACATCTGGGATGAACCTTACAGATTGAGTTTCAAGGAGGAAAAGACCCAGAGACAGAAATTAGCATGGAGGAGGTTCGTGAGGGAACATTCCTGGCATTAATATCTGTGGACTTCACTTCTGGCCATAAGTGATACGACAATGTGACATGTGAGTAGGACAAAAATTAACCCAAAAAAGATCCAGAAATGAAAGAAATGGTGAAATTAGTGAAGTAGACGCTGAAATGACTTCTGTATAAAATGTGTTCCACACACTCAACAATCACAGGATGAGGCAAGCATAGTGGAGAGATAAATAGAAAACATTTTAACAGGATTCTAAAAAGGGAAGATGGTATCCCAAGTAGGGATTTAACTGATGGAATTATCAGGGAGTTAGACACTAGGAATGAGATGACCCAGTGGACCGAAGGCAGAACAACTCTTCTTCCAAGCCAACCACAGGGAGGGGACCCACGGACATACGTGAAGAGGGAGAGGGTTCCATGGGCACCAAGCATAGCACTTGTTGGGAAGCCTTTGGGAACTTGAACTCGGAACAGATTTCAGTCTGACAAGGTGGAGATGGGAGAGAAGGACAAGTGAGTCCAGAGTATAGTTCCCAGAGGATGTGGTGGATTATGACCTGATCATCCACTTAGGTACTTAAAAATGTTTACCAAAATATATTGCCATGAGCCATACTTTGTACTGACCCTAGGAGATATAAGGATGTAGAAGGCACGGCTTGTGTTCCATACAGGGATGCAAGCAACTTCAGAAAGGGTGCTGAGGTCAATGAGGGCCTCATGGGCGTTTAAGGAGGTCTCTCTTTCAAGGTCTGAAGGATTCTTGTTGAAGCCTCTACTCTACAAACCTTCCTTAATCATCATCATCATCATTGACTGAAACACAGAATGTTAAGTTTAATATACGTGATATAGCTCAGTGTTAGCATGTTTGCTGATATGTTCAAATCCCATGTTAGATCGCCAGAACCCTGCAGACAGGCTTGGATCACAGCTTCCTCCTTTCCCATTCTTATTTATGTCTGTCCTCTCATTGACAACACTTCTGCATGCATCTGCCTTTTCAATTTGACACTGGACATCATAAAGACAAGAACATTTTCTGTAAGCATATTTGTAATTGACATAAAGTATATGTAAAATAAACATTTCATTTTAAAATATGCAATCAATGGCATTAACTACATTCATGAAGATGTATCACTATGTTCATTTTTTTTCCTCTCAAAGAATCCTATTCAATTTTTGTATCTTTTCATGGTGCATGACCTGTGTAAATTTAACCAACATTTATTTACTGAATCATTTAGCTGATGAATGAATTAATACAATTCTCTAGAGATTAGCTATAAATATACGTCAATTCAGACATTTTTATACCAAAAAAAAAAAAAAAATGAAGACGCAGAACAGAGGCTAGAAAACTGAAATAAGTTGTCACTACTAAGTGAAGCGACATCAAAGGGAGTTCATTCACAGAGAGGATCTGTGTTAATGAGGAACCAAAAGATAAGCTTTTGATGAAAAAGCATGTGGCAGAATTCAGTGTCATCTATATGTGGAGGACAGCTTTCCTAGTCAGTAGAAAACTTCCAACAGAGACAGGCCTGACTTCTGGAAGGGTTAGGAAGTACTCAAAAATGGTTTTGATATCTAATCAGCTATTTCCCCCTCCCATTTCCTTAGAGGAGGGCGTGTTGATCCTAGCATGGCCTTTGAGGTTAAAAAAAGAAACCAACAGTGACAATTTCCTGGTTCTCCATTAACGTACAAACTGTTGGACCCTAATGATAGGATGGTCACTGTTGATTAGATTTTACAGTGATGATACAGGGTTTTTTTGGCAAGGGGGAGGGTTGAAACAGAGAGAGAAGGGCAAAAAACAATCAGAAATTGTAGGTCATGTGGAAAAATCAAGAAAGGTTTGTTTTACGCTACTGTCTTTTTTCATGTTACACACATTGACTAACTTGCCACATCTGCTTGCTCCACTCTGTCCTGTGAAGAACTAGTCATCTCATTGCCGTCCACCAGGAGGGCTGTGTATGACCCAGGTCAGAGTCCTAGGAGTACGGCATGGAATACTTTTCACAACAAGTATAGTGAAAAGATCCAGAAATGCCAGAATAAGGCCTTTAATAAGCACCTACTGTTCTATGGATTTTTGTGGTAGTGTGTTTGCTTTTGTATGAATTTACTTATTTCTTACTGTAGCTTTTATGGAACAAGCTTAATAAATGATTGTGTGCTCTCTCTCCTTACAGTAACTGTTGGCCCATTCCTAACCTCAGCTAGCAAATATGAGAAGCGCACACACCCTCTTCTTCCCAGGGCAGGACAGTGCCAATTTTGTATAAGAGCAAGAGTCGTTATTAACTTCAAGCCTCATACAAACTCTTCTCACTTCTTTCTGTGAGAGAAAAGCATGTTCAGTTATTGTGTTTTTGATTGCTAGGTTCTCATCTGTATGACAAAGGACTCTACAATTAATGGAAGTTACCATCAAGAGAATATATGTAACTATATATATATACAGTTAATATATGTCACACACACATACACACACACACACACATACACATATATGCATCCCTCAAGAGACGCTTAGCAAAACTCAGCCATTCACTGGTACTTTCCCTTTGTATAGGGATATTTTCCTCACCTCCCTTTAGAGTAACTTGTTTGTTTAAAAGAATCATGATCACAGATCCAGGCAAAGATATGTGTGTTCAAATATCAGTTCAAAGATATTGTAGTGATATTTAATCTGAATTTTACTTATAAATTTAAAATCCAACTGTTATGGAATATTTGTTTACCCTGTATGAAGATGTGTCACTGTGATTGGTTTAATAAAAAACCGAATGGCCAATAGCTAGGCAGGAGAGAATAAGTGGGACTTCCAGAGAGAGAGAGAGAACTTGAAGAAGAAGAGATACGGGGAGAATGCCAGTAAGACAGACCAAGTCAGACAGAGGAGAGGGAACCAAGCCACCTGATAGAACATAGGTTAATAGAAGCAGGTTAATTTGAGTCATAAGAGCTAGTTGGGAAAAAAAAAACCTAAGCTAAGGCCAAGCTTTTATAATTAGTATTAAATCTCTATGTCCTTATTTGTGGGCTGGCAGTCCTAATGAGAAAGTACTACTACGTTCATCTTTGATGAGCATTTAAAAAGAAGCTTTATAATTTCTTCATCACTAAATTATTTTAATCCCCACGATGATCCCGAAGAAGACACAGGGACACTCATGAGGAAAACTTGCTTAGACCCAGGAATTACATTAGGTCACATTAGGGGTAGAAGCCTCATTTGAAATTCTAACTTCATCCTGTTAAAACATATAGATAGATAAATAGACAGAGTTGCAGAGATTTGGGGGACAAGACCTCATTATGTTGTCCAGGCTAATCCCCCTGCCTCACCCTCACAGGTACGTATTACAGATACGTACCGTCGTACCTGGCACAAATTACTTTTAACTGGAACATACTTGTACATCTTTAGAGTACAATATAAGCTGAAGTGTGTATTCAATATGTCATGGTCAAATTAAGATATTAGCATTTCTGTGTTCCCAAGCATTTATTATTTCACTGTTTTGAGAATCATTGGTTCCTTCTTATTTAGTTACGTGGAAATGTGCATAAAATTGCTGTGGGCAGTAGTCACACTACTGTGCCCTAGAACACCCAAGCCATCGCCTGCTGTGGATCTTCATTGCTATACCTGTTATCTCAACTCCCTGGGTGCCCCTCACCTTTGCACCATCCAGTGACCATTGTCCTCGCTACTTCTGGAGACCGACTTTTTTGGTTTTTGTTTTTTTTTTCTACAAGTAAGGCTCTGCAATATCTGTTTTCTATGCTCAGCTTATTTCATTTATTACACTGTCCTCCATTTCCATCTATTTTTCCACAAATGAGAGGATTTATTTTCGGATTGAGTACTATGGCATTGTGTTACTGTTCACATTTTCTTTATCCATCCATCCATCCATGCACACTGCCATCAAGTCCTTATCTTGACTGCTGTACAATAAACATGGTATGCCCAGGCCCCTGGTACTCTGATTCCATTTTATTTAGTTCAATACCTGGTAGTGAAATAGCTATGTTATATGTTGGTTCTATTTTTAGTTATCGGAGGAACTGACATGTGATTTCCCATGTTGACTGTAATATATCACTGAAAGTGGGAGAGAATTTCTTTCTTTTTTTTTTTTTTGCATCCTTGATAGCATTTATTATCTTCTGTTTTTTTTTGTTTTTTTTTTTTGTAACTGCCATTCCAGAGGCGATGAGACAATTTCTCATTGTGGTTTTATTTTTTATCTTTCTGATCATCAGTGCTGATGAGCATTTTTTTTCCTTTGGGAAATATCTATTCAGATCAGTTTTCTATTGCTTAAGTAGATTATTTGATTTATCATTTCCCTATATATCTGGATATTAACATTGCTTATCAGATGAATAATTAACCAATATTTTCTTTAATTCTTAAGGTTCTCTTGGTTTCAACCATTTCATTTTAGATGCAAAATATTTTATTTGATAAAGTCAAAGTTAATCTAATTAATTTGATAAAGTTACTCACAATTTTTCTTAATCGTGAAAATATTAGCATTGATTCTTCTTTTAGAAAAAGAAATATAACACTGGAGAGATTGAGAGAGGGGGAGAGAGAGAGACAGACAGACAGAGGCAGAGACAAAGACAGAGTTAGAGAGTCGAGTCACAGAGCTATGCTGTCTTCTGCAGTCAGAGGAAAGTTCTAGCACAAGGATGTGTAAGGAAATTGTAGCCCACTTGGGAGCACAGTGAAGCTCCAGAGGAGGAAGAGCCCTGAGAATAGACACCCTGCTGGACTGGGCCTGGAGCCAGTGCTCACTCTGCTCACCCTCTCTCTGCAGCATGCTTCCCCTCTCTACAGCCCTGCCCTCCCTGTTCCCTCCCACTGGCTGCTCTCCTGAGTTTATCTGCTCAGCAGTGGGCTCCGGTGGGAACCTCGGTGATTTGGCTGTGCTGTAAACTGTTTTTCCAGACTCTCTTTGGCTCTCTTCAGAGAGAAGATGTGGGCAGGCAAAGCAAAGCAGAAGCCTGACCTTGCTGCCATCTGGCCCAGCTTCCTAAATTGACATTTGCTTTTACAGACATTGGTGGAGCCCGAGCACTTCATGCTTGTGTTGGCGAAGCTGTATCTTACATTGCATCCAGATTCCTCTGAGGCTCCTGAGTAACAGTTCTGAGGTGGAGTACTAAATGGTAGAGTATTGGGGGAGATGGGTAATAAAAGAGAGGGGAGCAAGGTAAGCATTTGGGCAGTGTGACTTGAGAAATACTGACAATCCCATCCTTGCCAAAGAAAAGATTCTTCAGCACAAGGAGAGGTTAGATGATCAGCCTGGCTGCTAGCCTAGGGATGCTCTGGGGAAGACATTGACAAAGAAGGACGAGAAGAAGTAAAAAGTGGTTACAGAAAAGAAGAGAGGTGAGCCCATGGGATCATCACTGACTTGACCATTCCACCCCTCCTACCACTCTCTCCCAGGATATTTACCCCTTCATATTTACATCAGTTTCTGGATATGTCATGAGCCATAGTTGGTGCATGCCTGCATGTCTCCTTTGTACAGATTATGTATTCTAGTATTCTGATTAGAGCAAATATATAACATAAAGTGAGTGTATATAAGAATTCTCTCTTGTTACACATGGTCTTCTTGGGCTGACAGGAGAAATAAGACACATTTAGCAAGTGTTTTTCAGCTTACTCAAAAAAGACTAAAGTTCCTAATTTTCTTTTATGTGTTGAACTGATAAACTTTATTTTTCTCATAAAAGATTCCAATTGTATCCACAGAGGTGACCTCAAAACAGATTGAGCTGTTCGCAAAACAGGCTGACACATTTTCTGAGGCTGGAGGACAAGGGCACCCAGGCATGAAGCTTCTGATGGCTTGTCCCAAGGCATGAAAGTACCAGTTCGGTTTTGAATAGACTACTTGCCAAAATCCAAGACACAAAGCAATCTTTCCAGGGAGAGGGAAGAAGGAAGATGGGCTAACTGACACGAAGCAGCAGAAAAAAAAGTGGTGTGGACAGGGCTGAGCGTGGACAGGGCTGAATGGTGTGGACAGGGATTCCTGGTCTCTAGAAGAGGTGTTTGTATTTTTCCTGCTTTCAACTTCTCACCCCACACTGTGCTGCATGATGCTGTGGCACCTTCAGGAAAAGCAGAGAGCAAGCTTTTCTTTCTTTCTTCCCTTGATGATGCTGTTAAATGCTACATGCTCTGGCATTGCAGCCTTGGAAATAAGAAAGCACCATGGAATCCCTGAAAACCGCAGCTGACCCAGGCTGTCATCTGGTCAATAGTATTCATTTCTACTCTAGAGTCAGGGCATACAGAAATGATAGTCTGTGCTCAGAAGTCTATCCACAGTGACAACAATGCCATGTGGAGTGGGAGAGATGGCTCAGTGGTTAAGAGTACAGGCTGCTCTTCCAGAGGAATCAGGTTCAATTCCCAGTACCCACATGATGACTCACAACTACCAGGTACTCCAGTTCCAGTGGATCCAGCTCCCACTTCTGGCTACCATCGGCACCAGGCAATCATGTAGTACAAACATACGTTCAAGCAAAACACCCATAAACATAAAGCAAAATATGAATTTAGAAGAAAATATTGTCATGGCTATTTCAAAAAATTCTCTTTTTTTGACACCAAGTTGAAGTTTATTAAGAACTTATTGTAATAATAACAATCAATGTAAGAGAGAACAGGTACCAAGAGAACATTGGTACATGCATAGAAAGGCCCAAGCTTCTCAGGAGATCCACCTTCTAAGCATTCTTGAGCTGTCAAGCAATCATTACATTTATTTGTAGATTGAAACCTAAATAATTGGAGATACCTTGGGTCTTTCCCCTCTATTGACTATCGGGATGGATTTCCATACTGGAAAGTAGCATCTGATTCTGATGTCCTAGAGAAAGGATTTGCATTAGGAGTTGTCTCTTATATTAATTTATTTTCTCTAGCTACAACAAGGTCCCAGAAACTTGATGTTTTACCTCAAAACACTGTATATTCAGTTCATATTTTTGAAGGCTGAAAGTCCAAGGTTGGGTGGTCCCATCTGTTTAGTCCCTGGTGAATGTCTCCTTGAATGGAATGCATTGTTGTGGACAAGAGCATTGGGAGTGTGTGCAAAATCACATGATGGGGCAGAAAGCCAGAGAAAAGAATGGCCACACATTATAACAACACACTTTCACAGGAGCCAACACTCTGCTAGAGCAGATTAACCATTGCTGAAGGCAGTGTGGCTTATGACAAGTTTTGTACTAAGTCCTAGTGTTATAGGTTCCACCACCTCTCAATATTGCCACACTGGGGACCACGTCTCCACCATACAAACTTCGGAGGCCCAAACCCATCCTAATCAATAAAGCACGTTTTCTGTATAGACACATATTTTAGGCTTTCTGATTCACTGGTCTTCACTGCAAATACCCAACTTTGCTCTCTGCCTTTCAAGTAGCCACAGACAGTGTGTAAACAATGTGCCATACGTGAGTCCGCAAGCACATATTCATGTCATCATAACTTGCACAATGGCTTTCATCTTTCTGTTCTAGAGTTTGTACTCTACTCTTTTGCACAACAATATTATGTGCTGAAAATTTCTGCTTAGCTCTTTTAAATGTTATATGGTACTTAATTATATTTTATTTTTATAAAAATGACTTGCTAAAAATTCTCCTGTCATCAAATATTTGGATTTTCTCCGATTTGCTCTTGTGAGCTAAATAAAGCCACTGTAAAAAAAATCTCTGTAAAAGTGACATGCAAGAAGGTTAAAATCCAAATGTAAAAATGATATTACTTATGCTAGCTCTACTAATTATTATTTTGAAACATGATAGCATTTTATACTCCAAACATAGTTGATGATTTTTAATGTAGCTGGATTAAAAATTCATGGATGGCTCTCTCACATTGAATTATCTGTTGGAAAAGTATCCAACACAACCTGTACTGAGATACATGGTTTGATCTGAATATTTTCATCTGAAATTTTTTACACCATAGTTCCCTACAGATCTTACATGTTCCTTCCCATAGCCAATGATGTATCGCAATATTACTTCACAAATTCTGCTGTGGTGACAGCTTAAGTACTTCAATCTATGTTCAAATAGTGTCCTTTCTTACTCTAAATCATATAGTTTTGTCAACATTGTCAATAACCTCATAATTAACCTCCAGTTACTGTCATACTCAAGCTCAGTATGTTCTTTTCCCAATAAGGGAAAGTTGAATCTGAAAGCTAATTGCATCTTGCTAGAATAAAAACAAAAAACAAAAAACACTTTCCCAGCTCAGAGCTCAGAGCCCCTTGAGTTTCCAAGGCCAGTCTAGATTCTTCCTATTTAGGCTTATGGGATGCTGCTGTCTAAAGTAGAAGATAGGGATGCAAGAAAGCAGTGTGAGGAGCTTTTCTGAGGCATTCCTTTGTTTTCAGGATGAATCTCATCCAGTGGTAGCATCTAGGAAACAAAACACCTAATTAAAACAATCCAGATGGACGGTGATCCTAACACACTGCGTCCTGACTTCTGTTATGCCCAATTTGTATCTTTAAGCATTTAAGCTAACTCCGTGTGTGTGTGTGTGTGTGTGTGTGTGTGTGTGTGTGTGTGTGTGTGTGTGTTTAAGGAGAAGAGATGATATGTGGTGTGGTCTAGACCAAATATTTCTCAAATTATTACTGGTAAAGAAAGTACTTGTTTTTTTTTTTTTTTTTTGATCTTCAAAATGTTACCAACTAATATTGTACTTTCATGAACTACAGCAAAGATTATTATCAGAAAATGAACATGAAAGATTACTATCATTTTGCACTTAGCATCAGAGACTGTTTAGGCCCTCAGGTGGAGCAACTCTCAAATATCAAACTAAGAAGAACAGTATCATATCTGATGCTCAAAAACCAAGGTGCAATCTAGGATCTAGGAAAATGAGAAATGAAAGAGTAGGGGGTGTACATGACTTTAATGTACCATCTAATAAACAGGGTTCGGTGTGCATCAAATCCCCACAGAATAACAACCTAGCAAAACTAGCTGAGGAATTCAGCAAGGTTGCCAAATACACTATCAACAAGAAGTGATAATTTAAAAAAATGCATTCATAACATGAAGAATTTCTAAAATTCCTAAAAATAGAAATAGCAGTGAATGTACAGGGAATGCATAAAATATTACAGGTTGGAGCTTCTGTTATAAGACACAAGAGAAGATTTGACAATGGACTGAATTACTTAGTATAAATTGGTCAGCTCTTCCCTAAGCTAATCACATATTCATTTTATTCCTACATAAATTTCAGCAGAAACTTCTGAGAAACTTTGGCAAGTTGATTCTACAATGAACCTCACAGTTATGATTCACAAATTGTTAAGAAAATCGCGCACACGCGCGCGCGCGCACACACACACACACACACACACACACACGAAATGCAAAAGGAAAAGCTTCCCATAGCAAACAGATAGCAATAGGTACTAGCCCATCCACAGACGCACCAAACATATAACAGATAAAGATGACCATCCTGTAATCAAACATATAGGAATAATAAGAAGGAAATAGAAAGGCTGTTAAAGGGATGTTTTTATAAAAGCTGATTTACTATACCTAAAATAAACATTTTAGACTCTTATTTCATGTTATATAGACTTTAGTTTAAAGACCTAAATGTAAAATGTACAACCATAAATTATAAGGATATTATTCTGTAAACCAGTGATTCTCAACCTTCCTAATGCTGTGACCCTTTAATATGGTTCCTCATGTTGTGGAGATCCCCCAACTATAAAATTATTTTCGTTGCTACTTCATAACTATAGTTTTGCTACTGTTATGAAGCATATTGTAAATATTTTTGGAGATTGAGGTTTGCCAAAGAGGCTGTGACCCACAGGTTGAGAAGCACTGTCATAATTTCCATTTAGAATGGGCACAATAATCTTAACATATATGTACTGTACTCAGAGGAGATGATAGCAAAGTTGAAAATCAATGGGGTTATAAAATAAGTGCCCATTGATCATTGGGGAACAGTAGGAAGATGTGTAAACAATTTACAATGATAATTCACAAAAGGAGAAATCTGAATGACTACAATCAGATTCTTAGCCTCATCAGTAATCAGAAGCATAGCAATTAAGGCAATGGTGATATACCATTTCAGAGTCACTCAACAGGCAAAATTTAAAAGTCACAGGGCTCCAAGTTATAAACAAGTGGAAGGAACAGGAGCCCATGTTGCACACTTGATAGAGTTGGCCCAGTCAGTTTTTCCTGGGAGTTCTCACAGGGGCCGATAAGGTACCACGTAGGGAAGAGTGCAGTAGCATTGTGTATATACAAGCTGTCCATTGTCAGATGGAAAGCTAAGCTGCCAGGAGAAATGTAGCGAGTTCACCTCAAGCATTGCACTGGGCATGGGCATAAGAACTACAATGCAGAAGCTAAAAGCCCATTTGTACACAAACTACTGCTGCTCATTTTTCACAGGGGTATGCCCACAGAGTGATGCAGATTAAGCCTCTTTAGTGCACACTAAACTATAAGACTAGTAATGGAAGATGGCAGGCAAAAGGAACATAGAAAATGAAGAAAAGGTTGAACTATGAGGTCAAACATGAAAGGGTACCGTGAGTTGACATGAGAGGTTGATAAATTAAATCTCCACCTAAATCCAAAATGCTCAAGACAAAAACCCGAGACAGACCATCTTTAACAGTCCAGGAAGGCAGAACATGGGAGCACAGGAACCCCCTAAAGAGCAGAACATGCAGATTAAGGGCCTATTGCTAAACTTATGGACTGTATTTCTCTTGACTGGTCCCCTTCAATCCTGTGGAGCTCTTTCAAATTTTGCAATGTTGAAAACTAGCCAAGTGGGGAGAGGAGGGGGTGGTTTCTCTTTCCCCTGAAGCTGGTGATAGTGATTCTCTGGCCAAGGTAGCCTAGAAACGCCTGCGTGTGTTCTTGCCTGAGTCCTATTTTCCATGTTCTCCTCTACATGCTGGCAGTAGCAAATGTCTCATGATGGCTGATGTCCAAAGAACCCGAAGCCAGAGCTTTGCTCTGGGAGAGCATCCAGAAGAGTCATTTGGATTCCATGGTCGAAGAGACCCAGACTTTAAGGAGGACCAGGAGCCTATGCTGACTGCCTCTCCGAGCCTTTGCAAGTTGAAGAGGTGAAAGGCTGCTTCTTGGTGCTTCTAAGGGTGGCATGCTTCCCTTAATGCCTGTTCTTGCCCCAGGATGCTCAAATGTTTAGGAATATTTCAAGGGCAGGCGGTCCAGCATCACTCATCAGAAGAGGGAGATTATGGATTTTTGTTTTCGATGTTGCCCCACCTCCAAATTGGGTATGAAGATGTGCTGGGTAGGGTTTTTCTCTTGAGTGCTGTGTTTAGGAAAAAGCTGCCATGCGCTCATCTGTCAGCGTGGAGAAACACTGGAAATACCTGTATAAAATAGTACAACTCATCTGAGGGCCTTTTCAGTCTTGTCGTATATTTCTTGATGTGCTCAGAATATTAAAGTTTAAAAATTTTATTAAACTTTATTAAATTTTTAAAGTTTATCATATGATAACTTGTTTATTATTTATTTATTTATTTATTTATTTATTTATTTATTTATTTATTTATTTATTTATTTATTGGTTTTTCAAGACAAGGTTTCTCTGTGTAGCTTTGCACACCTTTCCTGGAACTCACTCTGTAGACCAGGCTGGCCTCGAACTCACAGAGATCCACCTGCCTCTGCCTCCCGAGTGCTAGGATTAAAGGTGTGCGCCACCACCGCCCAGCGTTTATTTATTTTTTTTTTAAAAATCTCATTTCATAGTTTTAACAAAACTGCTAAATAGCTGTTATCTTTCCCATTTATCAATAAACAATGTTAGAGAGATAACCTGCATGCCTGAGAGGTTGCGGTTAGGACACAGTAGAGCCCAGATACAATACCCGTCCATAGGGGTTGCTGTGTGCAGCCTCACCCCATCCTGATATTGGTGTTGAAAGCTTCTGCTAGGATTGAGACAGATGTTGTTTATGGGACAGATGGAAAACAGTTATCCTCAGAACCTCAGTACGATGAATTAGCTCTAATTATGCAGATGTAATCTGAAAGCTGGTCTCACAGTTACACAGAGCTCCTGTGACCTTGAAAAAGTAAAGCACAGATTTTTTTCTTAAGTTCCCAAGTTTCAGTCCACTTACTAATTAGAGAAAGTAAAACAGTTCGGTACCCAACAAATAGAAGATCCAGTCAATATACATGTCCTTCCCATATCCTTCCACATATAAAGGCACAGTGGGATTTTAGGGGAGAGGACTGGATATCAGAGACTTTAGGGGAGGGACAACTACAAGACCAGGAGTGGCAAAGTTCAAGTTAGTCTGAAAGGATGCCAAGAGACTGCAAGGCAATGAAACCTATTTTTCCAATTTCACCTAAGGCCAGGCCTTTCTGTCTGTTCACATAACGGCCATTTTCTGTGCCAATTCCCAGGGAGAGCTGACGGTCCCCAACATGGTATGAGTTTTAAGTCTTCCTTACCACCTCTAAATCTACTCGAAGGTTCTGCTGAGAAGGAATCCATGGTTGGTCCCTGTTGTGTTAAATGACAGGTCCTGACCCTTCTCTCCATGTCTTAGTTGGTTTTGTTCAGGTGTAAGAGTATCACCGGCTGGCTAATGCTAATATATAATGAACAGACATTTATTGCTCATGATTCTGGAGACTGGGAAGTCTGAGGCTTCAGAGAGCACATTTGATGAGGGCATACTTGTTGTACTGTAAGTGGTAGATAGTATCATACACAAAGAGAAAGAAAGAAAGAGGGATGGGGAGGGAGGAGAGGAGAGAGGGAAGAAGAAAAGAGAATCCATCCTTTCATCAAGAACTCATTTTCTGGATGTGATGATTAACCTTCTCGGTAATGACGTAAGTCCACTGGTGGGGATAGAGCCCTCGTGGTCACCTTTAAGGTCCCATCTCTTTACACTGTTGAACTGGAGATTAAGTTTCCAAAATGTAAATTTTGAAGTTAACAAACCACATAGGACCACATACTTTGCTCAGATCAATGAATGTGCAGCTAGGGGTTTGACATCGTTCTTCATGAAGGCAGAAAGGAGTATGCCTTCATGGTCAGACAAGCCCAGCAACTGATTTCTTGCCACGTGTTAAGGCTGTAGGTCCTAAAATATTGGCTTGTCATTGAAGGCCTTGGTATTGACACCGGGGCTCTTGCTAGGCTTCTCTGTGTGACTGTAGATCTATGTTTCAATACTCAGGACCTCAACTTCGTCTTATCTAAACTTAGTATCATGAGGCTTGCTATTTTTAAAGTCATATGCAATTTTAAAACTACTTCTACATCACATCTTCAATTCCACCACTTGGAAATTGCACACATATTACTACCCTGTATTATGCATGAAAAGGCATCTCTGAGAGGTCTGAGAAATTGTCTAATATTCCGGGTGAATCCATGAGAGAGCTAGGAATACAAAACAGATCTTTATCCCCTTAGTAAAAATTGCCTTCCTCAATGGGAGCAGCTTCTCTCTGCTCACCCACAGGCAGCCTCTGGGTACCTCTCCACCTGCTCTTGTCTTCCTTAAAGACACAACCCCCGCCCCTGAGGACCCTTCGTTTTGTCCCACAATGATCCTTTTGTACTCTACTCTCTATAGGAACATTCTGTTCTTTTGACATTGGTGGGTCTCACCTCAGATCTTTATAGCTTCATGTGCTATTACACAGACTAAATCCTAGGTACAATACAAATTAGCTGGTTGACCATGGACAAGTTACCTAAACTTCTATAACCATTATTTTCTTATGTATACATGTGGAATAACACCAACTTCAAGCATTTGCTGTGAAAATGAACAAGATGATGTATGAAGATGTTTTTATAAAACAATAAAATGTTTTTATAAACTGTCACTTGATGTTGTCAGTTACTGAAACACGAAGTTTGAGTGGCAAGGCAGGAGAATGGTTCAGTCCTAACTGTGGTACTTTTGCTTATATAATAATGGAAAAGGGGTTCCCTATTCACGAATTTTAAACTTCATCTTTGATAGAAATACTTATATCTTCCTTTTAATGTTTTTGTGACAATACCGTGAAACTATGTGTTAAAGCTCCTAACAGGATGCCTGGGACTCAATAGCTTATGTTGCTGCTACCATCATGGCTGTCTTTGGAAGCAGAATATTTTCTTATACACTTCAGGGCCCATTGACACTAAACACAGTATTTTACAAATAATAGGGGACACATATATTTTTTGAAAGAATGACTGATTTTTTAAAAGTTCTATGAGGTAAAAGATGGAAAATGCTATAAATTTTTACAAGTCCTAGCCAAATACCATGCCTTGGTGTTTTTGTTCTGGTTAGAGACACCGTGTTATATAGCCGAGTGAATGAACCTAAATACAAATTAATTCTTGGGATTTATCCCAACTATTTCTTCCACTCCTAAAAAAAAAATGAAGAATAAGTATTTGCAAAGCACATCTTGTTTTCATTGCACATGTAGCTTTTTCAGGTCCTGCCAAGCATTAGATGACGAGTTCCATAGGAATGGAGTCCACATGTACAGTTCCCGGCATCCCCAGTATTCCAGTAAAATGCAGGCTAAGGGGAATTCTCAATGAATGGCTGCTGATGACCAAGATGGTCCCACATCCTACTGCCCAGGATTAGGATTAGATAGATTCTAAGTCTTCTAACATAGACTCCATTCTCTTTTCCTCCTTTCTGACTCTTTTGAGAATAGCTCAAATGCTTGAGCTAACTGAGAGAACTAAAATTCGCAGTGATTGCATTAAGTGGCTAATTATCAGCTGACGAATGAGAAAGGGAAGTGGGGATGGGCATCCAATGTTAAATTAATTAAGTGCACAGCTGGGCACTGAAGCCTCATCCCACCAGATGTAATGACTTTAGCCTCACACCTCCAGGTTGTTAATTCTAGGATCCATGATATTAAATATTAAGTAATTAAGAAAGAAAGGGCATGTCTCTAAATTGTAATATTCCTGGAGGTGGTTTGTCTTCTGGTTTGTAGCATCTCATATCATACAGTTTTCATTTGTATATTAGTTAGGTTTCTCTAGAGAAGGAGAGCTGATAAAATGAATATATAGTTAAAAAATACATATTGGTTTACATAATACAGTTGAAGTAGTAAAAAAGAAAAATGGCTGTGTCACCCTGGAGAGGTAGTTTCTCAGTCTATGATGCTGGGTGTCTCGGCAGTACCCATGCAGTGTTCAAGGCCTTGAAGATTCCTGGAGAGCTGCTGGTTTTCAGTCCACATTAGAAGCTTGAAGAAGCTGGTTATAACATCATCAGAGGAATCATCAGAGTCTTCAGTAAATATTGGAAGCCTGAGGGAGCTGGTGCTAACATTAGTGAAGGAATTATCTGTGACAATGATAGTGTTGATGAACTTTCCAAAGGTTGTGAAAGCCAAGCAAGCAAGGAAGCAAAAAACAAATGAACGAACGAACAAATAATGAATGAATGAATGAATGAATGAATAAGAAAAATGAAAAATATTTCCTTCTCCCATACACTTTATCCGGGCTTCAGCTGCCCCCATTTAGGTTGAGTCTTTCCATATTGATTAAGGTAGCCTGGACAATCCTCTCTAGATATGCTCACAAGTCAACTCAGTGTAGATAACCTCAATATAGACTCTCTCCCCAAGTTATTCTAGGTAGTGTCAAGTTCACAGTTAAAGCTAACCACCACAATTTGTATCACATCATCGGACCCTCATCATCACCTTGTGGGGAATATGGTGTCATGTCCATTTTCCAGATGAGGACACTGGAGAACAGCAATTAACTCACTCACTGGTTATGGCTGGTACAATCAGGTCATTGATAATTTGCTATGTCACAATTTCTGTAGGCCACTAACAGACTGACTGACTGCATCCTCATGGCAGACTTTGAGCCAAAAGCATCTTTAGCTGGATGCTTGGAAATAGACCTCAGCTTTTGCTGAAAGTTAAAGGGGTGAGGTCTATTTCCAAGCTTACTGAAAGTCCTCACCAGAATAACTTGCTAGGAGGCTATCAGACTAAGGGTCTCAGTTCCCTTATTAACCATTGAACAAGAGGATTCATCAGTTCCTTGCCATGTGTAGCTCTGTCTCCACAGAACAACTCACGGCATGATGACTGATTATCCTATAGTCACAATGAGAAACAGAAAACCCAATAGACCATGATCAGTTTTATTATACTCAGTTCATATGGTAGGTCAGTAAACCTAGCCACACTCAAGGGCCATGCCTATGAGGAGTCAGGGAAATTGGAGGCCATCTTAGAGGATACAACCATGGTAAAGAAAGGATCCAGTCTAGTTCAGTGTTCTTTTGGACACACCAGGTTTCATCAATCAGGATCCATTAATTGTCCCATTCACCTATACTCATTACAAGAACTGTTCTTTACACTAGGGACACAGGCGTAAAATAAGAATCCAGAGGAAGCCCATAATAATTGGATGAAGCATAGACAATTTACAAAACTGAGATCAAAACCACATTAAAGAAAAGATGGCAGCATCACGGGAAATCAAGTATAAAGCATGTAACCCATCCAGGAGCAGCTTCCTGGAGGGAGGAACTGACATTGGAGACCAGTGTTGATGGACCTGAGGGACTAGAAAAGATGACATAAGAGAAATGAAAAGATACTTTCCAATATCCACGAAGAGCACAAGTTTGAAAAAAATATTATCCATTTAACAAAATGCAAACTATTTTGTTCAACTGTTAAAAAAGAATCAGCTGGTCTTGAGTCTGGATAATTAAACTGCACGCAGTTGTTCTGAACTTCAATTCCATTGCAACAACACGGGGAACCTTTTAATAAGTTAAATGATGAGATAAAAACCACTGGAGTGGGGTCTAGCACAGATTCATTCTAAGTCACTCTAGGAGGTACAGGATGGCAGCAGGTGAAAATCGGTGGGCTCTCTCGTGCCAGGGCCATGCAGACCTTAAAACTTACACCTTCCTGAAAACATCAAGGACGGTGACTAAATGGAAATCGTGGTGTAGAAATCTCATTTACCTGCATAGCCTGGAGGACCAAAGAGAGGGGAAGAAAAGGACAAACAAGTGTCCGAGAAGGAAGCTGCTGCAGTAGTCTACATTAGAAGTCAGGGTTAGAAATAGTGACTTCAGCAGGAATGGAGACGTAGAGGGGAGAGTGAATATGAGACCAATAAGGCAATAAACTGTACCGATGTGGGATGTGAAGCAGAGGGAAGAGCAACAGGTAACTGGTGGCTTCTGGCTTGAGGAGAAAGGGAGACAATTGTTCAATTCCTCATGAAATGATAGATCAGAGGCAAATCAGAAATGAGTAATCAAATGGCATAGTTTGGGTGTAGTGCAGATAGGATGTCTGGATTGGGGTATTTAGTGGGTTCCTGAAATTACGGTTAGAAACTTATGAGAGAATGAATATGAGCTGGATGAAGTATCTAAGAGTCACAGGACCAAGGGAGTATTTGAGGAGTAGATGTCTCCTATGATTGAAAAGCAACAACTTGGGATTTGAAAGAAATCAGAAAACTAGGCATGACAGTGACGCCCGAGGCAAAAGAGTCATTAAAAGGGCTAACCAGCAGGGTCAAATGCTAAAGTCAAGAGAATAGCAAAAGCCTATGATTCAAACCTCTCATTGAGTGACGGCTGTGTATTAGGCACCTCACAGTTCTTTCAATGCAGAACTGGGGGCAACACATATGTGAACAACCCTAATTTAAACAAGGACAGCTGGTTATTTCACATATCCAGAGTCTGTGGAGAGAAAAACACCATGTTGATTAGGATTTACCCTTGGCTGATCACCATCCAAGAGCGCATCCAACCATCTCCAAAATACTTAAGTGTCTGCTAGGCATTAGGAAATGGATATTAGGTTGGTAACCAAGAGTATCGAGGGTTTCGTCACATATTATTCCTAGGGATTTTTATCTTGGGAAAAAGGGACAAGAAATCCACAGGGAAGGTGAGATGGAGAAGATTTGTCCAGAATTCATATCAAGGAAGTGGAAGACGATGGTACAAAAGTTTGATTCCCAAGCCTGTGGTCTTTGAAAGGCTCTTCGTGGCAATGGCTTCCATCACTTTTTCAAGAAGGGCATAAGTCCTTTCTTACTGTTTTTTTAGGCACTCATCATCCCATTCATGTATTTATGAAGGTGTTCTCTTTAAATAAGCAACTGGGGCCTTGCTTGTCTGTGGCTTCATCGGTTTATGACTAATTACTTCTGCATCTGTCAAGATTATTCAGAATTCTAATTTTACTCTGCAGGGGGTTAGTCATTCCGTACAACCCAGTACTAACTAAAATGAGAAATGCACTTAGCCTTGGTTGTCAAGCTCTAACAGCCATCACCCATATGGTAGGAGACCAGAACTACACCTTGAGCATGATTCATGGAGCATCCATCTCATGGTACAACGGCCCCTAGAGAAGGGCTTTGCCTAGCTTGTTAGACAGTTTGCTGTGGTTCAGTCATGTATTTTATAAAAGATGTGATAGACAGTATTTATTACTCATTTTATCTACAGCAGCCCATCCATCTGCCATAGAAGAGCATTTTATCAGTTTGCATGGATGGTTTTAAAACTGGATTGTTATTACGTACAGCTGTGAGTTCGTGTGTTAACACACTCATCATCTGACTTCCTCTAGGGTAGTCCTAAGAATCCAGATTGCAGGGACCAATCCACCATACGCATGAACTCTTTTACATCCCCTCTCATTTCTTACATCTCCTTTCTTTCCCAATGCTCAACTCTCATCTTTATTAATCCCTCTGTATTTCTTTTTCTTTCTTTTTTTTTTTTTTTTTGGTTTTTCGAGACAGGGTTTCTCTGTGTAGCTTTGCGCCTTTTCCTGGAACTCACTTGGTAGCCCAGGCTGGCCTCGAACTCACAGAGATCCGCCTGGCTCTGCCTCCCGAGTGCTGGGATTAAAGGCGTGCGCTACCACCGCCCGGCTCCCTCTGCATTTCTTTTTCATAAAAGGTTTATCTAGTCCAGCCCTGGAGTCATGCTCAGTGATGACACAGGCACACTTCCAACGAATACCAGGTTGTTGATGAATACTAGCCTTTCAATTGCTGTAGCCATCCATGTACACACATTTTTTTTTTTTAAATCACAAAGCGGGGGAGAAAGAGCAAGCAAAATGGGCTAGTGCACTACCTAGTATAGTTTTAAGGTATTATAATTTGCTTTCAGTCCCCAAAGTCCTCATTAAGCAGCGGCTCGCTCCTTTTTGCTCAATAACGGTTAGCCATCCACTCTACAGTTATGAGCTGTGAACTATATATAAAACCAACGTGGAGTGGGAAGACACAGGCAGCAGGATGGCCGATGTACAGTTGCACTGATTGTGCGCTCACTGTATGCACTGTGCTCAGTACAGTTTTGCACAGTAACTTGTGTACTCTTGAAGACTCCTCCGAGGCAGCTTTGCAAAGCAGGAAACTGAGGCCCGGAGGAGTTTGTCATTTCCCTTAGCTTACACAGTCAGGTAGTAGCCATTCGAGATTCATGTTCTGCTTTTTTTTTTCTTGTTTGTTTTTTGTGTCTGTTTGTTCGTTGTTTGTTTTTCCTCCAGGGGTGTGAAATGTTAACGCGTCACCTCTTTTGTCTGTCAAATGCTTAGGTGGCTGATGGCTGCCTCCTCTTGACACATCTATTGGACACATGTCTACATCTTGCTGCTAGATGTATAAAAGGAAGAACGTTTTATATCTGATTTTTTGGGGGTATGAATTCTTAATTCTCTTAAAGTTTTCTCCATAGCAAGGACAACACTTAGGCTGTCTAACATGGATAGGTGTTTGAAAGGTCTTTTGGAGAGAAGGGTTCACTCTGCTCACCACCCCTGTACTGGACTGTGCTCTAGGGGTCTCCAGGGAGAGATTTGACAGGAGTGCTGGGCCAAATACGGCGGAGTAGAGGAAGATGGTGTCACCCAACCTGTGAGTAACAAGGGAGCCAATTCTTTCTTTTAAAAACAAATTTCTAAAGATGGAGTGTAGGCTACTTGAAGGACAGAACTCCCCACCACGGAGGAGGCAGGCAATACAAGTGCAAGCTCTTCATCCATAGATTGGTTACGAGTGGAACCTTGGATGGCGCCATTCATTTCTCTGAGCCTCAGTGGCTTAGTTTTGAAATACTAATATCCGAATCAAAAGATGAATCAAAATGAAGGCTTGAGAAGATTATGTGTGTAAAACTGCCACGTACCTTCTTGATGCCAACTAACACGTACTCTGGTATTACCCTCCACACTCCCAGCTTCAGGCACAAGGTACTTTTCTTTGGGCACTTTTTAAAATAAATCTTTGTTAGCACCATTACTGAAGTACTCATTAGCTCACAATCATCTGTCCATTTTTCCCGTCGCCCTCTTTTATCTTATGTGCTTGTCAGAACGTGTATAAAACACCTGGAGCTTCAGGGGTCTTCATCAAATGTTAATGAATCCATGAACCAATTTCAAATAATTAGGTTAAGGATTTTTGCTTGTTTAGTTATTAGATCAGCAAGCAGTTATTTGAATGGGCCGGAAAAAATGGCCCAAAAACTTGGCTTAGAGGTGGTCTGATTAATTTCTAGGCAACTGAAGTCCCAAATTCGTCATATGAAAGGCAAGAAAGGGCATTGTTCAGAAAAGCTGAATAAAGTCTTGGTGTGTGACACCAATGAGGAAGATCAGAACATGAATGAATGAATGCTTGCCAAGAGCAATAAGCTCTGGGGGTGTTGTGTCATGTGATAACAGAAGGGCTGTGAGTTCTAGGTGCCCTAGAACTTCCTTGGGAAACTTCATGCTTAACAGGAATCAGGTTTCTTCCGCAGAGCCTTGATGACAGTATATGACACAAGCTAGACACTCAGATTGTCTCCATCCCACAGACAGAAAACCAAGCCCTGGCAGAAACAGAGTTCCTTAAGTTGTATGGCAAACTGAGGTTCAGAGGGCCTGACTTGTCTGAAGTCATGTAGACATGAGGAGTAGAGACTTGGATCAGCCTACCATGGCTCTGGAGCCCAGGCTTCCTGACTACACCATGCCTGAACATTCTGATGCTGGCCTAGAAGACCTTTCTGTGGCATGGGAAGGCCACACTGGGTTGTGAGGTTTGTAATGAACATTTCAGGACTCCAGAGAACAGAATGCAGGCCATGGTGCTCAGTGAATTTAACCCTGGTCAAAGGCAGCTGCACAAAACCCAGGGTTCTGTTGAATCATGTGACGAAGCTGCTATGGAAAGTAGGTGAGTGAGAGGAAACTGTGAAGCCTGCTGTGACTTGGTGGAGTGGACAGCGCAAGGATATAGGCCACAGCTGGACCGTGGAATCTCCTGAGATAGGGCTGGTGTCTTTTGCTTGAGCTTCTGCAGAGAGGAGCGGGAGAGATGGGTGCTAAGGGAGTGTGGCGTGAGAGAAACATCAGCTTTGCAGCCAGACTAGATTTGAAACTCAATGTGGACATTCTTTAAGGACGGAGTATCCAAGCTGCAGCCCACGGGCCCCTAGGCAACCCAGGGTAGCTGTGACTATGGCCCGACACAAAAATTATACATTTACTTAAAACATGATTTTTTTTTTGTGAGCATGATATTGTTTATAACCCCGTGGCACAGTCCTGAAGTGCAAACACTGTAGCTAACAACAGCATGTTACGATATCAAAAGTAGAGTCTAGGGTGCACTTTGGAGTACTGTTTTGCCTCTTGTGAGGCCCAGCTTCTCAGCTGGGAAACAGGAGTGTTCTGATCATCCTCGCCGAAAAACAATAATAACTAAATAAGAATGTAGGTTTCAACTGCCAACAGCAGTGTTGGCACTAGATAACAAGTAACCATGCCTCTTTGCCCCCTCTTAGCTCCCACTTTTGGCTTTGCCCTGCTGGAAAGGCCAGAGCACATAAAGTACTCAGAAAGCCACCCCGCTTGCTTGGAGAGCAGGCTTGGCCCGGGACAGCTCTGGGGCCTGTTGGGACCAGCTCAAGTCAGTCTGTCTTTGGGGCTCTGCGGGAAGTGACAGGAAGGGTTCCGGTTCACCAACTGGTAGAGAGCAGCTTCTCCCAGGCTTGCGGAAAGGAACGAGGTCGTGACTCCAGGTACTGCAGGGAAGGGCACTGGGGAGCCCACACCCACACAGAGGGCTGCAGCAAGCAGGGTGGTTGTGTACAGTCCCCAAAGCCCTGAGTGGAAGGGTGGGAAGGAGCATTCTTCTCAGGGTCGCCGGTAGACGTCAGATTTTTCTTACATCATCCCTACAGCATGAGGCTCCTCATGTCGGAGCGCTGATGGTACCCGGTAAGCAGCAGGCTCCAATGGTGACGGCTTCCACACCAATCACAGCTTCTGCGGCACGAGAGCCTTGGTGCTCATTCCTCAGGAGCCTTTCGATGTTTATTCTCAATTGTCAGCAGCCTTGACCGAGGGTCCTCTCACGGCAAAACACGTCCTGCCCCACACTGGGCTCAAGTGCCCCTACTTGGAAACACACGGGTGTTTAGAAATCTGCTCCACTGCCTGCTATCCGAATGACCTCAAAGTCCCAGGATTCCACCCTGTAAAATAAAAATATTGTTCGTGTGCAGCAGAGGCAAGCGAATGAGTGCGGGGGCCAGGCGCTGTTCACTATCCCATGGTCTGGTAGCTGTTCCGTAGACGACTTTCATGCAGTTAGTGGTAGGGACAGGTGTGTCACCATTTCAGTCACAAAGAAAAGCAGAGAAAAAAAATAGGAAGATTCCACGAGCAGTGAGAAATACAGTGTACAGACTTACAGAGATGACCTTCAAAGCAATTAGCCTGGACAGATGGCCACTGTTGCCAATAAAAGTGAGTCAGTTCTAAGGGGCCCTTCAGCCCCAGAACTGCATTCTGATGAGGAGGATTTAAAGCTTAGTTCTCATATGGCTCAGGGGTGTTGGTGATAATTTCATTCATTCCACAAATATTTTCTGCTGCCTACCATGTGCAGAAGTTTTCAAAATAAAATAACTGACACATTCAGATTAGTATGGTGCATACAAAAAACATTTTTTTTTTTTTTGGTCAGCCGATTGGAATTATTTGAAGTGAGCTGTGGAAGCCTGTTTTCCTGCGCGCTTTCCACTGTTCTTCTCGTGTTCTGCCCCAGCCTGGTCCTCCTCTGCTACCATTGTCCCGTCTCAATACAGCTGTCCTCTCTCTCTCTCTCTCTCTCTCTCTCTCTCTCTCTCTCTCTCTCTCTCTCTCTCTCTCTCACACACACACACACACACACACACACACACACAATCAAACTCTGTGTGACCTTGCTCGTATCTTATCACCTTATCTTCGGGTCCCCCAATGCCCCATCTCAGGCAGCTGTGATAAATTGAATGGAAGACCTTCTCCCACATCACCCTGAGCATGAGTCACTGCAGACAGCCGTGTGCACAGTACGAAAGAGAACAGCTGAGGACTCATCTCCTCGGCCTAAGAAACCGGATCTTACAGAATTTCAGCTACTAAAATAGCATGGTATCTCTCCTTCTTCCTTGACTTTTTTTTTTGTCAAAATATTGGAATAAATAAAGAGAAGAATATGAAGGAACAATGAGCCAGATGCTGACATGGACTGTGAAAATACATAACTAGATAATACAGTCTGAATATTTTTAAGCATTTGAGTGTGGTGGTCCCCACATGTATCCCAGTACTTAGAAGGCTAAGGCAGGATGATCTCAAATTCCCAAGTTCAAGGGAAGTTACATAGTGAGTATTATCAAAGTACATGATATACTTATATGCAGAAGTCATAATGAACCATTATTCTGCACAGTGAGCATGAAGAATTTTTAAGCAAAAAAAAAAAAAAAAAAATTCAGGAGGTGTTAATCTTTTTCACGCCAAATGGAGATTTCAGCCACTGTATGCCTGTGACGCCATCTTGTCATTGTCTGCTTCTGTTAAAATGGCCTGTACCCTGTCCTCCATCTTACCCAACCTGTCTCACACATGACACATTGGAATAATACTTAAAAGGCTCCAGGCCACTCAGCACATTTTAAGGGAGAAATCAGACTGAGTCAACACCGCATCTGCTGTGGGATGGTCTGTATGTCAAGTGTGTTGCTGATTGGTCAATAAATAAATCACTGATTGGCCAGTTGCTAGGCAGGAAGTATAGGCGGGACAAGGAGGAGAATAAAGCTGGGAAGTGGAAGGCTGAGTCAGAGAGACACTGCCAGCCGCCACCATGACAAACAGCATGTGAAGATCCCGGTTAGCCACAAGCCATGTGGCAAGGGATAGATTTATAGAAATGGATTAATTTAAGCTGTAAGAACAGTTAGCAAGAAACCTGCCATGACCATACAGTTTGTAACCAATATAAGTCTCTGTGTTTACTTGGTCAGGTCTGAGCGGCTGTGGGACTGGGGGGTGAGAGAGATTTGTCCTGACTGTGGGCCAGGCAGGAAAACTCTAGCTACACACATCTGTTAAGTGACCAGTCCTTGAATTTGTTTTCTTGACTTTCTGAAGCAATGGACATATCAGGGTGGTCAAGTCAGGCCATGAGGCTTCACAAGTGAATGTCAGTCCTCATCAAAATGTGATTTTTTTTTGTATATTCAGTCTGTGGTCAAAATCTCTCCCCTAAGAAAAGTGCTTTGAAATCATAAAGCAAGTCAAAAATAGGATTCATTAGAAAAAATATTTATGAATACAGAGAAAGGAACCTATGGGTGCTGGTTTTAATTCATCTGATTAAAATTTTATAATACTGCATATATTAAAATTCAAGAGCTCAAATTTCTTTCATCTTTTATTCTTATGCTCTTTCTGGAGTCTTGAATTCAAAGCTGATCTCTTTGAGGTAAGATGCCTGAGTCTTTTTGTCTTACCACCTCTTGGCATGAATTCATAGTCATGAAATATTATGAAAAAATGCTTTAGAGTGGGGATCCACCACCTGTGGATGATCTCAGGGTGAGACAGCAAGCCGAGAAAAAGATTAGCTGAGATTCCACTGGATTTGGGCTATTGCACCCTTTTAAAACAATGCACATATCACACACACACACACACACACACACACACACCCCTTTCTCCTAACAATGTAACAATGCAACTACCAAACTAGGGTTCCATTACCCACCCCATTTTTCAAGTGTAGAACCTTCCCAAGATTAACCTGTCAAGTTTGAATGCCTAAGCAACTTGCTTAACCTTATATATGAACATCAGGCTAGCCCAAATATAGACAGTAGTCTATGGACTTTCAAGAAAGCAAGAATTAGAAGTACCTTTGACAGTACCCACCTCCCTTGCCCTTTCATGGAAAAAGCAGTCTTTTTAATCTTTGTAAAAAATAGTTAATTTATCGTATGTGTGTGAATGCTTTGTCTGCATGTATGTCTGTGCATAACAGTGCATGCCTGATGCCCACTGTAGGATCCCTTGGATCTGGAGTTACAGATGGATGTGAGCTGCCATGTGGGATCCAGGAATTGAACTCAGATCCACTGGAAAAGCAGCCAGTAAGCTGCTCTTTTCACCACTGAGCCATCTCCCCAGTCCCTAAATTTAGTCTTTTAATGTGTTTCTTTGGCTGTAAATTATAATTGGTTCTCTAATACTGAGGAAAGGTTGGTATTGTGGTGGTAAAATGCATTTTCTCATGATTGGTGCTGTGTGTGTGCTGCAGCAAAACTTGCCTTCCTCTCTCCTTTTCTCCCACTTCATCCTGTTCACAGACATGGTACTCATGGCAAGTGTTTGGTCTCCTTCTGTGAAACCTTGGTGTTGAGGAATCACTATCATATTTTGTTGTTACTCCATGGAAAAGTCCACTTACATATCTAGCCCTACTTTCTGAAACTTCAAACTACAGTTCTCATCCAGTGGGTCTTCCAGATGTGAGACACTGGTATATCAGCATCTTGTATAACAACAACAACAACAACAACAAAAACTTCATAGGTAAACAAGATTTGGTGTGACAGGAAACACACAGAAATTTAAATTCCACCTTCTTCTCCCAGGAGGCGATTCCCATCCTTCTCCCAGCCTGACAATGGGATACTTGCCCACACGTGTAAATACAGATGGTAGTGAGTCCATCACACTGACTCGTGAATGATTCACTGATGAATATTTATTTTATAGGCACACCATGCATATTGTTTTGCTTTCAGCTACATGAAAGTAAGTGAGATTGAGTTTGAAAGGTTAACTGTCAACACTTGAGTGATCTTGATTCCTTTGTTCTAGCATCCCAGGAAAAACTGGCAAATTCATCTATATTCATGCTCTTTTAGCAGCTTGTTTAACGTTATTGACTCTGGAAGTTGACTTAGTCATTTTATGGTGGCACACACACTTTTCTACTTATGTTCATTGGAAGTGGAAGTTTTACATGTATGATTCATTCTCGTCTCACTCTTCATCAGTTTCTTGCCCACCTATTCCAGGGTGACTGTCAAAGCTGGCTTGCTTCTTGATGCTTAGAGTGCTGTTTGGGGGACATTACACCTTTCTTTCTAGTTACTGTAATTTTCAAAATGAGTTTTCTGCTTTAATTATTTAATTCCATTCAACTCAACCATACCTTTGAGTTTTTCTCTATATAAGGAACTTGTAGCTGAAACAAACAGTTTTGGGGAGTTTTATACAGAGGACTAATCTTAATACATAGTAGCAAGACTCTTGTGTTGAAAGGAAAACACAGAGACAATGTTCTTGGCATCCTAGACAGCAGCAGCATTTGGAATGATTGGGAGGATCTCCAGAGAGGATGATGCATCTGAGTGAAGCTCTCATTACCTAACACAGGCAATTTGAATCAGCATTATTCATGTGTTCAGCATTTTCATATGCATTTTTCCATTTTATGCTCACAATCATCCTATAAAACAGACACTGTTATTATCAAGACTTTACAACCAAGTAAACACTAACTTAAGAGTTCAAATAATTCCAGCACCTAAGACAGTTCTTCTAACTCAAGAATTGCTCTTCTCCTCACTGTGCCACACACCTGTTTATCTGAGTAAGTTTCTAAGAGGCAGAGATGGAGGATTTCTAAGTTAGGCTTCCATATTTTCTGAATGAACAGAGGAAATAGACTTAGAAGGTATGGAAGTCTAGGAAACAATAGGGGTGCTTTGCAATGGGGAGTGGTTACCAGGTGTCAGAGAGTGCCTGAACACTTCAGATACAATCATATTCAATCTCAATAATTGTCAAGACTTGTTATTAATGTCTCACTTTTTACAATTGAGATTCAGGCTGCTTGAGACATCAAATAACACTGAAAATGAGGATTTGATGTGAAGTCCCAATGACTTCTTTCCAAACTCTCTAGTTCAGTATAGAGAGAAAGGAGGTTCCCCAAACTGATCAAAGAATTCCTGGTTCTCAAACTGTGGTTATACTATCACTTCTTTCCTTTTCCTAAGTAGGACCAGACTATAAATCAAGGGGGTGGAGGACAGAATAAAGGAAATAAATATTTCTAGATCCACTCCCCAAAATGTCTTTCTGGTGCCAGCAGGAGTACCAGCAGCTGGGCTATAAGTAGACAATAAAAGAAATGGAACTAGACCATTCTCACCATGGCTCCCCAAAATAAGTATGACTGCTCACATTTTTATGATATAAAAAACTACTAAAGATCTTTTGAAAATGTCATATGTAAACCTATGGCTGTAGACATTCTTTAAAGTATGTACATATAGAAAAGGAGTTTAAGTCTAAAAAAATTAAAATTCTCAGTGCCAAGAATGAGTTACTTCTTTTGGAGTTGTGTGCCAGTGGGATTACATAAATCCTTATTAAAGATTGTAGGTAATTGTTGTTTTTAATTACTTTCCAGAACTTGACAAGAAAGATCCTACTGCTGAAGAAACCACATCCTTGAGTCACAGAGCATGGAGAAGTCAAACTGGAATGGACCTAGAAGCTCCATCATCTCCTGTTAGCTTTCATAATACAAGAAAGTGCTCTGCATGCTACCAGAGGAGAAAAGTATGCATTGGTTGTACCCAGCTATGACTTCTGTGAACTCTAATAATGACTGACCTAACAGGATATTCCCACTGATGCAATATTGACACAAGTGTCATTGGAGCAACCACTAAGTGACTGATAAGATTTAAGGTCCTCTGTACAAGATGGAACCTATATTTGAGGCCATTATCAGAACCCATGACTATACAGGTCATAGGACCTAGAGTAGAGCATACTACTATTATTGTGATAAATAGCACAGTATTAAGCTGACTCCTGATAACTTACTGGTATACTCATAGATGAATTCATCTTTCAATCTTCACTAGAAAAGCTTGCCTTTGCACTAGATGATGATTAATGCAGTGATCCAAAACTGGTCAAGATACATAGAGTAAGAGACTGTGGGAGTGATCAGCATTAAATGGGACATCTATGTCATATCCGTCCTCTCAAAGCACAGGCATAATCATGGAAAAGGGGGTTGGAAAAATTGTAAGAGCCAGAAACAGTGAATAACTGCAATGAAACTAGTTTCTAGATTTAACAGGACAGTTGCAACATACAAACTTACACTAATTATAACAGCACACACAAGACTTGTGCAATTGCAAGCCAAACAAAATTCTAGCATGGATGAGACAAGGGAGTATGAAGTCCCATTTCTACCCTCCCTAAACATCCACCTTTATGTTCTTTCTCTCTCTTTCAAAAACAAATTTAAAAATGTAACTCACAAAAACACAAAGATAAAAATCGAAACAAACAAAAGACTAATAAAACAAAAAAATTAAGAAAATGAAACAAAAAGTCCACAAAAAAACAAACAAACCACAGAGTTCATTTTGTGTTGGCCAACTACTCCTGGCCATGGGCCTTCCCTATAGTGTGGTTCATATACCCAGTGACCAGCAGGTATCAACTGCAAATAGCTTCTTGGCTAGGGATAGAACCCTATGCCTGCTTCCTTCTCTCAGTACTTGAACCTCACCTGGCTTGAACCTGTGCAGGTCTTGTGAGGGCTACCACAGTCTCTGTGAGTTCAAATGTGAACTCATATCAGTTCTGTGTGTCTGGAAGACACTACTTTCTTGGAGTTATCCATCACCTCTGACTCTTAGAATATTTCTGACCCCTCTCCTGCATAGATCCCTAAGTCTCTAGGGGAGGGGTTTAATGAAGATATTTTATTTAGGACTAAGTGTTCCAAAGTCTCACACTCTCTGCACATTGCCCACTTCTGGATCTCTGTGTTAGTTCACATCTACTTCAAGAAGGAGCTTCTCTGATATGGGTTGATCTATGGGTACAGCAGTATGCCATTAGGAGTAATTTTATTGCTATGCTCCTTCACCAGAATAATAGTACTAGGTTTTCCCTTAGGCCCATGAGCTCCCCCGTCTCAGGTTTTTGGCCACTTTAGCAGTGTCAGTTTGATCTCAAGATGTGATCCTTAAGTCCAATTTTAAAATGTGGTTGGTTATTCCCATAGCATTTGTATCAATATTGCACCAGTATATCTTGCAGACAAGTCACTGTTATAGGTCATGGGTGGGTAATATTGAGGATTACTTTTCTCCTCTGGTAGTGTATAAAGTACATCCCCATAACATGAACCTAGTCAGTAGAGGTAAAACCTCTAGCTAGGCACCAGCTCAACTTCTACTTATTTGGTGACATAAGTAAGTGTTGTCTTTAGCAATAGGGCCTTATTGTAGGGTTTCAGAGAGTAACCAATAATCTTGGCAATAGTCTGTGCTGTTTATGGAGTTTCACAGGACCCCTTTGGCTAATAGAAAGTTGGTTTTAATTATGTGACTCCTGGCAGGTTATGCTCCAGTGAATGACCCCATGCTGGACTATGGGGGAAAAAAGAGAATGACACCAAGTTGGATGAGTAGAAATGGAATGTTGTTGCTTGAAAGAAAATGGCCCCCAAAGGAAGTGACACTATTTGGAGGTGTGGCTTTGTTGGAGTAGGTACGACCTTATTGGAGGAAGTCACTGTGGGGTGGGCTTTGAAGTCTCCTATGTTCAAGCTATGCCCAGTGGCATAGTTGCTTCCTGTGCCTGTGGATCAATGTAGAACTCTCAGCTCCTTCTCCAGCACCATGTCTGCCTGCCTGCTTCCATGTTCCACCATGAAGAGAATGGACTAAACCTCTGAAACTGTAAGCTAGCCCTAATTAAATGTTTTCCCTTATAAGAGAAGTTGTGGTTATAGTGTCTCTTTACAGCAATAGAAAACCACAAGTAAGACATGGGAAGGGATCAAAATACACTGAAATTCTCAAATGATTAATAAAAATATTTAGTAAATATTTAAAGAATGAAGAACATTTGACAAAGTCAGAGAATATTTAAGGGACCAAAGAATGAATAAAAATTATTGGTTAATATTCACAGAGCTTAACAATAACAAAATACATTATATTCAAATATGACCTTAGTCTTGTCTAGATGATTACTTTAAAGGATTTAAAATCAAAATTTGTGCATTAGTATCTAGCCTCAGAGTTTGAATTTAAGGATTAGTTCTTGAGGGGTTTAGGGAGAATATATTGGATTTGCCTTAAATAATTTTTTTAAAAGAATCTTTATCATTCTATCATGAAGGATACTACAACCATTTCAGGAAATATTTTGCCATAGCTGGGGTTTTTACAGGATGCTTCTTGAGAGAATGACAAAGAAACAGCCCTAAAATAATAACTATTGATTATCAGGATCAATAAACAACACTTCTTGACTATCTTAGGCCCTTCAACCCTACTTTTTAGCAGAGTATTGGGCCCTACAAAGGAAGCAGAAGAGAATTCCATGATTCTAATGAAATGATTCCTGGGGAAACATTACAAACTGTACTTCATCCTACACTATAGAAAACTGAAAAAATCTGGTCCTCTGCTGTTCATAGTGTGATGCTCAACTATCTGCCAAGTAGCCCAGTCATGTGATAATTTATAGAGCATCTTTCTATAACAATGTGCACCTGAAAGAACCAGCTGACAGCCATGAATGTCAAGATGCTCCTGAGAGGTAAGGTAAGCATGTGGATGGCTAAGACTGCTTGGGGCTTGAGTTCTATAATAGCAACAATGAATACATCCATTAGGAAGCAGATAGAGTGCTACAAGTGGGCATAAGGGTGAACACCAACATGTCTACTTCTAGGGCAATTACAGTCTAGAGTATGCTGCTAGAAAAGAACCAGAACAGCACAGGAAGGCTTTGGAAGTGGTTTAACAGGGACAGCTGATACATGAATGTATAGACGGATATTATTGCTGGGGTATCAGCAAGGTCACCTGGGGAGTGGGCTGTGCATCCAAGCTGAAATCTGCATGTGAGTTAGGATGAGGACAGTAAGAAGTTTCTGTGCCATGAAAAGATCAAGCACAAATCAGGGAAGAAGAATGATTGCAGGTTTTACATCCCTAAAAGTAATCCTTTTGGATGAATCCCTTCTTAGACTCGGAGAAGACATCTCCTGACATTTCTCAGTAGCTTATCCTTTCTTCATAACCAATGGCTGATGTCACTTCAAAGTCTCAGAGACAGAAGCCTGGTAAGGCGGTTCAGAAGGAAAGATCACTTGCTTTGCAAGCATGAGGACCTGAATTTGTATCCCCGGAAGCTAAATGAAAATCTGAGATCACCTTTGCTCACATCTATAACCTCAGTGCTGGAGAAGGTAGAGACAGGAGGGCTGTTGTGTTTGATGGCTGCCAGCCTAGTTCTAGGTATAGTGAGAAACACTGTCTCAAAGGAAGAGAGACACTGTCTCAAAGGAATAGAGACACTGTCCTAAAGGAATAGAGACACTGTCCTAAAGGAATAGAGACACTGTCCTAAAGGAATAGAGACGCCGTCTCAAAGGAGTAGAGACACTGTCCTAAAGGAATAGAGACACTGTCCTAAAGGAAGAGAGACACTGTCTCAAAGGAATAGAGACACTGTCCTAAAGGAATAGAGACACTGTCCTAAAGGAAGAGAGACACTGTCTCAAAGGAATAGAGACACTGTCCTAAAGGAAGAGAGACACTGTCTCAAAGGAATAGAGACACTGTGCTAAAGGAATAGAGACACTGTCTCAAAGGAATAGAGACACTGTCCTAAAGGAATAGAGACGCTGTCTCAAAGGAATAGAGACACTGTCCTAAAGGAATAGAGACGCTGTCCTAAAGGAATAGAGACGCTGTCCTAAAGGAATAGAGATGCTGTCCTAAAGGAATAGAGACACTGTCCTAAAGGAATAGAGATGCTGTCCTAAAGGAATAGAGACACTGTCCTAAAGGAATAGAGACACTGTCCTAAAGGAATAGAGATGCTGTCCTAAAGGAATAGAGACACTGTCCTAAAGTGATAAAGACACTGTCCTAAAGGAATAGAGAGTAACAGAGTAGGACACCTGGCTTTCTCCTTGGTCTCTTCACACTGGTACACACATGTGTTCATACACTATACATGTAACACACACACACACACACACACACACACAATTTCAGAAACAAAAGCTTTGTCATTACTAAAGAAAACTATTTTTTTCAGGAACATGTTTTAAACCCAGAATTAGTGAATGTTAAAGTTGTAAAGGGCCTTCTGTCTCATATAGTCCCCTTATTTAACAAACGACAAAACAAGCTCAGGGACATTTGGTGACTTACCCAGGATTTCTTACAAGACCTTCTGGAGGGATTGTTTAAATCACTCTAGACATCGGTGACAGCTAAGCATTCAGGTTATGCAGTCCACCCTACTCAGAAAAGTAGAACAAAGAGAGATAGGAGCTCTTTCCCGAACACACAAGGTAATTTCACATGTCATAACCCACCTCATAGACACACCTTAAGAATATGCTTTCCAGAAGGAAAGTTCCTGTCTATCACACTATTCATCAATGTGACAGGTATCCAGCGAAATGACCCAAAGCACCAAGACAATGCCTGTAATGAAGGGAAGCCAGCAAAGGCACTGTAGCCATCCCCGACTTTCCACTGCAGCCCCTAAAATCCCTTCTGCATTAGCAATTCTGCCCAAATGCGGTAATCATTAATGCTTACATAACATCTTCCATCCCAGGGGACTGAGGGGATCTGCGACTGCTTTAATACTTGGTTCCTTTCTGATTAACCATGGAAAAATGTCAGCTCTTGTTGGACAGGAACTCTACTGTTCCTCCCAACACAAGATGCCACATATAACCCAGCTTACTGTTCTGAGGCTCAGAGAGGGATGTGCCTGCAGCAAAGGATGGCTGAGACCTAAGCAAGGGATGCATCTGTTGTTGATAGAAGGCTCTTGCCTGTGGCAAGAGCTAAAGTGTTACTATTCTCTTAGGAAGTCAGAATCCCGATGGGTGGGAGGTGAGGAAAGAGGTGAGACAAAGTCACACTCAGCAGGTTCGTCCACTGGAAGTCTGGAATTCTCTGGAAGGTTTTTAAAATGTCTTAAATTCTCTGGAAGGTTTACAAAGTATCTTCAGAGCTCATGCATACATTTCCCTCCATCCTTTACCTTCCTTGAAGTGTGGTCCTCTCCTCCCTGTCACTTTGGCATGTGGTGTAGTTTCTCAGCTCAGGAAGCTGAGGCTGTGATATTCTGTCACAGAAAGATGTGGGAGATGAGGAGAGGGGATGGAGGGAGACTGGGAAGGTAGGCAAGGCTTAGTCTGTTGACTGTGTTTCCACAATGGTAGAACCTTCTAGTTTCAAGCTGAAGTAGTTTTCTTGAGCTGCCATATAAATCGTTACAAACTTCTTGGCTTAAAACAACAGAAATTTACTCTTTTTCTCCATTCTGGAGAATATAAGTGTGATGCCATGGTGAATGGGGATCATTGTCCCTCCAAAGGCTCTGGGTAAAATTCTTTCCTTGACATTTCTAGCTCTTGGCAATCTTTGAAGCTTCCTTGGTTTACAGATTCATCTCTCCAATCTCTGCCTCAGTCTCCCCATCATGCTCTCCTCTGTGTCTCCCTGTGTCATCTCTCTTTCCATAAGGATGATGACCAGTGACTTAGGGGGTCTCCCTAAATCCATAATGACATCTCCTCAGAAGTTGTTAATTAAACATATTGGTAAAGATCTTTATGCCAAATAAGGTCATATTCTGAGTTCCTAAATCAACATAAATTGGAGATGATGCTATTTAATCCAAGCTTACTGCCCCAGACTTTATAAGGTCATCAGTGCTGTTGGCTGCAGGGACTTAAATGCCACAGAATGCCCCACCCTAGAGACAACAAGGATAACTGGTACTTCTGTACAGAAGAGAAGAAGAAACTTTTAAATGAAAAATTCTAAGACTATATTTATAATTCATTTTCTGAACTTATCAGAATAAAGTGCCTCGTTAGCTGTTAAGGATTGTGCGTTATAAAGCAGCTAATTTTGGGTGTCTGGCTGAAATGAGCCGTCAGATATATCATCCTCTTACGAAAGAGGTACTTTGATGTACAAGCCATCTACATGGGTTATGGTTGCATCCATCTGCTCACTTGTGGGTATGCGCGTACACACATACACATGCGCACATGTAAGTACAGGAAGAGTGTTTCACAGGACCCAGTTTATTGTGTCATTGTGTTCATACTTTCAGAAAGGAGACATCTGGCAAGGTTGGCCAGTGGGTAAAAGTGCCTGTATGCCAACCTGATGACCTGAGTTTGATGCTAAGAACCCACAATGGAAGGAGAAAACTTCCAGAAAGTTGTCCCCTGACTTCTTCATGAATACTGTGGCAGGTGCATGCATGTGCGCGCGCGCGCGCACACACACACACACACACACACACACACACACACACACACACACACACACTTTTTAAAAGGGAAGGTTTGCATTTCTGTCCAGTTGATACTTTTCTCTACATGGAGCCCCTGGCTGTTCTAACCAGCAGGGCCTGACACTCTGTAGTTAGGCTTCTTCATCCCATGAACTGAAATGTTTCCCCTGAAGCCATCTCAGTTTTGATATTGCCACATGGTGTGCCACATTGTTGATGAGTTTTCTGTAATGTCATTAGCCAGAAGGCCACATTATATCAAGCCTTGCTTCAGTGACTCCTAAAATCATTTTGGAGGGGAGGCAGATATGGATTGAGGAAAGAGAAGAGAGTGCCTTTCCTTCACTTACATTGGCCTATCAACTCATCCATGCAAGAAAACATTGATCTGGCATCTACTATCAGTGTGCCAATCTATGCACTAAGTTCTGGGAATACAGTTGTGCACATAACAAGCATCCACCCTCTTTCAAGTGGTGTATTGTCTCGCTCAGTGGGCAGTATCTGCTCAGATATTCTGAGTTACTTACTACTGAATTATAGGTCAGAACATCTGTACTTCCAGAGTTGTTTCCTACTCTGAATTTCACATCTTAGTAGGGATCAGATAGAATTCATTCCTTGCTCCTAAAGGTATAGAGTGCTCACATGACCTCACAGGCCTGTGGACAACTGATATTTATCAGTTGTCAACCGAGTACTAGGAATAGTATGCTAGCCTGAAAGACACAGTATTGGCCTCCATAGAACTCCATAGTCTAGTGTAAGGTGTCAGGTGTTATCACATGATTTAACAAATAAGTAGAGAATTGCAACTATGATAAAAGCTCTGAGGAGGTTTGTACAGAGTGGGAGGGTGGGTTTTCTGAATCAGGCAGGTTAGGAAGACTTCCCTGAGGACAAATCTAAAGCTAGAGCTGGAGAATGTTTGGGAGATTGAGAAGAAACAGAAATCCAGGCAGAGAACAGAAAAGTTCACCATAGCTCTCATTCCCCAGGTCCTGCAGGAGTCTGTGACAGGGGACTGGGAAGATGCAAAGTGAGTTTCTAGAATGATCCCAGTGCAACCCTAAGAGATTATTCAGTTTGAGAACCCAAGCTTTGTGTCCTAAAATACTTCAAAACAGACCCTGTCCGCTAGCTGGGTGACCTTGAGCAGATTTCCCTTTAAACATCAATGGTCTCATTTATAAAGTTGGGGTGACATGTTTCTTGAAGAATATGGGGATGACATTCAATAAAGCAAGTATAACAGTGTACACAACAGCCAGATACACTAACGGAAGCAAGCAGGTCGGCACCGTGTGCTTCATTCAGGAAGATCTCCAGGCACAAGGAAGCATGGCTTAGAGGGGAAGCCTGACCAAAAGCCTCAGGACTGTGGTGGTTTAAATGAGAATGGACCCAGAGGCTTGTATGTTTGAATGCTTGGTCCAAAGTTGGTGGAACTGTTTGGGGAAGGATTAGGAGGTGTGGCCTTATTGGAGGCGATGTTTCACTGGGGTGGGCTTTGAGGTTTCAGAAGACCACTCTAGGACCAGCCTCGCCCCCTCCACACACCTCTGCTTACAACTTGTGGATAAGCGCTATAAGCTCTCAGCTGCTCCAGCGCTGCACCTGCCTGCCTGCCGTACACGCTGCCTGCCTGCTGTACACGCTTCCTGCCGTGATGGTCATGGACTCACCCTCTGAAACTGTAAGCAAGCCCCCAATTACAGCTTTCATTTATAGGTGTCCTTGGTCATCGTGTCTCCTCACAGCGACTGAACGGTAACCAAGACAAGGATGAATCATGTGGATTCTCTGTGCATTTTCAGGAAAACATTTTACCTCCGTTTTCTTGGTGGGGAAAGATTACAGCAGCTTGGATTTGAACGGACGCGCCAAGAACTGAGTTTTAAGGTAAACACCACAAAGTCAGCTATAACCATAAGTACTTCTCTAGTCCTTATGTGTCAGGGTGAGAAAGCAGGGGTGTGGGAACTGGGCAGAAGCACTCCTCTTGGAGGGCAAGCCTGTCAGCCACATCCAAAGCTGCAGGAAGAGATTCCTAGTCACTGCCAGCCAGGGCTCAGTACAAAGAGAGCTAGGAGAATCACAGTGGGACCCCCAACCTCTGGTGCTTCCATTTGACTAAGCTTCTGATGGAGGAAGCCCACCCAGGAGCCAGAAGCCAAGAGAGCACAAAAGGCAACACATAAAAGCTTCCCTCCGGGGGCACAGGCCAGGAAAGGGAATAAATCTAGAAAGCAAAGAAAAGATGGATTTTTCATTTCTGTTTCAGTGGTTGGCTTTGTTCTAAGCACTTCACATGGATTGTGTCCTTCAGTCTTCAGGATAAAAGGAAAGTACAGGCATGTATGTGTGAGTGCATATGTACATGTAGACACACACAGATAAGGGAGTATTAAAATTTCGATGGCAAAGCAGCAGAAATGGCTTTCTTGCTTAGTCTTAGGTGAAGGCAGCCTCCTGACACAGAGTTAAATTATTTTGGTAGGTGTTAATATTGCAGCATTTAGAGAAGCTGGGCTAGAAAATAGGCCTCATTACTGTGCAGTGTGCTGAGCTCCAGGCTGCTGACAGACACAGGAGGCAGGCTGAGCCACTGCTTCAGCCGCCGCAGTCCTCAGTTCTGCTCTGTCACTGTCTGCGTGGGTGGCATGTGAGCACAAGACAGGTGGCCTGCTCCTGAGAGCCACGGGAACGTCTGTACTTTGACCTCCAGCAGGGACACTGGCAGAGGCGCCATTCCCCCTTCTGTCTTGCCCTCAGGAGATCAGAAACACTCTCAGGAAGCAATCATACCTTACCCTGTGCTCCTAGAATTTAGTGTACCCAACAGCCACTCATGAAAAAGGCGGATTCCTCAGCCCCAGCTAGAGGACTTCTTTTCAGTAGAGCTGACCAGGGACCTAGTAATCTGTCTTTAGGGTACTCCTCCAGGCAGGTGAGATGGTCTGTGGACTTCAATTCCTTTGAGTGAGAGTGTGATCAGTGTAGAGCTGGCAAAGACAGGAAGAGTCTCTGGGGACCATTTTAAACCCATTGATGTAAAGTGCACTCCTGAACAGGTGTGGAAGAGAATGGCTAGCACAGGAAGACAATGCTCACACATCTTAGATAAAGGAGCATGAACGTGAGTGTGAGTCTTAGCTAAAGGGTAAGACAGGTGGGATCAGAGCACACTACAAACAGAACAGTGACAGGAGACAAAACCAGTGATGTGATGGAAACACTGGCCTTCCCTGGGGTGAATGATTCTCCCACTGACTCCTGGCCTCCACCGCCTCATCTAGAGAATGATCAGAGGGTAGAAGGTGGTAAGTATATGAGTTGTCTCTTCCAAAGCTGGGATGGACCACCTTTGCTCCCTAAAGGAGATATTACCCAGTGACAAAATGTCACATCCTCTGAGAGACTTGTCTAATTCATTGGGATTGATAAAACATTGTGGGAGAGTGTTTTGAGATCTTACTTTGGACTAGGGACATGGGTCTGTGTGTGCATATCTCTTCACCCATTGTTCTTGAACTGTGGATACCACTGTACCTCTCAAAGCCTAGGCTTATAAGTTGGCAAAATGGAAATAATTAAAGGTAGATTTTTGTGTCTATGAATACATATATGTACTGGAATAATTTTAAACCTCAGAAAATATAAATATTTCTTGGTTCTCTGGTGCCTGCTGGATTGTGATACACACACACACACACACACACACACACTTGAAAGGTAATTTTATTGTTTCATACATTTTTAAGCTTAAACTATTTTAAAGATGACTTTGAACTGGGAAATTTGTCATGGAATGACATCACATGAGTGCTGATTGAATAGTATCCCTCCCTGCTCTCCCCACTTTTGAATCTAGATGTCCCTGTGGGACATTCTGTCAGCATGTTCTCCGGTCACCAGGAGCTTCGGGTTGTAGGCATTCTGATCCCTGTTGTTCCACTGAAAACACTGTATTTACTAAAGCAATGATCTCCACACATCTACACATCTCTGGCCTCTACCCATCCCCACAGGGCCCAGACATCTTATTAAGCAGCAAGTCACGGGAGCTTCCTGCATTGGGCATCTCAGCTAACTTGACTTAGCAGCACTATTCATTCCAGCGTTCTTGGATAGTCTTGCTTCCTCTCCTCCAAGAAGATGGCTCCTCCATCTCCCTGCTACTCCAGAGCCTCCTGAATTTCCCTCTGTCACAGTCTCCCTTTAGTTCTGGTTCCTTGCTTTCCTGATGGCTGTCTCTAGAAGCTTGCTCTCAGACATCTCTACAATCACACCCACCCTGCAGTTACTTCTCTACATAAGAATGCTTTGCTGCGCTGCAGAGCCCTAGGGTTGCTTGTTACCCTGATTTGTTTGACGATGCCCTCAACCCCAGTGTCTAGTATTTCTCTGAGGTCATAATGCCAGCTTTCATTTGCATCAAGCTATACAGTCCACAAAGTCTTTGCAAGACTATTGTTTATTAGGGTTCTCAGAGCAATCTTTTTCTTTTCTTTTTGAGATTGTACCATAATTACATTATTTCACCCTTCCTTTCCTCCCTCCCTCCATACCCCCTCATATACACCTCCTTGCTCTCTTCAAATTCATCACCTCTTTTCAAAATTGCTACATGCATATATGTATATGTACATACATATTCCTACATATGACCTGCTCAGTCTGAATATTGTTACTTGTATGTATGTTTTCGGGGCTGACCACTTGGTATTGGATAAACAATGCATGCTCTTCTCTGGGGGAGACTATTTCTCCCACTCTCAGCATTCCTTAGTTGCCAGTAGGTCTTTGTCTAGGGTCAAGACCTCATGGGCTTCCCTCCGTCCACTTGGCAGGTCTGTTGTTGTCCTTGTTCATCTCACATTTGGGCAGTCACACTGGTGAGATTTTACCGGTGTCACATCTGACATTCCTAGGAGACACACTATCACAGCAAACCATTGGTTCTCTGTCTCTTACAATCTTTCTGCCGCCTTTTCCAGCAATGTACCCTGAGCCTCAAGTGCAAGAATGTTCGGTAGATGTACCCACTGGGACTGGGCTACCCAACTTCACATTTTGATTGATTGTGCTTTTCTGTAGTGGTCCTGTCTCAGAACAGTCTTGTGGTGGAGAGGCAAATACTATTATTATTCCACATTTTACAAATCATAAAACCAACGTTACGGGTTTGATCTGACTCAGTGATCCTCGACCAGAGATGATTTTGAGTCCCAAGAGACCTTTCTCGATGTTTGGAGGCACTTCTGGTTGTTACAATGGAGGCAATAGAAATGCTCTGGAAATCTCAATGATAGAGGCCAGGCATGAGGCTCAATGTCCCACGACATGCTGGACCAGCTCTGCAGCAGAGATTCATCTGGTCTAAAACATCAGCAGCGCTGAAGTGGAGAAAACCTCATGCAAGGTCATGAAGCTTTCTCACAGGGCTCCAGCTCGGACAGTCTAGACTCCTGCTCTTTTCAGGAGGAGAGCAGTGCCCTGTGGTCCTATTGTGACTGTTAGGCACTGGGGTAATTTAAGCTCCTCACTAAGAGAACCAAACTAATTAATTCAAGTCTCTCTGTGCAATGTTCTACCTGTAAAATTGGCTGCAAGTTAGCATTGACTTTTTTTTTAACTTTGTTTTTCTCAGCTGCAAAATGGTTATCGTCTAACTGTTGGAAGAGTAATTGGTCTACCACATGGAAAGCAGGTATCAAGTACCTAGTCAGTCTACCTTCTTCTCCATCTCTTCACCTCTCCTTTCTCAGTATCAGCTCTCACTGTTCTCACATTGCCTCCACTATGCACACTTTGCTCCTCACTGGTAGTTGTTGGGATGAAGTACAAATGCTCAAATGACGAGTCCTACGACAGAACAGCAATGGATCCTGCAAAAAGCAGCTGCCAGAGTAGAGTGAATTCAGGTTCCAAAAAATGTACTACCCAAGTGCCTGTGTGTTCCCACAGCTTCCATAACTCAGGCAGTGACAAGTGCTGGCGAGGATGTGGAGAGAAACTGGAACCATCATCTGTTGCTGTTAGGGATGTAAAACGATGCAGCTGCTCTGGAAGACTTTCTGGTAGTTCCTCATCAGGTTAAACGTGGAGTTACCATTAGCCCAGCATGAGAGTGAAGAAATAGAAACAACCAGATGTCTGTTACCCTTATGAATGGATAAACAGAACTCATATATCCACACAGTAAAATAAGGAAGGAAGTACAAATACATCCCATAACTTAGATGAACCTTCAAAACATAACAGGTGAAAAAATTCAGTCATGACAAAAAACACATTTGAATGATTCTACTGAAATTTCTAGAATAGAAAAATTCATAGAAATAGGAGGAGATTATCTGTTGCCATAGGCTGAAAGGCGGAGGAGAAATAGTGATCACCAATGCGTTCAGGTTTTCTTGATGAATGATTAAAATGGCCTCCAACTGATTGTCAAGATGGTTATAAAACTCTTTGACTATAGGCTAACAGCAATTGAATGATATACCTTAAGTGGTGGTATATGGACTAGATCTCCATAAAGCTATTGACAAACAAGAAATAAAGAAAAAGAAAGAAGAGGAGCCATTACAAAGACTTATGCAGTGTTTTGAATGTTCTTTGTCTACATCTCTTCAAAGCATCCCAAGTCACTAGGAATGTGAGGGAGATATCCAAGGGAGTCAGATTAACAAGAAATGAGACATTCAAGTTTTATTAAGTTTATATGTCTGTGGGAAATTTCCACAAGACAGTGAAGTCTGGAAAAATGTCCAAAGCAAGATGCTTTTATACTTTGTAAACAAGGGTAATAAATCTTAGGATAGAGACAAAACATGAGAATGGCTAAACACAGGGAAACTGTGGAGATCAAATATACGGAAGAATTCAATAAAGCAAGGCTTGTCTGCAGTTCCCGCTGGCATCTGGCTCTGAGCTGATAAAACTATCGTCTGTAAAGAATGATTAATGTCCTGTCATTAGGCAGGAGTAAGAAAACCAGAAAGGTCTCTGTGTTTGAATATTTTTCAGTCCAATAAACTTCAATGTTCTAAGAGGAAATGTTTTGGTTTCCTTCTAAGACATGGTCTAATGGTGAGTAGTAAGCCTGAGCTCTGGAGTCACGATGACCAAGCTGGATCAGGTAGGCTTCTGCGCTGTTACATTCTCCCAGACAGTGTGGATCCTGGAATTTGGGTACAGTATGAGACTCTCACTTCAACATGCATCAGACCTTCTGGGGGGCTTCTTAAAATACACTTTGCTATACTCTACTTGTAGAGTGTCTGAGGCAGTGGGATTGAGTGAGGCCAGAGAGTCTCCATTCTTAACAAGCTCCCTGGTGATAACCATGCTGCTGGTCCTGGAATCAATCAGATCTAATATTTAGTCTCAGAGGCCTATATACATACTTTGCAAAAAACACAGAAATCCATAGTTTAAATTAGTTATGTATGTTGATGATTTTATAAATATTTTAATTACAAATTTCAACTGTTGATTTTTTAAAAATTACTGCAGTTTTTGATAAAGTGATAGGAAGGATTGAAGAATAGAATTTACAAGACCTAAGCCATATATTTCTAGCTCTAGGAATTGGGGTCAAGAAATTCTTAGACTATAGTTTCCTCACATGTGAAAACACAGACCCAGTAATGGTCCCTCAGTATAGATCATGAAGTTATGAAGAAAATATATAATAACCCACCTGAAAATACATGGCAAATCCCCAATGCACTGAACTTAAGTTCTGAATACCTGTCTGTTCTTGGAAACCGTCCTCTGAGAGGCATCTTACAACTCCTTCAGACACCTCAGAAGTTTCTAGAATCTCCAGAGACACCACATGGGAATCTATACCCATAGGGGAGAGAAGGATAAAGATGCTGGCATTTGCATATTTCAGGAAATTCTGTAGAGAACGGAGTTGAGGGGTGGGAGGCAAAAACGGCCTGGAAACTGTTGAAAAACAAATGTTGGACAAGGAGGAAGAGTGTGTACAGTGATTTGTACTGTCTCTGAGCTCTCTAAGGGCAGAATGCAGGACACGGCTCACAAGCATCAAAATGACAAATTGGAGTAGAAAAGTGGCTTGCAAAGGCTTCTCAAGCCTGGCTGCACAGGAGAGTCATGGGAAGGTTTTAAAGGGCAGTGTCCACTGGGTCTTGCTCATGAGCTTCTGACCCAATTGGTCTAAGAATGACTCAAACCACAGCAATTTTCAAAATCTCCTTGGGTGATTCTTAAGGGCTGACAGGACTTAGGACAACTCTGACAGTGCATTTAAAGTCAGAGTGGTCAGTCTAAGCTGGGGTGACTCCAGTTGCCAGTATTGGTCAATTAGTTACATACAGAGTGTAAAGAAAATGGAGATGAGGATAAAAATCAAGGCTTACATATCCACTCCTTCCCCTTTATTCAGTGACCACAACTAAGAGCAATTTAATACTCAGTATACTCTGTGTGTGTGTGTGTGTGTGTGTGTGTGTGTGTGTGTGTGTGTGTGTTTATTCTCATGCATGCCTTCCTTTCTCCTTTAAGGTTGCCTTCTCTTCAGTCCAGCATGAATGTCATCTGGTAAATGTTCTATAGATAGAACAAGAGTGAGATTTATAGTATGATGTATTCTGAGCTGTACATCTCTTTTGAAAAGTAGTTGTTAAGCATAGCTCTCACACACATCCCTAACGAAGCAGACAGACCATTACAAAAATCCACAACTGGACAAGGTGCAGAGAACCACTGGCCATGTCTACAGCACAACCCCTACACTTAAGGCTCAGGGAGCATCATAGAGAGGACGTGAAGAGATTGCACAAGCCAGAACACCAGGACATCTGCTGTGAGAGAGTGGTTTCTGTATTTGGTGAGGCCGCTGCACCCATGACATCTCAACAACCCAGTCACCTAGACAAGACTTGCACCATGGTAACACCGGTTGACATGCCAGCGTGAACAAGGGATGTCTCATAAGTTCCTCTCCCCTCGAAGAAGACCTACAGGCAACGAATGGCTGCTGAGAGGAGAATCAGTCTTCTCCAAGATGAGATAACCCCAGAGGTTATCCAACCCAAGTCATCAGTTCTAACCACATGGAGGACAGTAAATGGACTCAGCAAGCTGTAATAATAGTGAAAGAAGAGGTCATGAGTTTGAAAGGGAATTGAGGGGGGAGGGTAGAAATAACGTAAATCAGTACTCATGTATGAAATTCTAAAAAAAAATTTAAAAAATAGTATACGCACAAACTATTTGAAAAACTTGTTTTTCAGTGTAGACACTTATTGCAGAAAATTATTGATAAAGGAACTGTTTATTTAGAAATTATTTTAGGAAGAACAGCTCACTAAACAGGATAGGCAAATCTGTCATAGGGTCCTAGAAGGCTGGTGGTCTGTCCCATGCCACTTCTGTTGCCTGAGTCAGTCTCCACCATCACCAACCAAATCCACAAGGGAGAACAGCCCCAGGTGTATGTGCCCTTCAGGTCTTAAGGGTAGCCCCGAGGCCACACCCGGCTAGCTCATTCAATAGAGCACAGGACTCTTAATCCCAGGATTGTGGGTTTATTGGGTGCCAAATGTAGCTGGAAGTTTTCCTGTGTCCTGCCCAATCCCACAGCTGCTCAGTTCCAAGTAAACATACAGAGGCTTACCTTAATTGCAAACTGTATGGTCATGGCTCAGACTCATTATTAACTAGCTCTTGTAACTTAGTTCAATCCATTTCTATTCATCTATGTTTTGCCACGTGGCTTCATGACATTATCTCTTCTCTCACATCTTGCTTCTCCTGGTGGCTCACAGCCTCTGCCTCCTTTCACCCTTCTTCATCTCTATCTTCAGTTTGAATGTACTGCCTAACCTTATTCTGCCTCAACATTGGCCAAACAGCTTTATTTATCAACCAATGAGAGCAACATATATTCACAGTATGCAGAAAGACATCCCACAGCAGACACCTAGGTTCCCTGCAAGGTTACAATCCATCATGTCTAAGACAGAACTATGTTTTGAAAAGCTTTGTGTGGTTTTCAGACATCATTGGTCAACAACTCTGATTTGAAGAAACTTCAAGGAAAGCTATGATGAGTACTGGGAAATGCTATGCACCTAAGAGACAGCCAAATGAGATTTCTCTGTGTGTGAACATGTGTGTCTCTATGTCTATTTGTGTTTCTTCAGCTTTTTCTTTTGCTCTTTTTCTTCTGTTTGTCTGTTTTGTACTGTTCTGGTTTGTTTTTATTTTATCTTATTATTATTATTATTTTAGAATCTTATTTGCATCTTAATGAGAGAGAGAAAGAAATGGTGTAGATTTGGGTGGATGGGGAAGTAAGGTGGATCTGGGAGGAGATGAGGGAGGGGAAACCATAATCAAAATATATTATAATTTATCTATTGTCAATAAAAAAGTAAATGCAAATAAAAAGTTAAAAAGAGATGCCCAAATGATTCAAATTACTAGAATAGCTAAGACATGAAAAATGTGTGTCATACCAATAAACAAATGAAACAAAAATTTTCAAAATCATTAGCCAGAAAATAAAAATATGCACTTGAAACTGTCACTATACACCTATTATAATGACCACAATTTAAAAAGAAAGGATCATTTTCTGGTAGGGTGGTACAATAGTAATACCAGGAAGTTTTTTTTAAAGTTAAACATATTCTAACCTAACAATGATCTGGAAATCCCAGTCCTAAGTATCTACAAAAGTGAAGTGAAGAAGAAATTGTTTATATAAAAACTTCTGTGCCTTCATAGAAACTTTATTCATAAGTACTTATACGTAATTGTACGCAATTTTTACATACTTGAAATAACTCATCCATGCTTTGGATAGTACATTTGTATGGGACATGCATACTGTGGAATCCTTCTCAGCAATAAAAGGGGGTGAACTACTGATACCGTGCAGGTGAGTCTCAAAAGCAGGGGTAACTGAAAGAATGACCACAGTATAACTCCATTTATTTGAAAATCTCGAAAAGGTAAAACTAGAGAAAGAAAACAGATTGTTGGGTATCAGAATTAGGTATTGGGAAAGATGTGGATGCAGAGGGCTATAAGGAGATGCTCTGTCATCCCGTCTGTTCTATAGCTTGATTTCAGTGCTGACTACAGGACTATGCACTACACGGTTGAAAAGCTGACCTTTGTTTTATACACTGTACATCAACGAAAAGTCAACATAAAGCAAAAAGTACCAACAGATAAAAAGTAAGATTCATTAGAATTTAACCCATTATGTATTATGTTACTTGAATTTAACCCATTATGTTAAGTATTGAAGAGCAGTGCGCAGATTCTAGAGCTGAAGGGATCGATTCCAGCAGCTCAGGCAGATGCTTAAGTACAGAGACAATGCCCAGCTGCTCTCTGAGTGCACCAATAGTACTTCTACTGGCAAGTTAGAACTTCTACTGGTAGACATGAAAATTGATACAACCGCTTCTACCCCAAATTCAAAGATGTTTAACGAAAAACGTGAAGGAAACCAGGCAACTAGGTTTGCGGGAATCTACATGGCTGCACCCCTTTAACTTATCGTTTTAACTGATTTATATTTTGAAATCACTGTCTCGATATTTGTGTGATTCTAGAAGGCTAAGCTGGAGATCGGATATAGGGTTTGCTAGTGAGGAGGGCAGTGGGACAGAGGGATGGGATGTAGGGAGATGAAGGGATCCACTGGCCGAGAGGTCTTTCTTAGGTGTTTCTCAGCAGGCTGGAGCAGCTGTCCCGGATCCTCTCCATGAAGTGATTCTCCAGAGAGTTTCCTTGATTTACATGTTCCTTGCATATTCCTAGAATTCCACCTTAAAACAAGCTGGACGCAAGCAAGGCCAATTTCTCAGCATGGAAAAGCTTTTGCTTGAGCAATGACACACTGCAGTTGGATCCAGTTCGCCCACATCTGGAAGCCACATGTCAGCGGCAGCTGTATAAAAGTCAGCCCTGAAAACTTAGGGTGACATTTTTTTTGCCAAAAGCCAGGCAGTATGGACCTCACTCTTCTGTGGGTACTTCTGCCACTGGTAACCACAGCCTGGGGCCAGTACGGGGACTACGGATACCCATATCAGCAGTACCACGACTACAGTGATGATGGCTGGGTGAATCTGAACCGGCAAGGCTTTAGCTACCAGTGTCCCCACGGGCAAGTGGTGGTAGCCGTGAGGAGCATCTTTAGCAAGAAGGAAGGCTCTGACAGACAATGGAACTATGCCTGCATGCCCACACCCCAAAGCCTTGGGGAGCCCACGGAATGCTGGTGGGAAGAAATCAATAGGGCTGGCATGGAATGGTAAGGAGCAGCCGGGTGCACTTGGGATGGGAACATCAGTTCATGTCCTCCAAGGGGAAGTTTGTCCTCAAGGATTAGCATTGCTCTTAGCCTGGGCATATTCTAAACTTACTATTATTGCATGCTTTCATGGGCAAGGCTGCTACTAGGTAGAAGACATTGTAAGGTGAAAACCAGGACAGGCTATGCCCATGGAAGATGGACTTCTTTGTGGTTCTACTTCTTCAAAGGCTGTCTCTAGGCTTAGTGGGACCTGCAGGCTGGGTGTGTGTCTGTAGAATGTTTATCAATCTGCAAAAAATTGAAATTCCTAATGGAACTTAGAGTAAGTGAGCATCGCTGTGATGTTGGAATGGTGTTTTTATTTTGTAATGATTTACTGTTTTCCAATAAACATTATTCCAGAAGTCTAAAGAAAACAATTGGGTCCTCAGCACCAGTAGTCTGAAAATGACTGATTCAGAGCAAGTGATTGGGTAAAAGAGACTGAGAAATGGAAGCAGAGGGGGTTGAAGTCCAATAGCTCTCTGCTGTTTTGAGGAAATAGGAGCTGTCAATTTTTAGTACTAAGATTTTTCTATGTGTCTCTCTCCCTCTCCTCCCTTTCTCTTGCCCTCTCCTGTGATTTAAAGTAGCCTCTGTTGCCAGGGTATAGTTCACCAAAGGTTTTTAGAGGTGCTCTCCCAAGAGGCTGCTGTCTCTTGTCCAGGTGGACTCTCATCAGCAGAGCCTGGGGCCCAGAACTACACTCAAGCTCATTTGTCATCTTGGGAGCAGGTGGGATCTACAAGACCCCAGCAGAAGCCCAGCCTCAGTGAGGAAGGTGTCAGTTTGTGTCACCTGAGGAGAGGGCCTGCCAGCCTGAGGAGACAGCAATTACACAAACAGGGGAAGACGGAGGAACTGCAGAGGCTGCCTGAGAAGCCTTTGTTAGGCCATCCCCATGCATCCTCTCTGTCTCCGCCAAACAGATTTAATGATCCAAAACCCTTCAGACACATAGATGACTCAGAGACCAAGTTTGTCTTGAGGACAGACCCCAGGGTCCCTTAGCAGCCCGGCTCATTGCCTGGCTTCAAGGGTGGAAATGACCTAGTTGCGACTATCTGTCCAAGCCACCCACCCCAGGGGACCATCATGTAATGGGCCCTCTTTCTAACCCCGTTGTTGGAGCCACAGAAGAACAGCGCTCAGTGAATATTGCTCAACCGCTAACGGGAGAGCCCTGGGCTGAGTCAGAGCTGGGGTTTGGGTTCTGGTGCTAATGAGAAAACAGTGTGACCTTGGCCCCCACTTCAGCTGTCTCTCTGCTGCCTCCTTGGAGGATGAACCCCCAGACTTTGCGATCCCAACAGGTTCCACCAAGCAGCTGCTCACTTCAGAGCGTGCCCGGCTCTTGTTTACAGTCCCTTGATCCCTGTGTGCACCCAGCTGAGGAGAGAAGCCAGATGCTGGCTAGTTTGAAACGGGGCCATTTACAGCTGCTTTGCCATGAACTCCCAAACTATTTGAGGAGAGGCAAAAAGCTCCCCAAAAACAAAAGAAAAAAAGAAAGGGAAAGGAAAAAAGGAAAGAAAGCAGAAAAACTGATTTTGTTTGTTTTGTTTTGTTTTTGCCTATGGGGGACTAGTGTGAAGCTGACAGGCGACTCCTCTCTTCCCCTCCTCTTCCTCTACATTTTCGATGTTTGGAATCTAAGATCTTTGCTTTCCTCCTTCCACACTCCGTTGTCTGCTTCTCCCCATCTCCACCAATCACAGGGCTAGAAAGTCATGAACGTGGGAAACAGGTTCTTCACCACAGGACCCCGCTGCCCCTGAACTGGTACCAATTAGTCCCCAGGCATTTTCTCCTAGACGATTATGACTTTGTGTTCAGACTCCAGTCTCAGTGAAAGATTTGGAAGGAAAGAGATTGCTCACAGGCTGGGGAGCAATTACATGCCGCCCCACCCCCACCCCCTGTTGGCTGCAGGCTGTTAATCTGTTCTGGGGAGGAGTTGGTGGTGACTTTTCTGCAATTTGGCTGTCTTGTGTAAGTAAATTAGCTTTCAGGTTTATTTTAAGAGGCAGGAGGGACAAACAGAAACTCGACAGTACACAGGATCTGCTGAAGAAAACTTGCTAACGGAGAGCCATCTTTACAGGGTGCTGCTTTCAGAGCTGAGTCCTGCTACTCATGGTGTCTATGCTGAAAGCCACTGCTTCGAATACGGCATGTTAAAGCAGGGTGCCTGTTTCCACCACTAAGATGTCCAGGAGGCCTTAGCTAGTCCCCCATGAGTATGTTTCCCTTGGAAGGGGTAGAGGGGTCAGGTCTGTCCTCAGGGGGTTCTTCTGACTTTGGTTAGCATATACTGTGGGATACACAAGTCTTGTGTGGAGCTTGGAATGGGAAGTTGTGTGAAGCTGAATTGTCTCATGGTGGCAGGTTCTCTGAGCTAGGATTCTTCACACCTCTCAGCTGTATTGTCTCTTAGGTATTCAATTCCTTCTGGAAGTGAGGGGGAGTGAGAGAAGAGGGGAGAAATAAAAGGCATGATGCTTCTAGGAGAAGGAAATTCTAAAATAATCTACAACTAAGACAAGCATCTATCATTTTAGCATCCTATTTAAGGGTAGTCAATACAAATTTAGTGAATATGGAATTTGATGAAATTCATTTTGGGCAAACCAGGTTTACGTGCAGTCTGTATGTAGAAGAAGAATGTCCTGTATATTATACCATTTCTACTCCCTGTGCTTCAGAGAATCTGCAAAGACTTTTTTAAAGCATCTATTTTATTAGAGCTGAATATTTGAATTAATTAATCAATGACAATCCACATAACAGAAAGGAGACGAAAGGACAGCTGTCCCACAGAGCTATGGCAGCATCATCAAGTCTAACACTAGACACATTGGCCAGGATCTTTGTTTTCCACAATCTGCAATGTGCTGTGCAGAGCAGAGCAATCATCCCAGCTCATGATCCTTAGTGTTCCAAACGCACAGTGCTCACTTCCTTTGACCCAATGTCCTTCATCCTCTATACCCCCAATATGCTCTGTTTTCTAAATATACTTACTGCTAGATCTGTACTTCCTTGTTATTTGTTTCCCTCATTAAATATAAGCTTTGTGAACTTAGGAACTTTGTCTTATTCACTACTGTGTTCCCAGTGCCTAGAATAATGCTAGCACATAGCAGGCCCCCAATAAATATATACTGTACAACCAAATCAGTCTAGTTGGCACTTATCCTGAATCCCTGGAATTCACAGCCTGAATCCCAGACAGTATCTCCACCACCCTCAATGAAGATTTTCCCCTGGGGAAAACTGTTTTGCTTATGTCTTTGATTTCTGGTATTTCCAAATTTATAGGACAGTGTCCAGCATTTCATTTTGGCTTACTGTATCCACCAACATGCAGGGTGGTCTTTTATGGTTCCCCAAGAATCTCTGAAACATGTATGGAGCATTGTTGACACACATTGTTACCACAGGATGAACTCATTGTTAGATTTATATTTTCCCATAATTTTGTTTCAGCAAACTAAAAGAGTTCATAGTAAACTCTTTGTTTCAAAGGCATAAGAACTAAATGTTACATAATATCATGGCTTGAATCTTAGGCCAATAAAAGGACGTTAGTGGGAAAACGGATGAAACCATAATAATTTCTAGAATTTAGGGTTATTAGAGGTAGCAGTGGGAGAAGCTGGGTGAAGGACAGACGTGAATCTTTTTTTCTCTCTTTTGATTTTTTAAATTTTTTTTAATTTTATAATTTAATTTAATTTTACATATCAGCCACGAATTCCCCTGTCCTTCCCCCCCCTTTCCCCCAGCCCACCCCACAATTCCATCTTCTCCAGGGCAAAGACTCCCCTGGGGATTGAGTTCAACCTGGTAGATTTAGTCCAGGCAGGTCCAGTCCCCTCCTCCCAGGCTGAGCCAATTGTCCCTGTATAAGCCCCAGGTTCCAAACAGCCAGCTCATGCACTGAGGACAGGTCAGGTCCCAGTGCCTGGATGCCTCCCAAACAGATTAAGCGAATCAGCTGTCTCACTTATCCACAGGGCTTGATCTAGTTGGGGGCTCCTCAGCTATTGGTTCATAGTTCGACAGACATGAATCTTATGTCATCTTTAAATCTAAACTTATTTCAAAGTGAAAAGTTGAAAAACAACAATTCAGGCTGGTTACTTGCTTAATGGGAAATTCAAATGCAAACAGAATGTAACAGTATCCAAGAACCCCAAGACTGGAAAGGGACTTGAGGAGAATGTAGAGCCATCTTCTTACACCGTGGTTAGAAATGAAAGCTCAGGATCAAGCAACTGAAAAGTCAATGAAATCATCACACTAAGTAAAAGTTGGATGGCCCATGCCCTAATTCATGTTCTATTGGTGCTTATAGCCTTTGCCATTTGCCCATTCATTTGCCCACTCAGTGGTTGTTATTATAAAATTTGCTAGACTGTGAGAATATAAAGATTAATAATACAAATCTGTGCCCTTGAATCACTCACAGTCCAATCTTATTTGGTATGCACAACAGTAGTGGGAACATTCAGTGGAAACTGAGGCTCATTGAGACAAATCACACACAGTTGGAAAGTTATAAATCTGGAGTGGCAGGACACATGGCTTTTTGAAGTGTATATTAATGTACAACTTTAAGCATCTTGAATACTCGCCACAGTTTAATAGATATTGAGGGGGCATTAGACCAACAGGCTAAAAAGTATTCTAGTAATTGATGGTCATGAGCCCCCACAGTTAATTCCATTTGCTGTCCTTGCATAGAAACTTTCAGGATAGAAGGACATCTCATGAAATAAGCTGGGTCTCTTCAGAGGCCCTTTGAGTATTCTCTACTGACTCCTACTCTATAATGGATCTTTCCTTCTGACAGGTCATTTTTTGCTTACTACCCAGTAGACAGTCTAGCAAGCCTAAAACATGGAGTCAGACAGCAGAACTCATATCCAGGAACAGTAGGAAGAGGTCAGACTATATACAGCTAGGCATTATTTTAAAAGACCATGTCCGCATCATCACAGCAGGATGATAGAGTCTATTTACCTTCAAAAAGCTTGCATTGTCACACTGGGAGGCAGCTGGATGAAGACTATTTTAAATGAAATATGTGATGGTTGCATCAATACATCACAAGGAAGGAAAACATCCATCTGAATTGGAAGTGTAAGACTTACTAGGGAATGGAGGCTCAAATTGCTTCTTACTCTCTGGTATTCACTCTCAGAGGCTGGTTGCATGTCTCCTTGAGGGAATTCAGCTCTAACTATTCCTCAAGGAGGCCCCAAGGATTGTAAGTTAAGAAAATACAGAAAGTCAAAGTTTTTTAGATTAGTCAGCCTTACCCTCCACCTAAGTTTTTTAACTAATTGATTTATTTTTATTTTTTATGTGCATTGATGGGTATTTTGCCTGCATGTATGAAGTGGCAAACAGTTGTAAGTTCTGGGAATTGAATCCAGCTCCTCTGGAAGAGCTGTCAGTGCTCTTAACTGTAGAGCCATCTCTCCAGCCCCCTAAATTTTATCCCTACCCATTGCCTTGACATTACTTTCCCAGGTCACGACCTTGCCACCCTGCCCAGTCTCCCCTTTCTCTGCTCTTTTGTCCTTTGTCCCACTCTGCTTCCTGTTCACACTGTCTCCACCATCAGAGCATCTGTCTGTCAATACCAGTACCCTAAGAAGGAGACCAGACTGTATACAGAGCAGACTTTAATGTCTACTTTTTGAAAGATTGAAAATTCTGTGAACTGTGCTTTAAACGGCTAATGGTAACCAAAGAATCATTCCAGGAAAAAAACAGAATTAAAATCTAAAGCTTGTGTCTATGTTATAATTATCCACTTTAAGGAATGGAAAGAAATTTGGAAAAGTTGAGAAGGCTGCATCACATGGTCCCTACAGTGCAGGGAGTTGGCCACTGTGTCTACTGTTCTTAGTCCCTTCCAACCATGAGGCTGGAGACCGCTAACAGCCCTTAAAATACGTGTGTGTTGATGAAGTGGGATGAGACCGATACAACCAGACTAATTGATTTAAAAGCTTTGTGAGCACCACTGACGGACATGATACTGTGGCCTCCCCTTCTATGTCCAACTCAATCTCATCTTCAATTCCCTGGGATCTTGGGTTTACTACACATTTGAACAGGGGCTACCAGAGATTGGAGGAAGAAAACTAAAACTCCACAGAGCATCTAAAAAGCAAAGGGAAGAACAGAAAAGTTGTGCTCCTCCCTTCCCCTCCCTCCCCTCCTCCCTCCCCCTCCCACCTCTGACTCCCACTCTTCTTCCTCTCTGACCATCCCAGAATGGATGAAGCTCACATATAAAAACAGCAAGTCCAGCTGAGGCACTGACAGGAACAGACGATGTAACTGCTGCGTTTGTTTGTTTTGTACTTGCTGGAATGGAGCATGCCTGAAAATTTCAGTATAAAACAAGCCCAAGATGTAGGTCCTTTTCAGTTGGTTACTAGCTTGGCCGTGTTCCTTCAGACACCACTTGACTGTGTCCTCACTGTGATGTAATGAGGTTCCATAGAGCATGCTCAGGTCAAGGCGGGGAAGAGACTTCCCACCTGTAGATTCCTCAGGACAGGTCCTCCCACATCCTCGTTATTTCTGTGTTACCCTTGTAGACACAAGGCAAAATTTTCTTTGCTGCTAGGGTGATGGCCTTGAGATAAATTATTTCCAGAAAGGCCATTTTCCTCCAAACACACCTGTAAATGTTATTGTCACAGAAAGAGTCATAGCCTTATGGCTTCCTTTCCAGAAAACTCCCAGTCTTGGGCAGAGCGGAACTGATATTACTCTTGTTTTTGAAGCTGAAACTGATTCTCAAAGAGACAGTGGGAAAGAGTGGGAGGAGAGTCTCTGTAGGAGGGCATCAGGCCCTCCTGTGCCAGGGGAACGTTTCCTTGGAATCTGCTGAGGACTTGGGGTCAATGCGCAACTTAGCAGGAAAGCTAGAGCCTTGGAGCAGACGCTCTATTCTGCAGACCGTTCAGAAGTGATAAGCCTGTGCTGTGAAGCACACCAGAGGCTTTCCGTGTCATTGTACCACTGTTTCCTTTTCTTGGTTGAATTGGAATACGTTGAACAATCCAGAACCTTCCAGCTCCCTCCCTCAGCCTTGTCAGTTGCCTTCACCTCTTCTCACCAGCCTTGTACCTGGGCCTGCAATTCTGCAGCTGTGCCTGATGTTCGCAGGAACTTTGTTTCACGAGAAGCTATTGAAAAGGTGACTGAGGGTGTAAACAGTGCATGAGAGAATTGCATAAGCTGATACTCGTTTTGTACCTTCATCCTCCAACAAGGCTGCCCCTGAAACAAGATAAAAACAGGAAAATGAACCATTGCTTCAGTTTCCACAGGAACAAGTTAGAGGGAGTTCCAGAGCCTTTCAAAGACTCAAATGATAACCCCTTAGGAGTTAAGTCTGCCTCTGATATCAGGAGACAGCCGGTCAGTCATGTGTTCATTCATTCTACTATCAAACATTTACTGGACAAGCCTCAGACATTACGAGGAATACAAAATAAAGATTAAGTGACCTTTTCCCACAAGGACTGCATTATCTACTTGGGTGATAAGAGATAATAGGACATCTCTGTACAGAGTGACCAAAGCTTCCAATCTCAGTGAGCTTCATCCTAGGGGCACAACAGCTCAGAAAATGTGTATGATGCTTTATGGACATTCAACAAGGGAGCTACTCTCACAAAGTAGATTCCTACTTGCTGTGTAGACTACATCAAAGAATAGCAACAGTAAATGATTTATAAGCTTCCAAACACCAGCATCCTCAGAATTTTCTATGCATTGTCTTATTTGGTTTTCAGAGGAATACAAGTATAAGCTATTATTATGCTCACTTTACAGAGGGAAAAACTAGGTCATTAGATGGCTTGACAACTGATCTAGATGACTCAGCTAACAATGGAACACCAGTCCAGAAGCATCGCCTCTGATCATAATCACTCTGCCATGCCCATCTTCACATTGTGAATATATACCCCAACTAAGGTCCAGGTCTGGAAGGAACAATTCCACACCACCAAATTCTCAACAGGCTTGTACTACCAAACTATGAAGGCGATCTAGCTGAAGTTGGGGAGGAGCGCTGTTATTTGGTTACCTTTCTCCAAATGTTCTGGGGGCTGGAAGCATGTAGGGCGCAACTACTCTTCACAGGGAAGCATGATCCGAGGTGGCATGGGAAAGTGACAGCACTCTTCTCACAAGGCCATGAGGCTGGCTGTCAGCAGAGGGCCAGAGGAGAACTTGGGAGACTCGGATTGCCTTCAGAACTGGGCCTTCCTGAGACAGTCGGCTTATCTCCCTACACTCATTTTCTTTAAGGGAACCTACCACTGTGGGAACTCTTTTCCTTGTAGGGATCTGAGTACACAAAACACAATGGTGGGTAAAACTACATCCCAGATGGGCAGTAAAAGGCTCTGCTTTGGAGGAAGGCGTTTGCTTAATGATGACAAAACAGGAAGTCACATAGAGCACCAGTGTGCTGTGCCTTCTCCCTTTGAAGGCCTTGGGGTTTGCCAATGACTCTTAGAGCTTATACTGGTTTCCTCATACCCATACTGATGTGGAACTGAGATGGTTAGACCCACCTAGAAGACACACAACGTTACTTTTCCATCATACTTTGACAGTAGTAGTCCATGTAAAATATGAAAGGCCCAAGTGGCAATACTTTTGAGGTAGAAAAGGGTTGATAATTAAGAGTCATTACTCTCAATTTACATATTGGATTTCACTATTGATCTCATACAGCCGAGTTCTCTACTCCGAACTTCTTACCACTCTTGAGAATACAATTGAGCAAACATCCCGCCCACCTATCAATTCCTTTCTCATCAAAGTGTACAGAGTTAAAACAGAATAGTAATAAAGAATAAGTTGTTGAGTGGATGAATGGATTAAAATGTGTATTTAAATATACATGTGCATGAATGCATGCATCAATGATAAATGAATGAAAAGGATAGATGGATGAGTTAATTTCCAGCAATAAGAAGAAAATGACACCTGGATGCCCCAACAAGGTCTCACTCAGTAGTCAGGACAGGGAACTCCTTACCCCCTTTTCAAGGTTCATCCGCCAAGCTTCAGACTATGTACCATCGGCCACTGCCTCCTGTTTTACATGACAGGAGATAGATCGATGATCCAGGTACCTAGGAAACTGAAGGACACAGAAATAACTGAAGACCTGGTTTGGAGGGGCTTGTCTTGTATTGAATATGTTCTCGAAAGTTCATATATTGTAAGCTTAATCCATGAATTCATGTGTGGATGACATTTGGAAGTATGTCTTTTGAAAGATAATAGGAAATAGAGAAAAATCCCATGATGGAATTAGTTGTTCCATAAGCAGGGGAAGAAAGAGCCAAACTGGCACATTGCTCTGTCTTGACCTGTGATGCCCTTCACCATGTTATGGTGCGGTAAACAGGTCCTCAACAGATGCCAGCACCATGGCAATAAGAAATTCTAGGACTTTCCCACCCTCAGAATCGTGAACTAAACAAAACAACACTCTTCCTCTGTTCATCAGTTATAACAACAGAAAACAGCATGGGGAAACTTACAAAGGATCATGTTTTGCCTAAGGTGAGGAAGCTCTGCAGCCAGGAAGAAAACATGCTCACCATGCCAGCAGAAAGTGCCAAACCTTCCGGTGGTGTGTGATGAAGAGAAAGGGTGGGAAGAGGCGCGGAGATGGGACAGAGGAGGAAGCGCCACCCTTCACTGTTTCTCACTTAGGGGGATGCCTTAAAGATGAAAGGGTTGGTTCCAAGACAGGAACACAGGCAGATGAAAGTGAAACTTCCCTCCAACTAAGGACCAGAGTGGAGGACTTGCCTCACTGGAGGAATCAGGACTGACAGGACAGGAAAGGGGCCCTTGGAGGGAGTTTGAACTCAGTTGGTCTGTGGATATTCTGTGGGGAGTTTTTCCATGTCCCTGGCCCATCTGTAGGTCCTAGGGGTGGAATTCAGAGACCCACTTAGGAGGTGGGTAGAAAGATTCCTGGATATGCAGCGAGAATGCTAACTATGATCCTAGACATCCCATTAGGTTCCCCTGGACAGCCCCTGGATCTATCAACACCATGTGCTGTTGTAGGGAGGACAGTGAAATGTTTATTTGAAGTTCAACATTCACCATAGTTCTTTGTGAGCTTTCCAGTTTAAATTCAAGTAAAATGACTTATAGCATCCTCAACTGTAGAATTCATAAATATCCTTTCATCTAACCATACATTTATGGAAAGGCATCAGGAACAGGGTCTCCCAAACATCCTTCCACTGAAATGTACTGACTCATTTGAGCCTTAACAGTGATCAGGTAATTTCTACCATACAACATCTATCCTTTGCATCAAACGGAATAACTTGTAGGGATGTGGATAAGTGAGAGAGTGTGTGACTGTGTCAGGAGGGTCTGAGGAAGGGGTCTGCATCTATCAGTGCCCTGACGCTGTCTTCTCTTCAGGTACCAGACTTGCTCCAACAATGGACTGGTGGCCGGCTTCCAGAGCCGCTACTTCGAGTCAGTGCTGGACCGGGAGTGGCAATTTTACTGCTGTCGCTACAGCAAGAGATGTCCGTATTCCTGCTGGTGAGTCTGGGAACTAAACCTCATTCCTTATAGCTCCTGGGGATGTGGGAGCCTATGATGTTCTGGTCCTTCAAGTAAGCCCAAGATGTCACAAACCAGCTTGATAAACAGCAGCTAGAGTATATAAGAGAATGAATGGCTGAGGAAGACTTATCATACAGGAACCCTACAGGTTATCCAGACCAATGTTGCCATAAGAAAGAAACAGAAAAATGCAGGAAGGTAGTGGCTGGCCAATATCACCCAGCAGCTGAAGGCTACTGACTCCTGCCCGTACCTTTTCCTTCTTCCATGCTGACGTCACCTCACAGCCAAGTCTGTTTGGGAGCCATATTCCTGCAGCACCTCCAGGAGTAACCAAGTCTCTCCTGGGTCACAGTGTGATAGAGAGTTAGAGACAGAAAGCAAAACAACAAAATGAGCAACAACAAAGTGAGGCTGGTGTTTCCTGAGTCACCTGACAGACACAGCCTATGATATCCTATTTGCTTATCTCTCCCTGGGCCGAAGCCAAGTGCTTCCTGACTTTGCTTCCAATTGCCTATGAGAGTCCATACATATTTGCTTACCCTGATAACTCAACCCGGTGTTAGCAACACAGCTTAGCCCAGATTCTTTGGTCCGCAAGCAATCCAGGTGTTTAAACCTTCAACATTGGAAGCTTGCCTCACTCATGTGATTTGTCTCTCTCTAGTCTGATGCTTGGAAGGACAGCCTTTTGGGTTTTGTTTGTTCTCTGTGATCACAGGGTTACTCCACAGATGCCCCAGATGTGCACGATGTCTCTAGAGACCCTCAACTCCAAAATCTTAGCACTTTTCTTCTTGAACTAAAGACAGTAAATTAGCAGCTCAAAGTTGGCCAATGTCTGAAGCTGCATGACGGAGCAGAAATCTCTAGCTCCACTAAATTCCTTCGGTAAAGCACTTCTTACCCTACCACAGCAGGTAAGCAGGCATGCCAAAGGCTGCTGATTCAGCCAGGCAGATCCAGAATTGAAGACTAAAGATCTGTATGTTATACTGGGCCCAAGGAATGCTGGGAAAGGCAAGGGGAATCTTTGGTTGCAGCCTCCATGCTACTTTTCACTGCAGTCTCTTTCCTGTGCTCCCCACTCTTAACTGCTCTGTCCTTGGAAGGTCACTGTTACTCTTCTGAAAACCTCAATGCACCATTGAAAATGATGGCAATGTTTATTTACTGTGTTTCCAAAAGCTGATGAAAACGACAGTTTGCGATCTGGAAGGAAAACCTACTTACCCAGTTTATGCAAAAGTGTATGAAGAATGCCAGGAGTCTTCAAACTCCCCAACATGGGCATGTTTCTCAGAACCCCTGAAATGCGGGTTGAAATTCAAAGCACTGAGAGATCTGTGAAGCTGTGGTGGGTCCTCACACTGTAATCACTCCAGAGGTGTGGGAGCCAAAGGGCAATCCAGATACCAGTCTGCAAAGAGAACTCAGGTTCTAAAGCAGCGAGGGGGAGTAGGGATGAACCAATTCTCCCTTCCTATCTGCCAAGAGAATGGCTCTTCCAACATTGCAATAAGTATCCTTTGTGGCAAGGCATTCAAAGCCAGTTAAAAGGTGAATGATGTATCTAAATGAGCAAGCAAAAATAGTCATCAGCCTAGTGATGCATTTACCACATTAGCAAGATTTTTATTTTCTCAACCTCCGAAGGAATACATCACAGATAGTGTCAGTGTGTGGCCCGAGGGGTGTTTGAAGTGTTGGCCCAGATGAGTGTTTGCAGTGTGTGGTTGAGAGGGTAGGCATCCTCAGGCAGCTGGAGGCTCAGATGTAGGCAGCCCTGACTCTTCACAGATGTCTCTGGGACAGCATACTATTACATTCTATTATGTATGGATGCCTCTCTCTACCTAGACCTTGAGTACCTGGTATAAGAAAAAACATTGATCTTTGTTGATCTTTGTATCTAGCGTCTGTCTAACAGAGTGCTTGGATCTTAGTCTCTCTTTGTGTATCTCTCTGTCTCTGTCTCTGTATCTATCTCTCTCTCTCTCTGTCTCTGTCTTTCTCTCTCTCTCTCTCTCTCTCTCTCTCTCTCTCTCTCTCTCTCTCTCTCGTGTGTGTGTGTGTGTGTGTGTGTGTGTGTGTGCGTGTGTGTATGAGAAAGAGAGAGAGAGGGAGAGGGACAGAGACAGAGAGGGGGAGGGGGGGGGAGAGAGAGAGAGAGAGAGAGAGAGAGAGAGAGAGAGAGAGAGAGAGAGAGATATTGAGCCTTGGGCAGAAGTTTCTTGTTTTCTTACAGTGCTGGGGATCCAGCATTCAAAGCAGGTGTTCCAGGACGGTGCCATATTCCCAGTCATAAGTGGTTTCTTAATACCTGTCAACTGGGTGTGCAGTTAAGTGGTTCTGGAAGACAAGCGGAGGAAGGTAGTTTTTTGGTTTTTTTTTTCAGAAAATAGGTTGTTGTTGTTGTTTTTAACTTAAGTAGATTTTTTTTTTAATCTTTAGCCCACTCTCACGCTTCTGCAGTACAAACTCTGTGCTCATGCTTCTGCAGTACAAACTCTGTGCTCATGGAGATCTTTGTACTAATGCATGCAAAGCCTTTAAAAAGAATTTTTACGTGATTTTCTTTCTTATTTATTCATTTGTATTTTATGTACATTGGTGTTTTGCCTGCATGCATGTCCGTGTGAGGGTGTCAGATTCTTTGGAAGTGGATTTATAGACAGTTGTGAGTTGCCATGTGGGAGCTGGGAATTGAACCCAGGTCCTCTGGAAGAGCAGTCAGTGCTTTTAACCATTCAGCCATCTCTCCAGTCCCTTACATATTTTTCTATGTGTGTGTTTGTCTGTGTGTAAATGAACATGTGTTCAGATGCATGTGCACATGTGTGTGGATGCTAAATATCTACCTGGGATATATAGCTCCTAAGGAGATATCACCTTGTTGTCTGAGAGAGTCTCTCCCTGGGACTTGGGTCTTGCCGTGTTTAGTCTAGACTGGCTGACCAGTGGGCCACAGGTGTCCTCCTATCTCAGACTGTCCAGTTCTGGGGTCACTGGTGTGAGCCACTATGCTCAGATTTTGACATGGGTGGTGGAGATCAAACTCAGGTCCTCATGCTCGTGCGGTGAGCCGTTTAACTGGCCGATGTCTCTCCTCGGGTCCCGAAGCCTTTTCATGATGTCAGGTGCACAGCTGACACTCACATTTGCTCAATTAATGAAGACTTCAGCCTACTTCCTGGTTTTATATATAGTGAGAGGGTTAAAGGAGATCACAGGACCCTGTTATTGCACTGGCTATGATTACACAAACCTGGCCTGTTAAAGCAGAGTCCCCTCCAATTTCCCAACTGCAGGAGAGGCCATCTAATAGGCCTTTCAAGAGCAGACCCTATCCAGAAACACCCAGCAAGGCCCAGTGTCCCTTGCAGAAAACAGAACATACGAAAGGAGTTGGATATGGAGAGGAGGAACAGGGGTGCACTGAGTCACTCTTCCCCAGGAGGAAGAAGAGTGATCTGAGCTAGCCACGTTTTCCATCACAGTGAGAGCCTGGGGTCTCTGCCAGGAGGAATGAGTGAGCCTGAAGTGTCTGGGGCCAGACGGTCACAGCTGCTGCCTGGGGTCCTGGACAAACAGAACAACAGGGAACAATGGGCTGAGGGCCCAAGGCTTCCAGCCATCAGGCAGATAACTGCTTGAGCTTCATGGGCTTTAGAAAATCGGACTGACAGCAGAGGTTGAGGATGGATAGAGAGAGGACTGGGACAAAGGAGAAGGCATATAAAGCTCCCCTAACCCCAGTCTTCTCAGGACTTCTGTATTGTGTGTCCACACGCTGAGCACTGATGCTTGAAGCTCACCTTGTTTGCTTGGGTGCCAAGGCCTGATAAAGAGAAATCTTTGTGTACCGATTTCCACTGTTGATCTAATGATGCCCCAGACTACCGTGTCATTTGTGGCTGCCCCACAAATATTACACGCCCATTTTTCTCTTTAGAAATGACTCCCCAAATTCTCCTTAGATGCAGCCCATCACTTATAATTCTAAGAATTTAATGGCTATGGAAAGGTATGTATAGGAACAGAGAGCCTTGGTTAATTAACAATGGTCAAAATGAGAAGAGCAACTTTGCTTGAATTGACAGAAACATTCAGGTTTCATAAAATTTACCCTCAAGCCTTGGTCTTCAGTGATCATGCAGCCTGCGCTCCTGACCCCCAACCCCTCATTCTCCCTCACCCCGCCCCAGGTCCAGATATATCACCACTGGTCAGAATCACAGGGTAAAGAGAACAACATCACAAGCCAGTTCTGATGCCGACTCCACAAATGAGTGCTTCAACCCGATTGACTCTACCTCAGACAGCACAGTGTCAGACCTGGGAGTTCATAAAGTGGCCTATGGAAGTGGTACACTTCCCAAGGAGACCTCAGAGCAGTGGTGGATGAGCGTGCACTAAACGCCATAGAACACAGCCTATGACTCACTGTTCCAAGGGTGTCTAGACGCTTCCGTGGGATCTTTAAATTGTCTGAGTCATGGTGTTATATTATACCTTTCTACATTGAAGGAAGCCCCAAGGTCATAAATTCTCACTCCTTCAGCACCTCAGTGTACTGCCTGGCCCTTAATACAAAAGCTGTCAAAAGACTAGCTGCATGCTGCAAGCCCTGAAGAGCAGTAATCACAGTGCCACCAACGTTGACAGAGTGACTTTTTAATAGTTGACAAAAACCTTTCTTTGCACTCAGTATTCTGCTTGATCCTTTTAACAGCCCTGCACAGTGAATTGACAACTGTGCTCTATCACCCTGCAGTGAAATGCTGGTGATCCCTGCATCTGAAAACTGCTCTTACATCACTTTCACTGACTTGAATTAAATGGCAGAACTAGACACATGAAGGAATGGACCTTTCCTCCTACTTTGTTTCCATTGTTGTTTGTTTTAAAGACTTAATTCATTTCGTGTGTGTGTGTGTGTGCTTGTGTGTGTGTTTGTGTGTGTGTTTGTGTGTGTGCTTGTGTGTGCCTGTGCTTGTGCACGTGAGTGTCCAGGCACTCATGGAATTCAGAGACCATTAGCTCCCTCAGATCTGGAGTTCTAGGAGGCTGTAAGCCATCCTGTGTGGGCTCTTGGAATTGAACTCTGGTCATCTTCAAGAACAGTGGGTACTTGGAGTCCCTGAGACATCTCTCTCCAGTCCCTGTGTGCTTATTTGACCCATGCTCTATGTATCCCTGGCTGGTCTGGAACTTACTTTGTAGATCAAGATTTCCTTGGCCGGGCGGTGGTGGTACACGCCTTTAATCTCAGCACTTGGAGGCAGATCTCTGTGAGTTCGAGGCCAGCCTGGGCTACAGAGTGAGTTCCAGGACAGGCTCCAAAGTTACACAGAGAAACCCTGTCTCGAATAACCAAAAAAAAAAAAAAAAAAAAAAAAAAAGATTTCCTCAAATGTTCAGTAGACGTTTCCAGCCTCAATGTCCTGAGAGCTCTGGGATCACAGGCATGCTCCACTACAACCAGCTTCGACTTTAAAAAGCTCTCTACAGCATACATGTGAAGTTTGTCAAGTGAATGGCTGTCATCTCTGCACTTCCAAACATTTAGAGACTCAGAAATATCATCATGATGAACTAGAGAAAAAAAAATCATCACCAACTCCCAGATGCGTGCAGGATTTATTTGTTTGGTGGGAACCAAGTTACTGTTCTGATTTCAGCCTGAGCAGTGTCTCCTTGGATATCACAGCATCAGTGAAACCTGGCAAGAAAGTGAATTCCTGTTAGATGCAGACATGCCGTTACTAATGGGTTCCCACTGGACTGGTTGAATATATAAATGGAACACATATTTATTTAGATAGAAGAATCCAAATTCATAGTCCAATGGTCTGCAAACAACAACCACATGTCACCAAAGGAGCCACAAACCTTCAGAGACCTTCTGCATCCATCCCCTGTCCTCAAGCGGCTCCAGCTGCTGCAGGTCACATCCCAGCCAGTCTGTCAGCAGGGTGGGGACTATGCAGCCTGGGAATGGAGGGTTTTGAACTGAGCAACTAATTTTTTTTTTTCTTTAAATGATTCTTCTCTGGAACTCTGGCTGTCCAATAGGTTTGTTGAGTGATCTCTTTGGACAAGGTCACACGTTTAAATGACCTTTACGTTGCCTTTCAGCCTGGCTTCCCATGGCAATCAGACTCAGCATTTCCCAGCATGGCCTCCACCCCTCATGTCGTAAGGCAGAGAGTAGCTTCGCTAAATTCCTGGGCATCTCTAGTTCACAACAACAAAATTCAGTTAAGGAGAGGCATTTGTCTCCTCCCTTCCACTGTGAATGATCCAGGCAAAGAGAATAGTAAACTCACGTCCTGTTGTTCAGATATTAACACAAGATGAGGTTTGTTGGCAAGACCATTCCCATGATGCTGTGTTCAAGTCAGGAATGAGCTCATAGGCCTTCCCTCCATCTGGGAGTCTGTCACTCCACCCTGATTGAATGGTCTCCTGTAACACCTGGCCCAGAGGCCTGATGAAAGGGGAAGTTTCCACACTGATTTCCCTGAGCCAGCTAGGAGCTATAATTGCAGAGGTGGAGGTACCCAGATCTCGAGAAAACTAACCAGGATGTTCCTTTTAAATGAGTGCACGCTGAGTTTGGAGGTGCCTGTACTCTCCAACAAGCAGCTCCTCACATGGCACACACTCAGTCTGGCGGACCACAGCTCCTCTGAGCTTGAGCAAAATCAATTGTCCCTGTCATCAGCTGCGGTCGCTGCCACAGTTACTGACCCCTGTTTATAACGTTGATGTCTATTTGATGCCTACATATCGGAGATGCCTCCCCTGTGTTCAGACTTCAAAGACAGACATTTCAGAGATGCAGCTGATTGTCTGAGTATCAGTTCACCTAAGCTGTGAGCTCCTTAGAACAAAGCAAACCTCTGGATTACAGATAAATCCACTTCTATCTACAGGACTCTAGAAGCTGCCATCATTTATTCATTCATTTAAACAGTCCATTACTGAAGGCGAATGAATATAACGTAACTACAATTAACAGATTTGGGAGAAGTTCCTAACAGTGAATGATTCTATTGCCTTATTTATTATATCTTCCCTGTGCTCATGGAGAAACTGAGGTACAGATGTTGTAACTTTCTTTAAAGGAGTGAGCTTGATTCAAAGAGGTCCAGCTACCACCATATCCCGTGTTATTTGCATAGTGCACAGCTACCTACCTCTCAACACAGGAGGGAAGTAAGAACACAGATCAGGCACTAGGCAGACACAAAAGATGAGGGCAAGGGGGAGGGGCTTATTTAGAGAGAGGGAGAAGTTGGAGGTGAAGCTGTCCTTGCTGATGTGCAGGCCAGGGTAGCCAGGGGATAATATGGCTGGTGACAGTCAACAGTAATCAAAATGAATGTGACCGCTGACCGGCCCTGCCCAGGCTTAAAGCAAGAGCTGAAGGCTCACTTCCAAAAGAGCAATTTGAAAAAAGCTCAGGGACTTTCCCCCCTTCTAATTTAAGTCGCAGACATCCCGGGAACTATGCTTCCCCTGTGCGGTGATACGTAGCTGAACTGTTTGAAATAGAAACCCCCAAATGCCACAGAGGACAGACATGAACATTTGATGTTCCTTGTCCCAGCCCAAGTCCCCAGAATCCAGCCTGTCTACACAAAGAAGGACACTTTTGTGACTGCAGAGGACATGGCTTCTTTGCCAGCATATTTTTATTTTTTACACAGAAGTCCATTTGGGTTTTATCATTTCGGTCTTTGCAAAAATAGTTGAAACAAGTTCTGATATAGCATGTATTAAGAATGTTAGGGCATGGACTGGAGAGATGGCTCAGAGGTTAAGACCACTGACTGCTCTTCCAGAGGTTCTGAGTTCAATTCCCAGCAACCATATGGTGGCTCACAACCATCTGTAATGAGATCTGGTGTATACATGCTGTATACAAAATAAATAAATAAATCTTTAAAAAAAATCTTAAAAAAAAAAAAAAGAATGTTAGGGCACTAACAAAGTCATTTACCCTGGAGTATCCTCATTCCTTACTGTGTGCCTAGGAAAGCATTATGTAAGTGGCTTGATCACAGATAAACTGGGATATTTAAGAAAGTTCCCAGTGACTTACCTGTCAGAAACTATCATCTGCTTTGATATAACTGTAAAGTGTAAGCCAATCCTGACACATCAGATCTAAACTTGTTGGATATCTCTATCCCCGTGAACACCAGCTCATAAAAGATGTGTATGGTGCCATGTACCAGCGATGCTTCAAAGAGCTCTCCATGCCTGTCATCCTATGATGCAGTCAGCAAATGTTCATTGAGTCCAATTGCATCTGTTGACAATTTCAGTGACTGAAGTATCGTGGATGCGAAAGTCCTATGTCAATCTTCAGTTCAACCTAATTTTCTGCTCATAATTAAGATATCATTTAATTTCTCTCCATCCTGTTCATCCCTATCTGACACAAGAAGTTGTATAAGGTGTAAAATATCAAGTTCTCTAAGCTTTAGAACAAGAAGCAAGAAACTGTACCCCAATAGATACTTACTGAAAGTGGTAGGGAAAATGAGTGTATACCCAGTCATGTGGGTACACATGCATACACACACAATCCATATACACACATGCACACACACACGCATACATACACAATCCATATACACACATGCACACACACATGCACACACACAATGCATACACACACATGCACACACACAATGCATATACACACATGCATACACATACACACAGTGATTTTTTTTAACTGAAAGAGAGTAAACATGGTCCCCTATATTGCTCAGAAGTACTTTTAAAATAAACTCATTTCTTTAATATATTGTCCTCCCCTTCATCTTGCCAAGCCTCAGGCTTAATGGATCATTTTAGCTGGGCTAGGAATGTGTGGCAATGCTCTGTGTGAGGGACTTTGCCAAAAAGCTGTCTGAAACTACATAGTAATTCACAAGAAAGCTGAAACCACACTGAATCCTCTCCCACCTGCAAGAAAGCCAACCCCACATCCAATAAAACATGATCATCCTGTTTCCTTTGGCCTCTTTTAAACTTTCTGAAAAGTATGTAAACTTGGTCTCGGTTCTAGCTCTGTCAGGTTAAAGCCTTTTATCTCCCAGAAGAACTGTTACCAGGGCTCCTTTTATTCATTAGGACATTGTGTGTGTATGTGTGATGTCGGTAAGAAATAGATGAACATAGACTTATTGAACTAAAAATATGGACTCCTAGGCTGAATTAAAACAGAAATTCTTGGTGTAGGTAGTGTTTGGTTCACAATCTACCAATGATTGAGTCTTTTTTCTACTTCCATATTTTTAGTTTCCAGCCTCCTTCACCATTCCCCTAATCCAAGGTTCTGGAAGAAAATAGAAACTTGATCTCCTGATTTTATGATGAAAATAAAAACAAACCACAACTAAAAATCAAAGCTAAACCTAGCTGGAACTAAGATGGAACTATACCAGTGCTGCACACCTCACCTTCTCCAGGAAATTCTAGAAATTTAATGGACAGCAGACTCTGCCACCACAGGAGAGGCTTCCTAGAAAAACCTGCCCACCTGAGCAGAAGACCCCATCTGTTCACGACACAGTGAATAATGAATCATCCCTAGAGAAAGAAAGCATCAGGGAACTATTTGTCCCTCTGGAACTCAAGATTTTTTGGTGTTTATCTTAAATGCAAGTTTCTCTTTCCCACTTTATCCCAAATGTTTTTAACTAGCCAAGTGATCTGAAGACAGAGCAGAGGATCAATAGAGACAACATCCAACCAGTTCCGGCAATGAAGCGTAGCCTAATTCAACACTGCTATAGCAGAAATAAAAATGCATGGTCACTAAGTTTTATGCATTGTGTCCAAATGCTGCCTTTTAAAGTTCTAGAAGATGTTTTATGACATAAGGGAAACACTCTCAAAATCCTATTTATATTGTGCATGTTCTCAACAGCCCCCTCTTTCTCCAGGTAAACTGTCCTGGCTGTCACTGAATCCTTAGACCACAAGCCTGTGGGATCCAAATGAGGCCTGATTAGGTCCTTCTAGGAAGCACTTTGCTAGATTTTTGTTGTTGTTGTTAGACAAAAGAAGGGTTGTTTCAGGGTCTCTTGACAAGCACAAAAGAGATTTGAAATTTTCCCTTTGTGAACATACCAAGTAAACATGCATGCTGGGACAAGCTTGGTATCTAAGATGGCCTAGTGATATCTTCAAAAAAGACAAGGTACAGAAGGGAGTGAGCCATGCAGGCAAAGGAATGACTAGGAAAAGCCCAAAGAGAGAATTTGAATTTCTAGGCCCCACTTACCTTGAGCTAACCTTGGCCCCAAGATACCTAAGCACTCCTTGTGGACCTTCCCATCAGCCCTTCTAATTCGTAAATCGGGATATTGTGAAAATCCTTATAGTTTTAATAGAAAGGTCATGAGACTGCAGAAAGGAAGATCTTCCTATCTTCAATACACAATGGCCTGGCAGACCCAAATCCAATAGGATTACTGACCCTCACAAATTAGCTGTTTCCTGAGCATCCCTGGGGATACAGATGAAATCCAGGAGTGGTGGTGGTGTGTGTGTGTGTAATCTTGGCCCTTGGGAGGTAAAGGCAGAAATATTAGGAGTTGAAAGTTACCCTAGCTACATAGTGAGTTCAAGGCCTGCCTAGGCTACATGAGACCTGTCTCAAGAAAGACACTGGTGCCCTTTTTTTTTTTTTATGCTAAAAGGACCTATTTTGGTCCTGAAGAATCCCAGTGGCAAATCTTTATGAGAACCAGGGGAGTCTAAATTTGTCCTAGGATTGACTCGATCTTTGAGAATAAAAGAGGAAGAATCAGAAAAGGGGGTGGAGGTGCTGATGCTGGCCGAGGAGGAGAAGAATATTATCTAATGATTCCACACCTGCCTCGCATAATTATATCACACAGACTTTCACTAATTGCAGTGCAAATGTCTAAGACAGCTTTCATGTTCAATAGATCAGGAAACCAATGAAATTACTCTCCCAAAGCCATTTATTTATTCAGAAAATATTTGCATGGTAGCCAGAACTCTTTGAGCTGCCAAAGAAACAATGGCGATGGACAGAGCTGTACCTTTGCAAAGCTCACATTTTAGCCAGGTATTTCAAACACGATTACTATTATTAGTCATGATATGAAATGTGTGTTAAACTATCACATAATATATACACATAATCAGTATATATATATAAAAACATTTGGGATAAAGTGGGGAAAGAGAAACTTGCATTTAAGATAAACACCAAAAGTTTATATAAAGTTTTCACACACAAACTCTGTTGCAGGCAATGCACCACATGACCGGATACTTTCTGTTGTATTCTTTTTTACGCTCATCTATCAGTTATTTTTCTCATTGCTATAATAAAATATATGACCAAAGCAACTTAAGGAGGGAAAGGTTTGCTCTTTGCTCACAGTGCCAGGGTACAGTCCATCAGGGCAGAGAAGTCATGACATCTAGAGGTGGATGCAGCTCCAGACTGTATCCAGTCAGAAAGCAGAGTGATGAATACTGATGTCAGCTTGCTTTCACTATTTTATTTAGTTCAAGACTCCAGCCCATGAAATGGCACCGTCTACATTTAGGGTGGTTCTTCCTACCCAATTAACCCAATCTAGAAAATTCCCTTACAGACAAGCCCAGAGGTTCGTCTCCATTATGACTCTAGACTCTTTCAAGCTGACAATCAATATAAACTATTAGAGAGCTAGTCATAATCAGTTCAATTGATTTTATGATCCAATAATGAGTCATGATCCAATTTGAAACAGGCTGCCTTGAAGAGAATGGAGATAATTCAGCATGTCTTCAAAGACTGGGAGTCTTCTGCATGTGTTTCAGTTCTAGTTGCTATTACCTCATGTGCTTAGTGCACAGTCCAATGGCTAGGGAAAGGAAGGTGAGGAATGGAAGATGTCTATCATTTGGGCTTGACAGAAACCATCTTTAACTCCAGTTCAGATTGCCTAAGATCTTTCCCTCTTCTTCAAGTTAGCCTTCTGTTTGCTCCAGCCCTTTGTTCTCTCCACACAGGCTGACAACAGAATATCCAGGCCACTATGGGGAAGAAATGGACATGATTTCCTATAACTATGACTACTACATCCGAGGAGCAACAACCACTTTCTCTGCAGTGGAAAGGTGAGGAGGGGTCACCCTTTTCCAGTGCACTCCGGGTTAGAGCTGTGTGGATTCCTTCCTTGCCGAGATCCTGACTGTGGGTATTTTTACCAACTGACCTCCATGTGTTAGTGTCCTACTTAGTCAAGGATTAACTGTGGGTTTGGTTAGGTAGCAGGAGCCTGAGAAGTGAGAGTCCTCAGGAACCTGCCGCACTAGGCAGTGTGACCTTTCCAAGGAGGACAGATACCAGCCTACTCCACAGCAGAGTCCCAAACTTGATATCAGCATCCCTTGTTGTTCTGAGCAATTCCTCACTCGACTTCAGAAAGCACTTGACATGTCAAGAACAGGTTGGAAAGATGGAAAGAGTATTCACTGTCAAATTGGACTCTCTTAGTCCTGTGCCTCTGTGCATTCCCCACTCAGAACTGTAGGAAGGGAGATAGAAAAGCAGAGGAGGAGACTGACAAGGAAGAACACATAAAATCCATTCTCTCGGTATGTTCAGTCTGCTAGAACACAACACCTGGGACTGGACAATTTATAAAAACCAGAAATCTATTACTTACAGTCCCAGAGGCTGGGAAATTCAGGATCAAGAAAGGAGCAGATATGTGATGAGGAATACTCTTTGCTTCAAAGATGGAACCTCTCACTGTGTCCCCACACAGCAAGGGACAAGGGATAAGACAGCTGCACCGAACCTACCTACCAAGGAACTAATACCTTTGACAAAAGTAGCATCTTTTTGACATAATCAGTCCCCACAACCCTTACCTCTTAGTGCCACTTAGTGTTATACGACTACATTGGACATTAGTTTCCAGCACACAGATGTTGTGACAGATGTTAATGTGCAGACCATGTGATCAAACTAATCATATCCAGTAATGAAAAAGGAGTACGTCATTCCATGATGAAGTCAGAATCTTTAATGAAAAGATTTGAGTAACTTAAGGAGAAAAACAGCACCAACTCACCCACCCACACCTCCACCCCCACCCTCTTCTCCCATTAATCCTTTGTGGTCCTCTCCAAAATACATCAAAACAATAAGAAAACAAGGTTCAAAATTCCTGTAGACATGATCTTCATGTGGACCTTGTGGTTAGTTCTCTATTCATACATGAAAAAATGTGGAGAAATTCAGATGCTAAGAGTTGATGTGACTACTTTTAATCAGGTGATAACAATGTCACACAAAAATGAATTACAGGAAGATCACCCACTTGGGTTTTGCAAAACAAATAAAACTGAGAGCAAAGTCTCATTAGCTAACAGACTGAACAATTCAAGTGCCATTTATCTCTTGTGTATATGTTTTCCACTGAAGTTGCCCCTCACTTAACTGCTGTTGACTTATTTAGTATGGAATAAAAATTTTAAAGCTATAAAATAGCTCTGGAAAAGCACATTGTGTGTCCCAGGCCCCACAAACAAAGATTTTTTCTTTCCCCACAGGAGAACGCCTCAGTTTTCATATGGAACTTGTTTTTGTTTGAGATAGGGTTTTAACTTACTTAGTTACCCATTTTCTTAAAGCTACAGTTTAAGAGGGGAATCGTACTTAGGATAAACTCATGCCACTGAGGAGAAACAATTGAGTGGTGTGGCACACAGCAAAATATTTAAGAAGAGAGAGAAAGACCCACGAATTCAAAGAGCATGGAATTCTAATACCATTGAGTAACACAATGGCTGCCAAGTTCAGAACACAGTACCAGTGTCCAGTGCTCCTGAAAATTCTCCAGGCTAAAGGGGAAATTGGTTCTGAGTTTTCGGGTTAAAAATATAACAGGAAATGAAAACTGTAATGAAGGAATATCACCCAAAATTGGTGTAAAATACATATTTTTTTTTTGCAGTTGAAACGGCCAGTTCTTGCTGGCTTGGAAATGATTAGTTACATAAATTGTATAGAGTCACCGAAGACTCAGATGTGGGGTATCTCTGGATTGTTTTCAAATGAATCCCTCCTCCTCCCAGATAAAATAAAATGAGCATGCCCGTGTAATTTTGCTGCAGTCACCGACATTCAGTGGTTTGAAGATGCACAATTTTCGTTTCTTCATTTATATTGAAGATGGTATGCTCACTCTCAACCCCAAATTCCGTCAGAGCAAGGTCTTCCCTTCCATATGCAACTCACTCATGGAAGTCTCCTCCTGGAATAGTTTCTCATCCTGGGGTGAGATAATTCTTTGTTGCAGGTGTCTGTCCTGTGAGTCTAGGTGCCAGGCCTACCCACTAAGTGTCACTGGTAGATACCTTCAGTGTGATAAGCAAAACTCTTTGCAGTCATTGCCAAATATACCATGGGAGTCACTTAGCCCCTAGTCGAAAGGTACTATTTGGGAGGGAAAACAGAACCTGGTTGGACCCCCTGATTCTTTTCAGTCCAAGTCTAAATTTCTCTTAGCATCCATTAACTGCCCCTTAAATGAACAACAAAAATGCCTGGCCCCGAGGTCTTTCTTATTTTCTTCATGCATAGGTACTCCCTTCTTAGCTGTGATAATTACATTCTCTTGGAAAACACACACTGCACCAGCTTGCTAATCATTTAAAACAAGCCAGATCCTCTATGGATGATTTTGCAAGAACAAATATCAATGCACAGCTTATTCCCCCAGGCCCTCAAAGATGTGCTGGAGAATGCTATCCCCAATGACTCGGCATAGACAAGCTGGAAAAAACAGACTCAGAATTAGGAAGCTGGCCTTGGGCTATTTGCTTACCATCCCCATTCCCCACCTAGACTAGCATGGTCATCCCCACACACTTCCCATTCAGAAGCTAGATGCAGGTACTGTCAGCCATAGTGTTTAGGATACACTGAATTAGAAAGAAGCCTGGCAGACTGAAAGGGGAGAAGGAGAAAGGCGTGTGCTTTGGAAGAAATTGCTTGGTTGACTATGGATAAAGGAGTTCCACACTTTATTGGGATTATGCACAGAGCATGACAGCTATGTCCTCTGGTGGCCTTACAGGCCCCTGGCAATGGAAGCAGAGTGGTATCAGAGAAAGACCAAGGTTGGAGGCCAGCACACTTGAGATCTGATGTCATCATCTATCACTTGTAATCCTTTAAAGCAAGTCTACTCCACCGAGCCTATTTCTTCACAAAACAATGAGTCACTGTGGGGATTATTGAGAGTACAAGTCATCCTCGAGCATCTAGTGCAGGGCCGGGCACACTGGAAGTGCTAGGGACTTCACAGTGACAACGGTTGCTGTCATTGTTAAATAGTATCAGACCACAGGAGTGCTATGCACCGTAGATATTCCCTACATTTCTATAAGTGGGTGAAAAAAGAACATGGTACTAAGCTTAGCAAACGCATGTATCCATACCATATTTTCCCAAACTGAGCAGTTCTATGCCCTCTCAAGCCCATCCCACCACTTAAATAGGCTGTTCCCTTTCTGATAGGCAAGAATAGCAGGCATTTTCTTTCTCACTCTCTCTTGAGTAATCCCCACTCACCTTACATGTGGTTTCAAAGGGGAAACACACAGTGCATCTCCTAGATCCCAGCACATGGAAAGTACTGGGGAGAAAGAAAGTGTTGGCAGGGAAATCTTTTTAGAAGGAAGATTCTTCACAATGAAATGGAGATGATGCTAATAAATGCATTTACTCTGAGCCATGAACTCATAAATCCTGGAGGCACCTTGGAGGTTCAGCCATGGAGAACTGACCTCCAGCCCTGAATAAGAGCCTCCATATGGTCTGTAGCCAGCAAGGGGCCATCTAACCTTACAGACCCATTGGTTCTCTGGAGACTTCATTGCTAAGTCTTTTGAAAACGAGGTGAGGAATCCCCACAGCTCTGAAATCCTGCCAAAGCCCTTCACTGCTTTTCCCAGCAGCGACTCTTTCTGTTCTCACTGACATTCATCTTCTGGCTTTCCTCCCACAGGGATCGCCAATGGAAGTTCATAATGTGCCGGATGACCGATTATGACTGCGAATTTGCAAATGTTTAGATTTGCCACCTACAGAAATCCGGGTAGCGGGCAAGGGGCCAGGCGTCCCAGGGGTTTCGTGTCATATAGGCTAGTGTTGATTAGAATGTCTGCAGTTCTTCCTTTTGCTCTCTTCCCTGAGATGGGAGCCTCGGTGTCGGCTGGCTGGGCCTTTCTCACCACGATTACACATATAAATAAATCCACAATTAAGTCATGTTCCTCACTTTCAACACTTTCCATAACGACCATCTCCAGTTGCTGATGGTGGCTTCCTTGCATACCACATACACAGGGCCTGCATGCTTGCAGCCTGCCGCGCAGAGCACCTGCCAACGTCTGGCTGCTGTTCTCACTATAACTTGAGCGTCAAATTCAGCTTAGTGAACTTGGAGAGAGAGAGAGAGAGAAAGGAAGAGTTGAGAGAGGTGAGATAAAGGTGCTCTACAGTTAAGTCTGTTTGAGCGACAACACCCAGAGACCTCCCCTGGGATGGGGAGGCACACTCTCTCTTGAGGGAATATACCCACTCTCTCCTTCCACAGGAGCCACACGTACTTGGAAGTCCAAGTAAAGATCCATGAAAGAGAGGTGACTTGGAGGTGAAAGGGGGAGGTGGGAGGGTTTGAGGACCGAGCTGAGACATTAGGCTGAAGGAACTTCCTCGATTCAGAGATATATGTCAACATACCCAATAATGAAAATGAATATGAGGGCCAGGGGAACCTGTGAGAATCAGTCTCAAGATAGAAACACTGAAAGATAAGAGGATGGGACTCAGATTAGGAACTTGGGGAGACAAGAGTGACCAGGAGGAAAAGGGATCTTGGGTCATCAGCAGCTTGAAACATGCCCAGTATTCTTAGGAAGGCTGGCATACCCCCACAAGCCGTGGGGGAGCTGCTGGCACATATCTGGACTGGTTCTGAAGGATCCATCTCCCTTTTCTCTGAGCTTGGAAGTGAATTCTGCAGGGATGACACTGTCTTTCTTTCTCCCATGATATCTCTATCCCTAGTCACTTGTACCTTCTTCTTCACAATAAAAAATAAACATATCAATATTCACTGTGCTACCAATATCAAAGGTCAGTTTGTGTTCTCTGCCCACCCCTTTTGGTCATCCATTAACTCATTCTAAAAATACAGCTTCACATTGTGGTTTGTGACAAGGCTTGCAGAATATAAGGATGGTAATGATATGATGTGATTGAAGGAATCAGATAATTAAGACACAAAGTGCCAAGTGTTCATGTCACTTAAGGATGGGACAAAGGATAGAACCATGTTTCTCTGGCTTTGAATCTAACTACCCCCACCCAAGGGGCTTCCAGTTGTCCATACCCCAGTATATCATGTGAAATTGTAGCCAGAAGAAGCTCATATCCTCTTTATCTACATCACTTGCTTATTCTTTTCTTACCTCTGCTACCCTTCCGTCAACATCTCTCTGGGTAGGCCCAGGAAATGAGCTAGACAGTAAAGTCCAAGGGGTACACTTTGCTATATACCCCAGCTAGGTGGCGAAATAGTGAATCTCAGCCGACAGAGGCTTCATGTCCCACAGTAAGATCCCAGCTTTGTGATGGGCAAGACAGAACTAAAGACATCCTCCTTCGTCTTAACATTTTAGTAATGTGTTTTTTGCTGAGTTCCTCTATTTCACTGCTGCTACTTCTCTGCAGTTTTAACTTATAATGAGAAGCTTCCTGGTGTTATTTTTCACAGAGGGTGCCATTAATATTTTAGCAACTGCGGTACTGGTGCAGGATGACAACCAGGATATAGCCTCAGTTGGGGACGTGTGGAGCCCAGCAGGAAGGGAGACAAACAATACTGATTGACTTACTTGATACCCACATCCATGGTGGCAACAGAGAGCTGGGGGAGGATAGGATGTGGGAAGGAGAAGCCCATGGCTGGGAGGAACTGTCAGGAGACTGTGAAACACACAAGTCAAGGAAATAACAGAAGGCGATCCAGTAAGGGGAGACCGTGCCAACTGGAATAAAAGGAACTTTCACAAAAAGAAAAACCACCCTTTGTATGCAAGCCAAGGATGGCAACAGGAAAGATAGCATCAGCTTGGTTTGGATATGGATCATTTACACTTTATATTATCTGTCAATCAGCAAGAACTGAACAATAGGAGCAAGTCCCAGATCTGACGAGGTTTTGGTCTCAGCTCCCTTCTTTCCACTAACCTTCTCTACATGTCTTGGACATGAAAACTGCTTTGACATGTCTTGGACATGAAACCTTCCTTGACATGTCTTGGACATGAAACCTGCCTTTTCTAGGTCAAATGTCTAAAATGAGGATATTTATCTAGGTCAGTGTTTTTCAACCTTTCTAATGCTGTGACTCTTTAAGACATCTCCTCCCTAAGCATAAAAGAGATTCTCATTTAACGGGGCCTACATGGACTAAGGAAATAATCGGCCTTGAGAGCAAGTGAAACAGAAAGGTGAAGCTGAGAAAATGGAGTCCAGATCTGGCCTCACTGAAGGAGCAGAAACACTATGGACATCACCCCAGATCCTGTCACTTCCCAGCATCAAATCTTGGCCAAATTACCCACCTTTCTTGATTCTATTTCTTTACCCATAGAGATAAGAATGCCCACATCGTGGACTTGTTACAAAAATTAAATGCAATCACACAATGATTGACATGTAAGAACCCAATAAATGCAGGAAACGAGAATAGTGTGCATATACATAGAAGTACACTTTCTCAGAAAACAAGATCTTAATAGGAGTTGTTTTAACTTTTCCAGTAACAGGAAAAACAGGTGGGACGTAAGCTTGTCTCTTAGTCACTCATTCACTCATTCATTTGTCCAGTGACTGAAACAATAAATTATTACATGCTTACTATAAACCAGCCACTGAATAAGGTACAGTTTCTACATTTTAGACTTTAAAATTTAGAGGATCACGAACTAAATGAATGAGGTGAACAGCACTGTGGTATAGTGGTTAACATAGCCACCTTCTAAAAATAAAAAAAACAAAACATCATAATACAGTTTCCTAGGTCAAGGGCAAGTGGCATTTCAATAGAGGGCCATGAAGGTTTAAGATGAGGAAGTGGCGCTTCAGATAGTGGAAGCAGCAGGATGATGAGTGTAAAGCGTTCTATGAGCTTAAAGAGAATCTCCTAAGAAACAGGCCTCACCAAAGGGGTCTTGGAGGCTCAGCATGCAGCCATTATGCCCTAAGCAAGAACTGGTAGCTCTTATCAACACCATAAGGCATGCCATTACATGTTTGTGTTATTGAGATTTATTATATTTCCCTGAACTCTTGGCCCATGATATCTAAGGAAACGAGGATCACACACACAAAACACACACACACACAAAAACCACACACACACACACACACACACACACACACACACACACAAAACACACATAAACATATGCACAGTTTTCCTGTATGCTCCCTTCATCTTGCCTCTTTATCCACACATTTTCTCTTTAGACTCCAATTTTTTAACTCAGACATAAATTTGACAGCATGAAGCAGGGAGGCAAGTGGGGGAAGGGAAAAATTAGAATGGAGTATGAGACACACGTATGAAAATGTCATAACGAAACCCTTATACTGTGTGCTAACCTCAAAAATCTTGGAGTAAATTTTTAAAAAGATGTCTGTGGCTGATGAGAGAGGGAGAATCTGTCTTCCTAATTATTTATCGAATACTTAGTGGTCAGCCCTAAAAATATATCCACATGAGCAACACTAGGTGGACTCAGCACAGCAAGTTGTATTTATATATTTATGTATATGTATAAATATAACAACAATAATTAAAAAAAAAAAGGAAACAGTAGAGATAATAAAAGTAGGAAGGAGGGCTTGACGATAGAGGGAGGGGAACAGTGGGACATGGAGCAGAATATCCCAACAGGGATTGAGGATGGTCAAAGCGTTCTACATGCATGCATGCAATGCCACAATGTAGCTCATTATTCGTGCAATTAATAAATGCTAGTAAAATGTTAACAGATATTGAGTATCAGCATTTCCTTGATGCCTCCAGAAGAATGCATCCTGACAAAAGACTTAGTGAATGCACAAATTAAAAAGAAAGAAAAGAAAAGAATACTTGAAATTCTAGACATGTCCATCTTCGGCAAACATTCTTGTTAATGGATTTTTATTGTCTACCAGGGCCCTTCCCTCTACCATCATGCCTACAGAGGCTCTATTCACCAGACAAAATATTGTCCAGTGAACCCCATACTGAAGCAGTTATTCACCTCATGGTGGTCCACAGAATAGAGTCCATATGATCAGCTGCATTCGCCTTCCATATAAAGCCTCTCTGAGTTTTAATGAAATTAGTTCTGCCTAGTTGTTTATTGGAACCACACTGTTAAGAACTTGAGTATCTTCCTGGAACCCACAGTCAGCGAGGAGGGACAAGTTCAGCTATTTGCAGAACCTGTGTGTACTGACCAGTTTTATGTCAACTTGACCCATGCTGAGGGAGCCTCAGTTGAGAAAATGCGTCTGTAAGATCAGGCTGTAGGCAAGCCTGTAGGGCATTTTCTTAATTAGTGATTGATGGGGAAGGGCCCAGCCCATTGTGGGTAGAGACAACCCCTGGGTTGGTGGTCCTGGGTTCTATAAGAAAGCAGGCTGAGCAAGCCATGGGAGCAAGCCAGTAAGTAGCACCCCTCCACGGCCTCTGCATCAGCTCCTGCCTCCAGTTTTCTGCCCTGATTGAGTTCAAAGCATTATAAGGAATAATAACCTATTCACACAGCCAAGATTGTCATGAGACTTACAGCTTTTTGTAATCTTAAAAACTGAAAACCAGGGGTTAAGAACACTGATTGTTCTTCCAAAGGACCTGGGTTCAATTCCCAGCACCCACATGACACTGTAACTCCAAGATCTGACACCCTCACACAGACATACATGCAGGCAAAACACCAATACACATAAATAAATAAATTATTTTTAAAGACCCTGAAAACCAACCAAAACTCTATTAATGTTCAAATGTACTTAGGAGATGCCACTGAGCTTGCTAACTATTCACACCCATCCTCTTGTGGTCTCCTTGTTTCCTTCACCAAAGTACCTATCTGCATACTCAGCTTGGTGAGTTATACATGTGAATGAATGGCTATCAGCGACAAAGGCCGAAGAGAAGTTTTGCAAAACGCAGGGCTGCATGACCCAGTGGATAAAGTGCTTGTCCAAGGAGTGTGAGACCAAGAGCGCAGATTCCCAGAACCCATATAAATGCTGAGCAGGTATGGCTGCCTGCCTTTAATCCCAGCACTTGGGTGGCAGAAACAGGATTCCTAGAGCAAGCTACCTGGCTACAGTAGCTGGCATTGGCACGATCCAGGTTCAGCAAGAGACCCTGCCTCAGTGAAGTGGAGAACAGTGGAGGAAGACACAAAATATCTACTCAAGGCCTCCACACACATGTGAGCCTACACACATGCAGGTATGCATACATGCATGCATGTGCACCATACATAAAAATATTGAAAGGATAAATTATGATACTCCTTGGAATGCACTATTACTGTATTGCCTTGTTTTTCCTTATACCGTTCTTCTTTCCCCAATTAAAACACTTAGCATTATGTTTACCATCAAAATAAAAGTAATTCTAAATCTTATACAACCAAAGCCAAGCAGTGCAACCCTAGGCCAGGGTTCCAGCTGAAAGGTGACCATATGTTTACTTCATGGAAAGAATGAGATTATAAAACCCAGACCCTTTCATCTAACTGGCTGCCTAGTATGCCGTAATTGACTGTGCAGAATTACTTGCTCTTTCCAGTGTTTCTCACTATCCCCAGAGAGAGCAGCACACGTGCTCAGCCTGTCATGTGGCCAATGAGAAACTCTCGTTTGAGGCAGTAGCTAGAAATCTTTTGTCTGCTTTACCCAAGTTCAATTTTCGAAAGTAGACTCAGCTCTCTCTTTTTTTTTTTGGGGGGGGGGTTTGAAAATTTTTTTTTTTCTAATGCAGAATGCCATTTATTGAAGGAGGCAGGAGGTCTTAAATACAGGCTTACAGCACAATGGGAGAACCCCGGAGGGCAGAAGTTCACTACCGATGTTTTACAATCTTGCATCTAAGCTGTTAATGCCCGTTATGCAGGATACACAGACAAGGATCTTCCCTTAAACATTCAGGAGGGTGGAACCCGGCAGGGAATTAGCATAGGGAGGATATCAAGGTCAAGGTCAGCAAGCAAGGCAACAGTTACCCAAAACGGGGGCCAGGGCCCTACAGGTCCCCCTTTTACTAAAAAATGAGCTTCTGACTTAGGTTGCGTGGGACGTCAGCAGGTCACCTTACATCAGGTGACTCAGTTTTCTTATATCACTTTTCCAAGTCTTGCAAATCTGAAGTCCCTCCCTAGGCCTTTGGCCTGCTGTCTCCTCCTTCCCCTTACCTGGGACATCCCCTGCCACCTCAACGGTAAAGTGGCTTGCATGGAGCCTACCTCTTCTCACAAAATGAAATAGCCGCCCTCCCCCCAAAAAACCTGAAAACCAATTAAAATGCTTAACTTTAAATGGTGCTTGTGAGATGCCACTGAGCCCTGCCGAGCTCTTCCCTCCGTCATTGTGTGACCTCCTTCCTCTTCCCCTGGAACACAAGCCTACACTCTCAGAAGGAGCCTACTTACCACTGTGAATGACAACGGTTAGGACGGTGGGTTGTTTTCAGTGTTTACTGAGACCTATCAGAGTTCTAAACAATCATTGAAAACTGGGGTCGCAGCAGTCTGGCAGTGATGACGTTTTATTAAGAGGCAAGGCGTTATGATGGTGCAGTGGCTCTGGGGGTTCAATGCCCACCTCTGACTCTTTTCCAGCATCATTAAATAATGATAATTATTCCCACTTTAAAAGCTATTCACTAATGAGAGGTGAGTTGGAAAACATGACAGTCAGTTTGTCACAGACTTGGAAAGCACATGTCACCATCCTAGGTAACTGAATGCCGTTTTTCCTTTATGAATTAAAAAGTCATATTGAAATGAGTATCTAAGTAACATTTGGTGAAGATGACCTCAAACATCGAGTAATCCCCAAATAGAAGGCAGAGAGGGACGAAGGGGCTCAGGCTGACCAATAGTGGACACATGTAAAAAAGGCTTCCAAAATTAACTGTATGTGCGCGTGCGCATGCTGGGTGTGTGTGTGTGGGGGGGGGGGGGATAATGCCACAGAAGCAAGAACAAAGTGTAACAGGAGACTGGAGGAAGAGACTGAAGAACCTGGAGAGGATTCCTGCAGAGACTGGTCCACTGGTCCTGGTGGGTTCCAGCTGGTCCTGGCTGGTCCTGTGGAGGGAACTTCATGTTGTTGTAATTACTGTTTTGTTTTACTTCATGTGGTTTGATCTCATTCATCACTCGAGCTGCCCTCGAACTTGTGATTCCTCTGCTCCCACTTCCTGATGTCTGGTGTTACAGGGATGCATCACCTCCCCTGACTAGTACAGAGGAACTTCTTACACAAAGGGAAAAAAGGAAACAATTCCCACTCACAGGTTCCACCCAAATCACCAGCACTCACGGGCACCATTGCTACACGTATTGTGTCTGCCCAGTGCTGTTAGCTACACCTTACACGTGAACTTAGTTAACCCTGCTGACTCAGATGAAATACTCTCTTTATTTCACACATCTAAAGAGTAAAGTTTGCAGGGTGGCAGTGGCGCATGCCTTTAATCCCAGCACTCGGGAGGCAAAGCCGGCAGATCTCTATGTGTTCAAGGCCAGCCTGGTCTACAGAGTGAGATCCAGGACAGGCTCCAAAGCTACACAGAGAAACCCTGTATCGAAAAACCAAAAAAACAAAAAAGAGTAAAGTTCTTGAAAGCGAAGTGCTCGGGTAGGTGTCTGGGTTCTCTGAGGGGTCTCTGGCTCAAAACCACGTTATCCCACTACCAGGCACTAGCTCCATGCCACATCTGAGATGTGCTTCATGGCTAGAGATTTCATCTCTGTACAAGAACCACATTAATCAATCCATTCATTTTTGGTGAGCTCATTAGCCAGTACCCCACAGAAAGATGTTCTTGGAAGCCAAACATGCCCCGCATCACACCTATCTTTTCTCTGCCACAAGAAAACATGTCTTGCAGATTGGTGCTGCTCACAGGCTTCCAGGAGGAAGGAACTGAAATCTCTCAGTGTAGAACAGTACAGCCTGTGCTGGAGAAGTACTTCACAGGAATTCACCAGGGGCAAGGCAGGTTCTTAATTCTCCCTGCACAAGGAAATTCTAGGGATCTTGCAGAGGGGTCCAAAGAAAAAGTGGAAAAGGTAGACAAATGGAACTGTGGACTCAGCCCTTCCCAGACTGACACCATTGTTTGTTCTAAATTGATAAGTGGATGTGGATGTGTCTTCAAATAGCAAATAGCAGCGAGATGTCACCAATCACTTCCATGTTCCTGGCTTGAACTGAAAGAAGCCAAAACCACATAGCACGTTTGTTTTTTTTTTTTTTTCCTTGCTGATTTTTTTTTTTAAATTATAAACAAGGAGACAGGAGCTAAAAAACCAGAATTGTTAATGAATGACAGAAGGCTGCAGGCCACCAAGCACACAGAACGAAGCTCGGGAGACCGTGGGCTGTTTCAGAGGTGGGCGGATCTCTGCCGGCTGGTGGACAGATGGCAACCCAACCCAACAGGCGAAGGAAGGAGGTCTGAAGGTCCGTGCCAGTAGCCGAGTCACTTGGACAAGCTAGGGGAGGGAGAGCACTCTTGAAGCTCATGAGGGGAACCTCCTGGCTCCAGCTCTCAGCTGGAGACAAGTGAGGGGGATGACTGACTCAGAATACAGTGGCAGATTTAGAGCATCAGGTGTGTGAACACACATCTGTCATCTCAGACCCAGGAGGCTCAGACAAGAAGATTACAGGTTTGAAGCCAGCCTAGGCTGTATACCTAGACCCTGTTTCATAAATAGATAAACAAACAAGCAGGCAAATAAATTCATAAACAAATGGTTTTAGGATCTGAGTATGACAGCATAATCTGTCAAGTCCCCATCTGGTGGTTTAGTGAGTGGCGGGAGAATAATGCACATGTATAGTAGGTCCTTGTGCCCCATGACTTATTGCTCGAACTTGGTAATTAGATTCTAGACAGGTAAGTTATTTTGATTACCTTACATTTTTGGCAAAAGAACTTGCACACCTAGCCTAAAGAAGGGAAATAGTCCACTCCATGTAATACAGCCTCTGCAGACAGGTAGGCAGGCATACTGCTGTTTTTAAAATGGACTCAGCTCCTTGAAGCAGGAAGTAACCCCCTTGAGCTCACACACCAGTCCGGGTGGATTTGAACTCAAGCCTACTAGTTCCCAAAACTCAGCTGTTTCTGCTGCACTAACTTGGAGGTGAGGGTTTCCTCTGGGAGTAAAGAGAGGCACTGTTTCAACTGCTTTGTGGTTCTATAGCCAAATACACAACAGGAAGAAATGATGGACATGTTTATTCTAATATTGTAAATGCTGCCCCTGGAAAAAGAGTGGGTGTGGTGAGGTCGTCTGGAGAATGGTGCTGAAGTTTTGCAGAACCAACTGGGTGGTCTGCAAGCCATAGGGATGCTATCCTATTTTCTCACATTCACGTGGACCTTGCCTAGCACGTCACCACCAAAACAATTCAACACCTTCAGTGGCAACGCTCTGATTGCCTTCTAAAAGGATTTCTGAGAAATTCAGTATAACCCAAGCAAGCAGAACGGCTGTGGCAACCAAGACAACGATTGCCCTTGCTTGACTCTGGGGCCCTCCACGCAGACTCACGGCCTTGTTCTTCTTTGCAGTGTGTACTCTGTGAAGCTTTCTGCCTAGAAAATTTGCACACTCAAGAGACTCCCTGTCTTCTCAGCTGCTGAGAGCCCAAGACACTCAGTCCATCATCAGGAATGTGCTATTCTGACAATCAAAGCTCCACCTCATCTCATTCCACGATGTGTTCTCAAGCTTTTCTTGAGCGTACAGATTACCTACATTGTAAACTATATTGATCTCTTGTATTTGGTATTATAAAAGATTCTAGATGTGTAAGTGATTTTTATCACCTTTAATTTTCAGTAGAAGAACTTGGACTCCTAACCTAAAGAAGAGACATGGCACACTCTTGTTCTATTAGTCACTGTGAACAATTCTCTTACTAAATATGAAAAGGTAAGGAAATTTAGGATAACACAACCTCAATATCCTTTCCCATGGAGCCGTTTTCTGTGGCCATTGATGAAGTTACCCTGACTTCATGGGCAGCTTTGTCCACATTGGCCTCAGTGAGCTCAGAGCAGGTTTCTCTCCCGTGGCTCTAGATGTATGTAGCAAATAATAATGATGACAATAATGAACTGATTTTGTACTTAAATGAGTCTCATCTGGATACTCAGACTTTAAAGATGGCTACCGTCACCCCCATTGTATAAACAAGGAAACCAAGAATGAGAGTTTCTTTCTCAGGAATAGATACCCTATACATTGGAACAGAATTCAGACTCAGGCCTGGATGAGTAGTAGGAGGCACGATATTCTATTTTATCCTGTTCTGTCCTCACACTCCAGTATAGACTGTGGTGTGCCACCTTCTATAAGTCATGCCATTAGCTGCTTGGGGACTGTGTCTCCAGCATCTGAATATCAAATCAATTCAGCTGCAATGCTCATTTAAACCATCAGAGCTAGTAGTTCTTCTCTGGACATACCCCCCACCCCTCTCCCCCCACCCCCCACCCCCCACACTGGTATTGAGAAATAAATCACCTAGTTGACTGGACTCTAGGGTACAACCACTTTACTAATCTAGTATTTCTCATATTCCTTATTTGTATTCTTTCAATCTGTAAGCTTACACTGTTGTTTTTTATCTTCATGTTCCCAAGCATGTGCCCTTATAGCTTCTATCACAAGGCTGGAAAGAAATCTAGCAGCCATCCATCTTTAATTTTTTTCACAGACTCATGCTTAACCTCCTCGCTGCAGCTGAACCCTGCATTGCCCTGGAATCCTTTTGAGTGCATTCTGTATGCATCTGTGTGTGTTCTGGTGTTGTGCTGTCCATAATTACCATCTTTACCTGCTAAGGAATTCCTTCAGTGGAGCCTTTTACTGCCTTTCATTGCTTCCCAGGCTCCTTATTTCTCATCTCCAAGAAATCTATCCAAGTGCTGGAGAAAGAGCCACACTTTCCCTGGGCTATTCTGCATGCCTGGCTGTCTCTCTACTCACACCTTTTCTGCATGATTCTCAGGGCTACATTTGCTGGTTTCTGAGGCAAATTAAAAGTCCCTCACATGTCCTGCCAAACACCTGGTTATATCAACTTCATAACACTTGTCACACCCCTTTCATTTTCCTGTTTGGAAAGGGATTAAATGTTCTCTTTGTTTGTCCCTTTGTACCCAGTACTCAGAATATAGTGGGTACTCATTAACTAGCAAATATTTTAAAAATGAGCAATGAGAGTCTGTGGCATCATGGAAAATAACAAGTAAGGCCCATCAATTCTTTGCCCCAGACTATGGCAATAGCTTTCTGTCTAGTCGCCTATCTCTGTTCTTGCTAATGTCTTTCAAATCTAATCACCAGACAGTGAGTTTGCTGTGGAGAAATACCATGTCAGACGTACCTTTGTATCCCTGATAGTCTGCATAGTTCCCAATGAGTGCTCCTTAATACCCATTGTACTAATAGTATCTAACAATATAATACTGAGTAGGCATGAAAAAAAAATACTTCAAAGTGTTGCAAAGGAAAGCAGACTTTCAGATAAAAATCAAGACTTTCAGTACTTTAGGCTCATTGTATTCCAGAATGTTAAAGCACTTAACATTTTATTTTTGTATTTATTTATATGTTTTACAGTGTGTGTGTGTGTGTGTGTGTGTGTGTGTGTGTGTGTGTGTGTGTGTGTATGTGTGCATACACACTGTGATGTGTTATAGACATGAGGGGACAACTTGTCGGAGCTGGTTCTCTTCTTCCACCATGCAGGTTCTAAGGATCAAACTCAGGCTATCAGGCTTGGCATCAAGTGCCTTTACTTGATGAGCTTTCTCATTGGCCCTTATCATTTCTTATTAGAAGTTCTCAACTGTTATCCCACAACTGATGAGAACAGATGCTGAGACCTATGGCCAAACATTAGGTGGAGCTCAGAGAACCCCTCAGAAGAGAGGGAGGAAGGATTGTAGGAGCCAGAGAAGTCAAGGGTACTAGGAGAACACATCCACAGAATCAACTAAGTGGGACTCATAGGGGCTCACAGAGATTGGGGCAACGTTCATAGAGCCTGCATGGGTCAGAGCTAGGTCTTCTGCATGTATACTATGGTTATGTAACTTGGTGTTCTTGTGGGACTCCTAATAGCGGAAGTGAGGGGTGTCTCTGACTCTTTTGCCTGCCTTTGGGACCTTTTTCCTCCTACCGGGTTGTCTTATCCAGCCTTGATGTGAGGGTTTGTGCCTAGCCTTATGGTAACTTACTATGCCATGTTTGTTTGGTTCCCTGGGAGGCCTGCTCTTTTCTGAAGGGAAACAGAGGAAGAGTGAATCTGGGGGGAAGGGGTAGCAGAGGGAGACTAGGAGAAATGGAAGGAGGGGAAACTGAAGTCGGGATGTAATGTCTGAGAGATGAATAAAAAAAGTTCTCAACTGAAGACAATATTCCAGTACTGTTTAGTACAACCCAAAAATCTGATGATATCATAAAAGATAATAATAAAAAATGTAAAGAGTTCATAAATGCACCTAACCTCACAAAGCAACTTTTCAGTGTACATTTCCTGAACCAATGATATACAACAATGACATCATTGCATTTTTTTTCAGTATAGCACACAGCAACTCATTGCTTTCCAGCACATCAGCCACCATGAGATGCTTCTACTGAATGGCCAAGTTCCAGCCAACTGATCAATAATATTTCTTAAACATGTCTTGGGAGGACACTACAATACTGGCTGCAGTAGGGAGATAATGAAATGAGATTTTTGACACTCAAACAGCTCACAATCTGTTTAGGCAGAGCCAAGAGAAAATCAAGGGCAATAAAAGATAATACTTAAACACAAAACTCGGAAACTAATCACACACACACACACACACACACACACACACACACACACACACCTGATGAGAGGAAGGTTAACCAGAGACAGTAGGACTCAGGAAAGGACTTGAACAGCCAACAATAGGTGGATTTTACTGAATTGTGTCAAAGCCTATGTTTTGTTCACTTGTGACTTTATTCATTTACCAAACATGCATTAAAATTGAGAGTTCAATGCAAACTCATCTTCTTCTCCAAAAGCCAATTTGTTCCCTGTACAGCATGCCCTTACATGATTAGTACCAACGAACCCAAACACAACAGTCATCTAATTCTTCCACAGACTTGCTTGGTGTCTGTTGTCAACCTACTTTACAAACAAATTAGTTATCCAGAAATTCTGGTGCTCAGGTTTACAAAGCTTTATGAAACAGGAGCAAGACTCAAACTCAAGCCTTTGGAAACTAAAACCTAAGCTTTCTAGTCCTTTTCAACAAGCAATGTCATTTCCCCCAAAACTGTTAATCCTTTCAAATTCCCTCCATCAGGAATTTTACAGACTACCTCTGTTAAGGCACATTTGGTTGGACACATTGAAAATCTGTAACATCTCTTCTAATATGAAAAGGACACCACCCTCTCTAGTCTCTACTGGCACCATCAGTTCAGCCAGGGCTGACTCGTCCTATCAAGCCACACATATCAGAACAATAAGGATACAAATGATGCAACTGAGTTATTTAATCAGAGGACTTAAACACATTATTTAGGCTACTAGGAGTGAGACAAAGCCAGAGTCTTAGCTTAGCTTACATTACCTCATCCTTAGTGTTATCATATTTAAAATGCCGGATTCCTGGTTGTAAACATTATGTCCTCATTAAAACTGCATTTTGCCCATCAGATGTTCTAATTAAATTTGTTTACATGAGTCAGAAATATTCATGAGTCTCTTCTAGCTTCCTTTATATGTCCATACTCATATACAATATTTTTCTCAGTTATATTGAGTTACTGGGTGTAGTGTTTTTGTTATGGTTTGAGCATCATGCCCATTAAGTATCCAGAGTTCTCTACTTTCTTACAGCACTAATTGTATCTTATGTTATTAACCTGAATCACTATGAAGAGAATCTTTCAAAGGCTTTGGGAGGCAAACTTCAGCTTCCATCCAGCTCCTATACCTCTGTGGTGTCCTCGGAAGACAAGGAATATAGTGTAGTTTCTCAAAGTACTGCTCATGAGAACAGTTTAAAAATATCACAGCAAGACGGACCTCCCAAGATTCCCAGCATACAACCCAGAGATGCCATCTTGTCCTTAGGTCATTGCTAGGCTGTGGTTGTCACAAAGTTCACCAAGTTCACCTGCATCTACCGGCTGCTTTCCACCTTGGTCTGACCTGTAAGTCTTGGCTTATGATATAATTACTATAACCCAATGCAAATATCCCTTACAAAAAACAACATTACCAGTATTTTCAAATGCAAACAGCTTACCCCTAATTAGGATTACAAGTCATATAAATTTCATTATTCTAAGAAAGTAAAAAAAAAAAAAAAACTTTTAATAAATTAAGCAATTCATTCTTCAGATGTATTCAGCTGAAGAATTTGTCCCTGAGTATGTGTCCTAAAACATACTAACACCTAAAGTCAAAACTTTAATTAGTTAACAGGAAACTGCATTGCTACATGCAATATAAAGAAATAGAAGGTGTTGTCCAAATATGAGTCCAGAGTGTCACAATAGACTCCTCTAATGGTCTCTCTCTTTGCTTCCCGTTTGTTCCAATACTCTAATATGTTTAGATATTTGTGCCAAGAAGTGACATGAAATCACCCTTAGGTTCACTGTAGTTAATCTGAGCATGTCAGAAACCAAGGGGCTGCCTATTACTACATGGAGCCCTTGAGTCTGAGTGAATGGTAGAATCAGACTGAACGGCACATTGCAAAACAGGTAAGAAGGTGTAGAGAGAATGGCAGCTGGTGAGTGACAAATAGCCAGGACCTTATGCATGCTTTGGGTTGGAAACTGAGGACGTTCATCACAGTATAGGTGAAATTTCAGTAATTGTAATAACTGTTTCCAAAGACCTTAAGAACGAATGAGGCCACTCTTTCAGGGAAATACTGTATTTTGTAAAAGAAGAGATTCTTTTCAAAGAGAGCTGCAATGATTTTCTCAGAAGTAAACTACTTGAAAATTTTTTAAAAAATTTGAGCTTAAACTATAGGAAATTATTGCAATTGAAAATTTTGACCTGCAGAAACGAATTGATTAATTTATTCAATTCTTCATAAAACGCATGACAGAGTTGCATTCATGAGTGACTCATTGAGTTAGTGTCAGTCCATGGTGTCCTTCTCTTAGCCAATCCAATAAAAACACTTGGAATTTTCTTAGTTAACCTTGAGTCAGATTTAAAGTGTTTCTTTTCCATTTGTCAGCATTTCCACCTTTTTCTACAAAGAATTTCTGCACTGACTTAAATTTTAGGTGTTTTATTTGTTTCCTTTTATTTTATTATTCCTTTTCAACCGTGACTCAGTAGTGGCCCAATAAGGAATACGTTTTTTTCTTGATTCAACATCTAATGACACCCATGTGTACACAAGGCCTGTGTCCCTTCTCAAAGCCTTGCTCTCTTGCTGTACCAGGACCTTATACTCTGCACCTTTATATCTACATGTTTATATCTATATGTTTATATCTACATGAATTCAGACAATAGTTTTCCCTGATTGTTCCCGAATCATTCCCATTGTTCTGAAATTTCCCTGAATTTGATTAATTTGCACTGACATCTTCTGTGTGTCTAGACTATGATGCTTTTAGAGATAGAACCATCACATGTATTTTTTCCTTACTTATAGCTAACCTTCAAAGCTCCTGGCCAAGAATTGGACTCATACTCAGTGCTCATTGAACACTTGCTTACAAACTCCTCAACAATCAAAGCTGAAGGAACTTGGGCTCTGCAGAGGCAATCTAAAACAGCATGTAAGAGCGTGGAGTTAATACCAACAAGTCAGCATATGGCACTGAAACCATGCTTTATCATAGTCACTTGAGCCTTAGCAGCTCAATGGGGTATGGAGAAATGGTCATAGTTACATTTGTTTTTCAGACTACCTCTTGAGGACTGATTCACTTGCTCAGGCAAGGGCAGAAAGACTGCCTCCTGCATGCCCAGCATTGGGTTGCTGCCCATAATTGTCTCTCAACTCAAAGCTTTGGGCTTTGCATTAAGTTTTTGATACATTTTTGTGTGAGTAAGAGACAGGGATCTAATTCTATTCTTCTGTAAGTGGGTATCTAGTTTCTCAGTACCAATTGTGGAAGAGCCTGCTTTTTTTCCAGTACAGATTTTTGACCCCTTTGTTGAAAATCAGATGGCTAAATGACTCGTGTCTGTTGTATAGTTAGGGTTTCTATTGCTGTGAAGAGACACCATGACCACAGCAACTCTTGTAAAGGAAAAACTTTTAATTGGGGTGGCTTACATTTCAAAGGTGTGATCCATTTTGGTCATGGTGTGACATGGTGGTGTGCAGGCAGACACAGTGCTGGAAAAGGAGTTCAGAGTCCTACATCTTGCCTGGCAAGCAACAGGAAGTGATCTGAATTAGGAATAGATTGAGCATAGGAAACCTCAAAGCCCTCCCCAACAGTGACACATGTACTCCAACAAGGCCACACCTCCTAATAGTGCCATTCCCTATGAGCTTATGGGGACCAATTACATTCAAATGACCACATGCATTTTTTTCTATCAATACCATGATGCTTTTGTTAATATAGATGGGCAGTATAATTTGAAATCAGATATTGTAATACCTCCAGTACTGGTTTTGTTTGTTTGTTGATTGGCTGGTTAGTTGGTCCACTTTTTTTTTTTTTGCTCAAAATTGCTTTTGTTGTTTGGAGTCTTTTGTGCTTCCATATGAACTTTAAGATCATTTTTTCTATTTCCATGAAGCATGTTGTTTGAATTTTGATGGGGAATAGTCATTTCACAATGTTAATTCTGCTGCTTCATGAGTGTGGGAAGTCTTTCTATGTAGAGGTCCTTTGTTGCAGAATCCTTCACCTCCTTCATTAGATTTCTTCTTGATGATTTTTGTTTCATTGTTTGTTTCTGTTTGTGGCTATCATGTGTGAGAGCTCTCCCATAATCTCTCAGCATATCTGCTAATAATATATAGAAAAGCTAACTGCTTTTAAAATTATCATCTGTCTGTCTGCCTGCCTGCCTATCTACCTATCTATCTATCTATCTATCTATCTATCTATCTATCTATCTATCTATCTATCTACCTACTTTTCTATCTATCTATCTATCTATCTATCTATCTATCTATCTATCTATCTATCTATCTATAGATTGATCGATCTATCGATTTATCCATCCATCCATTCTGGCCATGCCAGGGTGCATATGGAGGTCAGAGCACAATTTACAGGTGCTAATTCTTTCTTTCCTCTCTATGGGGACAGGGATGAAGTTTAGGTGTTTAGGATTGGTGGCAAGCACTTTTTCATGCTAAACCATCTTGTCAGCTCACTACTGACTTTTATGTGCTGGTTTTTGTATGCTGATACTTTGATAAATGTATTTATCAGATCTAAAAGTGTCCTGATGGAATCTTCAGAACTTTAAGCACAGGATTATTTTGTCTGTAAACAGATAATTTGACTCTTTTCTATTTGAATACCTTTTATTTCTCTCTCTTGCCTTATGCCTCTGAAGTATCCATTTTGTTTAAAATGATGGACTTTTTGAGTGTGCAACATGTGCAAATTATTACTAAAATATGTACATAACATCATATTATCTAATAAAACTATTCAGTGCTAAGTACTGTTCTTGTTTTGTTTTGTTTTGTTTTTCAAGATAGGTTTCTCTGTGTAGCCATGGCTATCTGAGACTTGCTCTGTAGACCAGGCTGGCCTTGAACTTATAGATCCACTTGCCTCTGCCTCCTGATTAATTGTGTGCCCCACTACCACACAGCCTAAGTACTTTTATATACACATTTCATGAATGATAAAGCTGGAGCCAGACAGCAATGGATTAAATGGCCCACGTAAGTGGCCGTCTAAGAGGCATATTTTCAACCACCTTAATTAATATTTCTTGTTTTTATTATTCTTATGAGCTGATCATTCACTTGGATGTTGATGGGCTGCAAACATTTATGGAAGCATCTGGAATCATTAACCACTTCACTTTGCAATTGTGTTTTCTCTGAGAATCTGGATGTAACTTTCATTATTCTGTTTTAGTGGTGGACACATTAGCACTAAACATTCTAGTTATGGAACATTGCTCTGTAGAACTTGGTTTGCAAACCACTGCTAAACAAATTTTAAAAAATGTGAAGTGAGGAAGAGGCAAGGACCCTTGTCTGCTTTGGAGAACATTGCTGGCCGTAAACTGATTGGCTTTCTCTAGCATTCTGTAACACCAAGGGCTGGAATCCCAGACAGCACCAAGTAAAGGAAGGTTGACTTTGTAAGATCTTGTCACTATCAAAGACATCTGGATAAAATGTGGCTTTAACAATCCTAAATTTAAAATAAATTAAAAAATTTAAAAATTGCCCAGAGTTCCGGCTGGCAGGTCCAGATACACCTACCACTGGTTTTACCACCAAACTGAGTCTCCTGAGGCCTCCCCACAGCAGCCTCTTCCTCTTCCAGAAGGCTGTGTGCAGACTGAATTAGCTGGGCAGCCTGTATAACCGAGGACGCTGTGACACATGAGCTTCCTATACAGTCTTTCCTCTCTACTTGACCCAAACTCCTTCTTATCCGTGCAAACACTTCTCTGTCCACAGGTTGTGACACATTGGAGTGTGTCTGCGGTAAAATTCGAGAAAGTGTGAGCACGCTATTTAGATTTGCTCTCTGTTTGTATGAGTATTTGAAACTTTGTAGAACCTTTTTGGTTTTGCTGATGAATACAATTATATATGAGCAATGGGGGCATACAGACAGACAGACAGTTGTTTTCCTCTGAGAGATGACTAGTGGAGATGTAAAAAAAAAAAAAAAATTAGATCCTAAAGAAAATTAACATCCTCAAAAGTCTTCATTTAGGCTTCTGCTTCTGTTTTTGTAGGCAAGGCCCTTGGAAAATGAGCCCGTTAGGAAAAACTTAACCTCTCACTCAACTGGGTGGGGAGATGCTATGCTCTGATGTCATCTGCTGACTGTGCATCTGTGACAAGAGGGGGAGTGTCAAGTGGAGAAGGGTGACAATCACCACAGGTGAAAACAAGTGGATGTAGACCAAGGGAAAGCTGGTAGAAGCTGGTGGGACAGGTGTAATAGCGGTCTAGGCAAACCATGCACATGCTCAAACTGTTGATCCATTCTGATTGTGGCCCTGAGGAGGGAGAGGATTTGTACCCTGCCATTAACAAACTAAAGGGGAGTTCAAGCATAGATGAGCACTCCTTGGGAAATCTTTGAGAAATAAGAAAATCCTTAAAAAAAAATTCAAAATTGCAAATAAAGATGATTCTTAGGGATCTACCAGGGCCTCTTACCTTCAAACACTTCAGAGGAAGATGCCTGGATTTGGAGAAATGTCCTCTTTTCCTTGTTGGCCTCAACTGGTGCATTCTCTGGAGTCCCATGGCTCACAAGGTCATCACCATTTTACACAGGTATGTGTGGAAGGAGGTGGTGAGCAGATTATCCAAGACTCACATGTTTCTGTTGCATTCAAACTGACAGTGACCATGGGCATCTTTGCCTAGGCTTTCCAGATGACACTCACAGTCTGCCTCTGTGCTGTGAAGCTGGGGACCAGAAAGCACTTTTTCCCCTACTTTTGCTCCTAGGATGAAAAGCCAGGCTTACATATGCCCCAGTGAGGGGGAGGGAGGTGCTGTGGAATAATCCTTTACACTATGTGAAGATAAGTCATTGTGGTTGGTTTAATAAAAACTAAATAACCAATAGCTAGGGGGAGGTATAGGTGGGACTTCTGGACAGAGAGAGCTCTAGGAAGAAGAAAGGCAGAGTCGCCAGCCAGACTCAGAATAACTAGGATGGGCATAATGGAGATAAGGTAATGAGCACATAGAAGAACAGAGATTAAAAAAACATGGGTTAGAGCTGGGCGTGGTGGCGCACGCCTTTAATCCCAGCACTCGGGAGGCAGAGGCAGGCGGATCTCTGTGAGTTCGAGGCCAGCCTGGTCTCCAAAGCGAGTTCCAGGAAAGGCGCAAAACTACACAGAGAAACCCTGTCTCAAAAAACTAAAAAAAATTAAAAAAAAAAAAACATGGGTTAATTTGAGTTATAAGAGCTGGTTAGAAACAAGCCTAAGCTTAGACTGAGCTTTCATAATTAATAAGTCTCCATGTGATTGTTTGTGAGCTGGTGGCCCAAAAAGAAAAGTCTGTCTATAGGAAAAGCTTTAGTGAGGAAAAGGGAGGAACAGAGCAGACAGAAAGGCATCCTCTAGGGTTCCATCACACAATCTTCATGAATAAGGATAGATATGCAAAGTTGGTAACTAAGAATGCAGGGCTGTCTCTCAATGCACACTCATCTGCCAAGAAACAGAACCAATCCCCTTGAAGTACAAGGACCTCTTTTTAATGCCAGATGGCCAATCATCTCAGTTTACTTGGGGATTTTTTTCAGTTTGGGCACTGAAAGTTTCACTTCTCCAGAGCTCTTCCCTGGGATTCAGAAAGTCCTTATAACAATAGGTATTCAAAATCCGTATGTGAAAGGTATGTAAAAGGGCACAACACCCTTACAGTAATGTTTTAAAAAATGACAACTGAGTGGCCATAGGTTACCTGCCCTCTGTAATGGTCATGGAGGTATGTGCTAGTCCCATTATCCCTGGGACCTTGCTCCTACTCTCTCCCTCAGTTCCCTGGTCTCTATGATCTCTGTCAAATTACAGGAAACAAGACACATAAAGAATAATGTAGAGTAGACAGAGCTCATTACAGAAATGGTTAAGGAACTCCCAAGGGCCAGAGAGAGAAAAGAACAAAGACTCCATTTAAAGAAAAACACTCGCAAAGGATGAGAGTAGAAATGAGACCATTGTGCCAACCCGTGCATCCATGTTGCTGTGGGATGGTCTGTATGTCAAATGTGTTGCTGATTGGTCAATAAATAAATCACTGATTGGCCAGTGACCAGGCAGGAAGTATAGGCGGGACTAACAAAGAGGAGAATTGAGAGAACAGGAAGCTGGGTGGGGGAGACACTGCCAGCTGCCACCATGACAAGCCGCATGTGAAGATGCCGGTAAGCCACGAGCCATGTGGCAAGGTATAGATTAATAGAAATGGATTAATTTAAGCTGTAAGAACAGTTAACAAGAAGCCTGCCACGGCCATACAGTTTGTAACCAATATAAGTCTCTGTGTTTACTTGGTTGGGTCTGAATGGCTGTGGGACTGGCGGGTGAGAGAGATTTGCCCTGACCGTGGGCCAGGCAGGAAAACTCTAGCTACACCATGTAGCCTTTGCACTGTTTCTTAGCATTTCTAGAACAGATTGGTTTTGGGAAGGGGGCATTTTCCTCTTGACATCCTATTTGGATCATGTCTTATGGGATGACATTGTAGTATGTCTTTGTCCTTTGCCAGAAATCCTCCTGCTGGATATAATTTTATGATCTTTGTTTAAAATGCTGTATGTCCACCCAGGGCTAGAAGTAGGATGTGGATTCCATTCTCTTGACTGGTATAATCAAAGTCCCACAGTTTTATTTTCTGATTTTACAAGTTACTGATTTTGAGGACAGACTCCATCTTCAATGACTTCCCATCACGCTGACATCTAACTGATGTTAACAACCATTAAATGCAGTTTAGAATAGTAGATCATTCACCATGTGTTCCTGTAAACAGTAAGATGTAAACACACAACATAAATGCACCAGCATCAAGAACATTAGCAGCCTACTCTTGCGTGGCCTGTGAACTAACTACAGTGTTTTACTGAGATAATGCTAGTTTAATTTTTTAATATTCTGACTATTCTAATCATGTTTCCTAGAGTTTAGACAATGAATATAAGAATAGCAAAAGCACTAACATCATCATAAAGTGGACAACTCCAGAAGAGAAGGCCAAAGGACTGCGCTGTTTTATTGATAGACAGAAGAACATATACAACTGAGTTAGGGAAACAGGCAATAGGGTGCACTGCACGGTGTGAGAAAAGAACACACAAGATGAAAATCAGTTGTGATGGAAGCGTAGACCAGGAGATGCAATCTCTCAAGTCTGTTAAGCACTGGAATCCAGTCGAAGTTTTCTTGGCTGTTAAAGGAAGCCAAGGTGATAAAGGAAAACAATGGCCATTGAGTTAACCTGAACACCCCAAATAGAGGAGTGTGCATTATTATTGCTCCCCTGAATTTTCCATGAAATCAAGACCCTTATACTTTCTAACTCAGAGAATACAGCTCTATGCCTATCAGGGAATTAAAGAGTAAATTCTGATATTAGATATCAGAACTCCTGCAGTGGAGAATTGATTCTGTCTAAGCTGACCAATAACCATGGCTTCTGAACTTTATGAAAAATGTGTGTTAAATCAAGCAACAAAACTGTCAGCCTTCAGATCTTCCACACTTTGATTTCAAATTTCAGATCATCTCAAATTCTATGAATATTTTAAATTATTTTTACTCTGTGGGGTGTGTGTGTGTGTGTGTGTGTGTGAGAGAGAGAGAGAGAGAGAGAGAGAGAGAGAGAGAGAGAGAGAGAGAGACAGAGACAGAGAGAGACAGAGAGACAGAGAGACAGAGAGAGAGAGAGAGAGAGAGAGAGAGAGAGAGAGAGAGAGAGGAGTTCAGAGGATCATCTGTGGAAATCAGTTCTCTTCTCCTACCACGTGTGTTCTGGGGATCAGACTCAGAATCCTGGAGGCAGGAGCTCATGCAGAGGCCATGGTGGAGTGCTGCTTACTGGCTTGTCCATCATGGCTTGCTCAGCCTGATTTCTTATAGAACCCAGGACCACCAGGCTGGGAGTGGCCTCACCCATAATGGGTTGGGCCCTCCCCAAACACCTCAATCATTAATTGAGAAAATGCCCTACACAGGGATCTTATGGAGATATTTTCTCAATTCCCTCCTTTCTGATGACTCTAGTTTGTGCCAACTTGACATCAAAGTAGCCAGCACAACCCTCCAACTTTTTAATCCACTACAAGTCTAAATACGAAATTTTCTCTAAATAACATCTTAAAACTCCTCATTCTAACCACCCAGATCATCTAGATCACATATAATTGAGGCTCTGGCTACAGTCCACCTTGAACAGAGGAACAATCCTGCCATAATGGACTGATGAACCAGAAAATAAGTTGGCTGCTTCTAAAAACACAAAGGTGTGGGTGTAATTTTCTATCCCACCACCCAGCTTCCAAACAACCACACTGAGACTTAATACTAATTACAAATGCTTGGCTGATAGCTTAGGCTTGTTATTAACTAGCTCTTACATCTTGAATTAACCCATATTCTTATCTATGTTTTACCACATGACTCGGTACCTTTCCTTAGAACAACGTGCTCATCTTGCTTCTCCCCAGTCTCCTGGTGACTCCACCCTTCTTCATCCCAGCACTCTCTGTCCGCAAGTCCTGCCTAACCTCTTCCTGCCTAGCTATTGGCCATTTAGCTCTTTATTAAACCAATGAAAGCAACACGTCTTCACAGTGTACAAAAAGATTATTCCACACAGAGGTAAAACATAAGTGTTCTCATTCCAGAGGGGAGAAAATAGAAGGAATTAAGAGACCTCTGGTCTCATACACATTCAAAACTAAGCAAGAAAAATCCCTTTGGGTTTCAGTGCCTGTGAGTGCTCCTCTTTGGCTCTCAGCTCCATCGTCTGGGCCCATAGCTCCAGTGCCTGTGCCCTTAGCAGCTGCTTTATCATCCTTAGCCCCTGGCTCCACAGCTCTACTCAGTGAGTCACTCCTGTTCCCGAAGGCTGGTACATGTGTGCAGCTGCAAAGTTTATCATCTCATTTCCTGCCTATGTAATTAGGAGAATCTTAAAACACTTTTTTATTTTGTCCAGTCTCTGTTCGATTTCAAAACAAAATGCCAGTGTTTCTGAGGTATAATAGTCCTCTAAGAGATGATGGGCTTTTGTGTATACCAAAAGGAGTCATTCAAATAGACAATAATTTTCCACATATATTTCTCTAGGGCAGTCCTTCACTATTTCTGGCTTCTTCCAACAAGAGGAGTGTATCCAAGAGTTGAATGCCTAATCTCCTCCAAGATTGTCCTCATGTGCCCTTAGACTTCTCTCCAGAGCACATTTGCTTAACAGTGCATTTCTTCTTTTTAGCTTTCTTTACAATATGCTTACTATAAAAAATCTCTTAAATCATCAAAGGCTGGATCTTGTTGCTTAATACTTTCTTCTTTATTCTCTCTTGCCCCCCTTATTTGCTATTCCCAGCAAAGAGAAACCTGTAGTTGGTTGTTTTACTCTTTATTCTTTTGGGGGCTCACCACCCAGCTCCCAGATAAATACACAGAGGCTGATTCTTCCTTATAAATGCTTGGCCTTAGCTTGGCTTATTTCTAACCAGCTTTAAAAAAAACTTAAATTATCCTACTTACCTTTTACCTCTGGGCCTTTTTCTTTCTCTATTCAATATGCCTTTCTTTACTGCTTACTCTGTGACTTGCTGTATAGCAAGCTAGGTCGCTGGCCCCTGGAATATTTCTCTCCTTCTCCTTTTGCTCCCCAATCTTCTCCTCCCAGACTTTTTCTCCTGTTTATTCTCTCTGCCTGCCAGCCCTGCCTATCCTTTCTCCTGCCTCATTATTGGCTGTTCAGCTCTTTATTAGACCATCAGGTGTTACAGACAGGCAAAGTAACCACAGCTTCACAGAGTTAAACAAATGCAACATAAGAGAACGCAGCACATCTTTGCATCACATATTCCACAGCATAAACAAATGTAACACATCTTAAAATAATATTCCACAACAGAAACCAGATTGACTGAACCTTCCACACTTTGCTCGGAAAGCTTCTCAATTAAGCATTTCATCATTTACAATTTCTACCTAACGAGACACATCTTAGCCAAGTTTCCTACCACTTTATCAAAAAAAAAAATGTTTTTCTCTGCTTTCCAATATGATTTTCCCCATTTCCTTCTGGGATCTGACCTAAGATTCTTTCATGTTTCTAACTCTTCAAGACAATATCAGACATTTCTTTGTCTTTTAAAAATGTTTTTATTTATTCTTCAAGAATTTCATGCAATGTGTTTTGGTCACAATCCTCCTCTTCTTCATTTGAATCCATCCAGACCCACTCCCACATCCCTGCTACCCCAAAATTCTTGTCCCCTTTTTAAAAGGTTAACCCATTGAGTTAACTTGTGCTGACCATATACTCATAGGTGTGAGGTGCCACACTCCTAAGGAAAACTTACTCTTCTTCCCCAAGAAACAATCAACTATTCCTCAGTTGTGGCTGGAGGCTCACGAACCCCTTGCCACTCCCTGCTAGAATGCTGATCGCCTTGGTCATCTACAGAGACTCTGCAGACAACCCTGGGCTCTGTAAGTTCATGAGTGCAGTGTCACATCCAGAGGACACTGTTCTGCTCCAGTTCTCCATGACATGTGGCTCTTGCAGTCTTCCTATTCTCTCTTCCTTCGACAATGGTCCCTGAGCCTTTGGTAGGGTATGCTATAGCTGTCCCATTTGTGACTGGCCACTCCACTGCCACTTACTCTCTGCACTTGAACCAGTTGTGAGTTTCTGTGTTATCCATTGTCCCCTGCACAAAGAAACTTCTCTGATAAGGTCTGAGAGCTGCACTAATCTGTGGGGAGAAAGATACAAATTTAAAAGGCGGTTTGATACTGCATCTATTTAGCAGAATAATGGTAGTAGGTTCACCCCACCCACCCACCCCCCACCCTCTCACCCCCTACTCCCCAGTACCTTTGAGATCCTCAGTCATGGATTCTTGGCTAGATTTACATACAGTACAAGGCATGCATTTCCTGCTGTAGAGTGGATCTGAAGTCTAATCAGACAGTAGTTGATTACTCCCACAATATTCATGCCACTATTGTACCCATGGGCATATCTTGCCAAGCCAATCATTCTTGCAGTTCACAGGGTTCACAGCTGGGTAAGGCTGATGGTGACTTCCCTCCACCTCCAGTAACTCTATAGCACCTTCCAGGGCTATGAAAGCGCAGTAACAAATTTTTCTATCAAGCTTCTAAAATTTTTCTGGTCTCCACTTATTACCTAATTCTGAAGTCACTTCTACATTTTTTGATGTCTATTATAGCAGCACTTTGCTTCCTGGTATAAAAGAAAATTATCCATGTCAGTTCTGCAAAGGGAAGCAGAATGATTTCAAAGGAATATTAAAATTTGTTTTAGAGATTTTCTTATGTGATTATAGGAACAGCCAAGGCACTAGAAACCTTTGAACTGGAGCTGACTCTCTAGTCTTCAGGCAAAATGTCTTCTACTATGATAAATTTCATTTTTCTTTAAGGCCTTTCCATTAATTGGATTAGTCCAACCCAGATTATTGAGGAGAATTTTTTATTTACATTGAACGAATTCATTCTCTCTGGCTGGAAACTTTGTATGATAATATAAAACAATTGGCTCACAAAAATAATTTATTTGATGATAGTCTTAGTTACCTTTCTATTTTTGTGACAAAACACCATGACCTAGGCAACACATAAAAGACAGCATTTCATTGTTTAATTAGGTTTATGGTTTCAGAGGGTTAGAGTCCATGATGGTGGAGCAGAGTCGTGGGGGCAGGCACAGCTAAGAGCTTACACCTTAATCTGAGAACTAGGGGCAGAAAGAGGCACGCTGAGAATGATACAGTGTTTTGAGACTTCAGTGGCTGTCCCTCCTCCACTCCTAGTGACTCACTTCCTACAACAAGCCACACCTCCTAATACTTCCCAAATAGCTCCATCATTTGGGTACCAAGTATTCAATCATACAAGCCTACGGAGACTCTTCTCATCCAAACCACCACGACTACCACATCCGACAGAAAACATACCACCAGTCATACACAGAAGTGGATATTTTATGATTTTTGTTCATAAAATAATATGTTGCATCAAAAAGATTTACCACTTACTGCCTGGCACTGCTTCTTCGAACAGCCAATAGTTAGTTAAAAGAACTTGGAGGGAGGGATAGGCTCACATTTTGCCCTTCAGTCTCTTGAGTTGGTGCCCAAGCTAGAATGATATATCATTAGCATTATTTCCTAGAATATTATAATATTCTATTATATTATAATATTTGAATATTATGTTATAATATTTGAAGGGATTATAATATCCCTTCAAATTCAAATGCACAACACAGAGGGGGATATGTCTGTATTTCTCAAGTCGTGCTTAGAAGGACTGAGGCAACGACTTCGCCGACTGGTTGTTCTAGGACATTTTCTCTATAGTTCTGTGAGGAAGGTTTAAAGAATTGAGCTGACACTTAATACATAATTTTCTTTAGGTAATTTTACTTGGGTTTTCCTACAAAATCTAATTTTTTAATTTTCTTATCAACCCAACATAGAATACATTGGCTACATACAGGCTCTTGATATACTTAAGTAAGCAGTATTAAAGATTATACAGAAAGGTCACATTAAAAAGGGTCATCTATCACACAGCTACCTTCTTTTGATGACCTCGCTAAAAAAACACTGTCCTTGTGAATCCTCCAGACTTTAGAGTTGATTTCCGTTGATCGGCTCAAAGATGATATATCTTCAGTGCCCTAGAACTATTTTAACTTAGGAAGCTTATTCAAGCTAAGTAAGCTTACACAACATCAATTTCCAAAACAAGAATATCCATTTATCAAAATAAAATTATAGTAGAATAATCATATTATGGTATGCTTCTGAACATCCATTTATGTGTAGGAAAATCTCACTTAATTCTGATTGTGAAGGATTACCTGGCTTAGTGGCTGTAGAATAAGAAGGAGGGCAACTGAAAGGATGAGGTTTTCACAAAGCACATTGCCATCCCCTGTGAGTATGTTTATGTTACTCATCAGTCATATAACCGTCACATGTATTCTAACTGACATAGTCTTCAGATACATGAGCTTTTCCAATCTGGCTATAGTAAATGGTAACACGAATCTTAAAAGATCTTCTTAATAATAATAATAATAATAATAATAATAATAATAATAATAAAAACTGGAGCCAAATATTGGGGTGAAAGCTGAAAGATCAGAGAAGCAGAACAAGCCAGCCACAAGTTCCTACCTCTAGGAAATCCTCAATTTCAAGAGAATGAGTTCCTGTTTCCTCATGCCTTGTATACCTTTTTCTGCCCTGCCATCTTACTTCCTGGGATTAAAGGCGTGTGTGCTTCCCAAGAAAAGGCATGAGATCTCAAGTGTTGGGATTAAAGGTGTGTGCCACCACACCTGGCTCTGTTCCCAGTGTGGCCTTAAACTCACATCTCCTGAGTGGCAGGATTAAGGGTGTGTGCCATCACTGTCTGGCCTCTGTGTCTAATCTAGTGGCTGGTTCTGTCCTCTGATTCCCAGATAAGTTTTATTGGGGTGCACAATATATCACCATAGTAAATAGTCAGTCACATGGGCCTATGAGCCAATCATTTCTTTTAATATCAAAGTAGTCATTAAAGTGCCCCCTTCTGGACATCTAACTCAATTGCCTTTTAATAGCTTGAGTTAGGTGTAACCTGTGAGTATTTTTGACTTATGCTTTCAAATGCTAAATGTTACTTCTGGACAGGAACAGTTACCTACCAATGTAAGTCCCTTGCTAGTCTTTATCTGCTGGAACAACATAACCATATCTCAGATGGGGGTTATTTTCTAAAGCACAAACAATATGGAACACAGGCATCCATCAAATCTGTGAAATACACAGGGCCATAAGCAAAACCAAGCCTCATGTTTAAGCACTGGAGAGTTTGGGCTTGTTTTACACCATAATAAAACCATTTCTACCCTAACTATGAAGATGGCATTGTATATTTTATCTGTGAGATTTAGGTTATGCCTCATGACAATTTTATTTCCCCCTTCCAAAGTTTTTGGCAACCTCATCATTGATGCTTGTTTCCACATATCATCTGCAGACTCATAACTACATTAGATGTGTAGAATGTTTATCAAGTGAAATAATTCTTACCCACCTGATCCTAACTTTGGATATATGCCACAGACTACCACAAATACTCTTATCTAGTTGATACAGACAATTAACTTTAAAATTTCAAAAACAGCTTTATTTTCCATGAGATTTTAACCAAAGGAATCAAGGAGGAGCTGAGGAATACATTTAATCTGTGTTTTATTTTCACCTAGTTTTACTGTTATTTGTTTGGGTTGCTTATGGAGGTTTAACAAGCAATCGGTTTGGCTCCTGCTATATTATATATAATTAGCTTCTCCTCTAACCATCAAATGTGACCTCAACTCACACCTTCTAATAAGGAGGGTGTGCCACACTAAAAATTCATCCTCTTGTGAGTGAGAATTCATTGTACATGAAAGATAGTCAAAGCAGGGGATTCAAAGCTCTTCATGTCCTTTTCTTCTGATAGAAGTCCGTCATCATCATCATCATCATCATCTTTTTCTCTTCTGTCTCCCTTTGAGAGAAGAAAATGAATAGAAAAGATACTTTGAAGGAAACTATACATATCAAAGACTGTTTTGAGGTTGTCAGGTACCCAGCCTTCTGTGTAAAGTCAGCTCCTTACACCAATGGAGAAGAATTTTGTAAACATTTTGGATAAAGGTACCCCATGGGATGCTATTTCCAATTTTTTTAGAAAGTGACAGTCTATTATTCAGAAATATAATGAAAGTATGCATCACTTTCCATGTATAATTTTCAGGTGGTTTCATTCAAACTCACAAGGATGTGTCCAAACCTTACACTATGAAACATTACCTCGCGGCTTCGTGCTTCTCTTTGAGACGTTTCTTTGAGGTGAATTATTCAGACGCTCCAGAAACTGGGACTATTAATTACAGTCACTCAGGACGGAGGACTGCAGAGCTTAAAGCCCTGGGAGAGTTGCCATCAAGTCACCAAGCCCTTCACCTCACAGCCTGGCGTCTAGCCAATGTTAGCAGCTTGCAAAAGGCACGGCTTCTCTCCTGCTACCGCACTGTGGTCTTGAAAGACGAGTCAAGGATTATTTTAACCTTTGCCAATAATTTATGCTTTGAACACTACTATTTCATGACTACATTACAAATTTAAGACCAGAAAGGCCAAAGATCTTGAAAAACTTAAATTACAAGGAGATTTTGAAAGCATCTAGACTGTCTCAGCCAGCAAGAAATCTGTTTCCCTGAAAAATGATGCATGCGAAGAATCAGGACCTATAAGCAATATTTAATGGACGTAATGACTTCCAGTTACTCACTACTTACTATAAACTTGGAAATGTGTCTTTGCCAAATTCTTACCATGGAAATAAGTTTGGCATCTCCTTTCATACAAGGGGCTGTGAGGATGAGAGGGGCAAATGACTTATCTAATACCTCAAAACACTTGAATCGTTTCTCCAAATTTCATGATCATCAACCCTAACTTATTGCTCCTAGAGGGTAAATAATTTAGATTCTGAAGTTGTAGAGAGACTAAATGAGCCTTTTGGTTTAAGAAAATGGCTTTAACAACCAAAGACAAAGTATTAGAATGTCCAAAATGGAGAAGAAAGAGAACTGTGACATCGCAGCATTTGGAGAAGAGCAAAGCATAGGAAAATACGATATGAAAGATGCCATCTTAAGATGGGAGTTTAAAAGCAAACAAAAGGCACATCTGATTTATAAAACCGACTTTTATAATCCTTATGCCTGTATATTTCCTTTTAACTTCACTTTCCTTTGCCTAGTGTGAATAGGAATATCTGACTTTTTTGTTTTGTTTTGTTTCCCCCATAAATAAGCTCCTGTACCTCTTAAGACAAGGGACTGTGACACCCATCCTACTCATCTCCTTAAGTGACTGACTGACATACTTATGTGAGACAGACAACCAAACAGTTAAGGGGTGGCATTTGATTCCCTTCTGAGTGACAGCTCAATCAATAAAGTCCTGACACACATTTCCAAGGACCTGAGTTCATATACCTGCCACCTCTGTAGAAAGCCAGGCATGGCAGTATACATCTGTGACCCTAGTGCTGGGGGCGGAGACATGCAGATCCCCAGATCCCCATTGGCCAGTCTAGCAAATCGATGTGCTCTGGCCTCAACAAGAGACCCTGTTTCAAAACTATGGTGGAGAGTGAATACTAGAAGAAGACAATTGCTGTTGCTCCTAGGCTTACTAATGCATGCACACAGGTGTACATGCATGCACACACAGACACAGTCACACAGACACACACACACACACAATGCATTCACACATAAAACAACAAAAAAAAATTAAGTATGTTCAAAGAATTCATAGGATGCTTATAAGCTCCCGAATGGATTCAAAGAGATTAGAACAAACAGCTGAAGGAAATAAGAAATCCAATACAAGATATGAAAATGAGATTCAGTACAGAGAGCTGGCAAGATGACTCAGCAGGTAAAAGCACCAGCTGCCAAGCCAGATGTCCTGGCTTCAACCCCCAGAACTCAGACAGTGGAGGGAAAGAACCGACTCCCACATTGTCCTTTGACACCTCCCCACATGCCGTGACATGCATTGTGCCCCTCCATGAACACAAAATAGAAAAAGAAAACAAAGCCAACCTGAAATACTGGACATGGAAAGTTCATAAATCAAACGAACAAAAAGCTCCGTGGAAAGCCTTACCAACAGATGGATCCAGTAGATAACAGAATAGCAGACACTGGGTGTCTTGTCAGCTCCTCTGTGTGTGAGGGGGGGGGGTGGGGGGGGGTGCATGTGGGTGTGTGCATGTGTGTGCAGGTATGCATACCCATGCATTTCCATGGGAAGGTCAAGGGTCAACACTGGGTGTTTTCCTCTGTTGCTCCCTGTAGATGTAACTAACTGTCTTATTAAATAAGAAACACAGAGCCGATTCAGAGAAGAAAGCCAAGAGGTCAGAACTAAGAGCCTTACCCTTCCTGCTTCAGCCAAGAGAGCTCTCCGAAAGAGGAGCTACTTCCTGTGTGTTTGTCTTTATAGCCTTTCTGTTCTGCCTTCTCATTGGTTGTAAACCCAAACACATGACTGCCCTTGTCACTGCCTGTCTGTAGAGACTTCCAGATCTTCTATGGTTGGTATTGAGATTAAAAGCGTGTGTCTCCAATGCTGGCTGTATCCTTGAACACACAGAGATCTACCTAGCTCTGTCTACCAAGTGCTGGGATTAAAGGCGTGTGTCACCACCACCACCACCACCACCACCACCACCACGGTCTTGCTATGGCTCTAATAGCTCTGACCCCCGAGCAACTTTATTTATTAACATACAATTAAAATCACATTTCAGTACAAGTAAAATACCACCACAGCTCCGCATCTTATTTTTTGAGGCACAGTCTCTCAGTGAACTTGGAGTTCACCATTGTACTCCACTAGCAGGACAGAAAAGCTCTGGGATCCTGCTGTCTCCACTATCCCAGAGTGAAAGTTTGAGACAAACCACTACCCTGACCTTTTTCACAGTGCTGGGGATTTGAACTCGGGTCCTTGGACAGCTGGCGCTGTACCCACTGAGCCCTCTCTCCTGTCCTTTCTGCAGCTGTTTCATCCATGCATTAACAGTAAGGGGAATTAATTGGCAGTGACGGTGTTGAACATAATTTGCAAATGCTTACAATGGACAGACTCCAAAGTATTAGTGGTTTAACACAATATAAATTTATTTCTATAACCGTAAAACCCAGTTGTCAAGAGAATCGACGACGACCATCTACTTGAAGTTAGGAGCTGGGGCTAATGAAGTCTCTGCCAATGTCAAGATGGTTTCTGAGGCTTTTCTGGGAGCTGCCATCCAAACAGTGGACTATTAAAGGGAGCATGAATAATACATGGGAGTTCCATTGGGTGGGGGAGGCTTTCCAACGGCAGACAACAAACACCTCCATCCAATTTCCATTAGACACATGGCCGAACCAGGAGCAAAGGGCTGGGAAACTATAGCCTATTAGCCAGGTAACTGCCGCCTTACAATGTCTGCTAGGGAGAAAGGAGTCCAAAGATATTGTCTATAGAGAGCTAGGTGTCCCTGCTACGACCATCTTCATCCACAAGAATGACCCATGGGACATTTAGGAGGCAGGGGTGAGGATCCAGAATAAAAATTTGGTTCCAAGTTGAAAAATGCTGTTTCCGAAAGACGCTGTAGCCCAATCCCTGGACCTATGAATGTTACAAAAGGCAAAGAGGATGGGAAAATTGGAAGGGAGTGAGGGGAGAGGAAGGAAAGGGAAGAGATCAGGGAAGGGAGAAGGGATCTTGAGGTTGATAGCAACACTAAGTTATCTGAGGAGACCCCAAAAGAAGAGACAGGGAAAGATTATACACACAGACATGGGAGAGCACAGATTTGAAGCTGCTGACCTTGATCATCTGAGTGATGCAGCCACAATCGAGGAATGCCAGCAGCCACTGGAAGCTGAGTGGGACAAGCCACAGATTCATCCAGAGCTTCTGAGCGAGATGCTCCCTGCTGACATCTTTATTTTGTCCCCTCACTGTTGGTTTTGGACTTCTAGCCTCCAGGCTTTTGTTACCTTGTTTTGAGCTGTCAGCCTACAGTGATTTTCTACAGACACTACAGGAAGTTGGTACCTAGACCAAGGGGATTAAGTGACTTAACTCACAGCTAATCACAAAGAGACACCAAACATTAAAGCATTGGGTTGGCTAGATGGCTCATCACTGAAGAGCACTGACTGCTCTTCCAGAGGACCAGGGTTAAACTCCCAGTACCTACGTGATAATTCACAACTGTCTGTAACTCTAGTCCTAGGGGGTCCAACGCCCTCTTCTGACCTCCAAGGGCACTGCATACATGTAGTACACAGGAAAAACAAAAGCAAAAAACACCCACACACATAAAATCAAAAATGAAATGAAAAAGTACTTTAAGCCTTTGTCTTTGCAGTGTCCTTTCTATGTTTAGAGTGGTGGGATTTGTAGTAGATACTAAAGGGCTGATATTGGATGGGAAGACCAGGGGGCTGTAAGATGATCATATTAGAATCCTTCATTCTAGCTATTCCTCGCCCATTAGCCTAAATGTTTGTCAGCTTCCAGGACCCAGACTTCAGGGAAGGAGAGCAGGGTTTCTAGGGCACTGAGCTGGCGTCCACACCTCTAGCCAAGAACATGAGTCAGCTCCCAGCAGTGGGCATTGCTGGCTAAGACTGCAGAGCGAGCGAACTCCTTCGGTCTTGTCTTCTCTTTGCTTCGAATTTGCAGGCAGATCAGCATATTTTTTAACCAAAGACAGACTCTGGAGTTTGGCAGGCAAAATCTATAGAGATGAATGGCCCTCTTAAGCCGGGCCTAATTAATTGACAAAAATGATGAATGTGGCTGAGAAGTTAGGCTTTGCTGATCCCAGGCTCACCATGCACACCCGTGTCAGGTGATCTTCATCAAGTCAACGACTCATCTGCCAGTGAAGAGAATATTGCCAATTCACAAGGGTAATAGGATGCATTCCATTAACCAGATCAGAATCAAAGAGGAACCTCTGGGAATTCAGAGCTTCCTATCCTCAGGGGAGTCTAAGGAAATAAGAAATCATTAGGATGACTCCCAGTAACACAATGCATAAAAATGAGGGAACTTTGTGAACTTCTCAACTCCCAAATCGCCTTGTTTCCCTCTACCAGGGCTCAGTTCCATGTGCAGGATCCAGTTACATCATGTGACTCTCAGAAGACCAGAGAGCATTGCATTTGTCGTCAGGAGTCCTGGTTTAAGCCAAACTCCCTTGAAACAGATTTGGAAATTTATATAACACTTGTACTTTAACTTTTTTGCCTGTTCTTCCCCATTCTACTAAAATCTGGGACTCTGCATCTCAGTAATTCACATTATTGGGACACCAGGACATCTGGACACATCTACATCCTGACTGCATCCTGCAGATCCAGTAAGCAGAAAAAGAATGGGTTCTAGATATTCCCCATATGCCCAACTGGGGCACAATGACACAGTATTCTGCCCTGAAGGTGTCTCTAGACTGTTATAAACTTCACAGATGTGAATCTACCTGTTGTTCCTCAGCAAAACTCAGTGTAGTGTAAGTCATTAACCAGTGACTTCACAAGTATGACTCTGCTCTAGTGGAAGAGAGAAGAGCCATCAATAGTAAATGAGAGCATTAATTATGATATACATACATATATATACATATATATGCATATATATATATGATGCATTACCATAGTGACTGTTAATCTTGGCAGTCAGTTTGATTGGATCTTGGATCACTTAAGAGAACCCCACTGGGAAGGATAATAAGAGTATTTCCTGGAAGAATGGACAGAGGGGGAAGACATGCCCCAAGAGCAGGCAGCACCCTCCACGGCAACCCACACATAAAGAAGTTAAAGGAAACTAGTACAGCTTTTGCCTGTCCTCCTTTACTTCTTGCTGGTGAGTGCATCCACTCTGCTAGGGCCACTGCTGTTGTCATCCTTTGCTAACACCAGAACCCAGGTTCTGCAGCCTTCCAAAATGAATGTACCAAATGGCTCTTCAAGAATCCTCTAGGCTCCAGATTTGAACTGCTGTGGTATCCATCCTCATGGGCTGAGAAGCTAGCTATCAGGTTCTCAACCCCTCCAGTGTCCGGACAGATACCGTTGGATAATACAGTTCATATACGTGCACCAATAGAATCAACCCCTTTGTAATTCAGTCTCTATAGGTTCTGTTCCTCTAGAGAGGCTTGCCTCATAAAACATTTAGGAAAGCCTTGTTTTCTTTTTGGTTAGTTGTTTGCGGCAACTTTCTGTCTATTCAAGTCTTAACCAATACAGCTCGTTCTTCCTGAAATTATCCTGTCTTAGTAGATGCTTCCTCATTTCTACCACCATTGTCGCAGCAGAGTCATTTCCAATGTAATCAACAGAAACACTCCTTCATATCCCCACACATCCCTATACCATGTGTCCCTTCAGCTTGGGTAATTTCTTCATAACACAACGTCCAAGATCCTTGCATTTACTGCTTTATATTGTAAAGACTTCTCTGTGTCTCTAAATATTAAAAGGAGAAAGACCTTGTCCTATTTGTTGATGTGTCTATAATGACTCTAACAGTTCTGGTGGGCACTCAAAACAGTGTTTGTTGAATGGAACAGAGAATGGTGGGATGGATAGATGATCAATATTAAATGATTTGAGGATAGGATTCAATTCCAATGGTCTCTCTATCCTCTTATAATTCTTCCATACTGGGTTGCCAAGAAATCTATTCAAGCCTTCTTGAAGATCTGTGGGGTAACATTTTAAGCAAGAAAATTTTTAAGCAAGAAAAATGATTCAGGTCAATAGCTGAAAAGCCTGTCCCCCTTCTCAGAAGGATCATTATCGTATGGTAACCCAGCAAAGAACTGCTTCTCATTTGGAGAAGGTCTAAGATGAAGTGAAGTAGAAAGGGTGGGGCTTATTTTTCCTTTTCTGTTCATTGGGATACTGCAGATTACTCAGAATCGAGAGTAACATGAAGACAGAGGGATCTAGAGTCAGAGTTAGAATAAGCCCTGACTGGCTACTTCCTAGTGACCTTAGACAAGCCACTGAACCTCTCTTTCAATGCATCTCATCCTGTATAAACTTGGGTAAAGGTAACACAACTTACAGTTTGACTGCAAAAATTAATACGTTTCTATATATAAAAGAGTTCTCTCTAAGGATATGGTTTTTGCAAGTGATTTTTCCGTCTTACCCAGGACAAATTGGATTCTAACCTTTAAATTCAACGTTTACAGACTTAGATACAGAAGTACACCAGAGATACACTTTCAAACCCAGGCCCTATTCAAGCACAAACTCTGCCTAAACTTGAGAAGTAGGAAAACACTCACCCAAGCATTTACATTACTTGGAAAGTTATACTTTTCTTTTCTTTTTCTTTCTTTTTTTTTTTTTTTTTTTTTTTTTTTTTTTTTTGTTTCCAGATCTGATGTTCCAAATGTTCTCCAAGGATTCTCTTAATTCAACTGGAGGCTGCTGCTGAGTGCTACAATTAACTTCTGGTTGACAGAACTCTTTTTCTCTGTTCCCCTGTGTTCATCCTTCCAAAAGCAACTCAATTGCTTCTCCTGATTAATTTCTAACCGTATATATACTTAATAGAATTGAAAACCAGCAGGTGTGCCATATAAGGAAACATCAAACGAGCTACTAAAATAACATTCTTTTTCAAAGTCAGAATGTGCTCTACCTAAGTCAACCTCATCTGAGTGCAAAGTAGGAAAGAAGCAATGAACACTACTAATAATGTGTCAACAGAGTTCCTGTCCTGACATCTGGGTGGTGTACTTACTTAGTTTTGCTAACATCTGGGTGGTGCACTTACTTAGTTTTGCTAACATCTGGGTGGTGCACTTACTTAGTTTTACTAACATCTGGGTGGTGCACTTACTTAGTTTTACTAATATCTGGGTGGTGCACTTACTTAGTTTTATTAACAGGAGCTTAAGAGCTAGATAGTCCTTCAGAATTGTCCCAGTGTGGTGCTGGAGGGAAAATCTTTCTTCTCCCACATGTACTGACCACTAAATGGGACCAAATAGTCAACTGGCGAGGTAGAAGACAAGTCCTAGGGGACGGACTCAGCTGAGAAAAGCTGCTTCTGTGCCTCTCTTGGTGCTGGTAAAGAAAGAGAAAGGAGAGTACTAACTGTGAGAAGCACCTCAGTGTCTTTACCTTCTCCCCATATCCTCTCCCACAGACGCTACCCAGGCTGCTTCTTTTAAAATGATGTTCACCTCTTCCTCACCATGGCTCAAATTGCCGTGTGACACCCAAAATCCCAGATGATAGATTCATTTTAGAGACACAATATTGGAGGCATCTTGCAAACGGAAAGCAGTTGTGATTTAGCTTTTTTTCTACTCTTATGTTCCAATAAAAATAATACTATCCTAGGCTCATGTTTTGAAGTAAATCACACCACTCAGCTGCAGCTTCTGGTGGAATTAAGAAAACACTTGGAGAACGTTTGGAGTTCCAGATCTTGTTTCCCAGCAGGTAGCACTGTTCTAAGAAGCCATGAAGCTTGAGGGGCGGGATCTAGGCTGGCAGAAGTAAGAAAGCAGAAGTGGAACTTGGAAGGCTATTCCTGGCCCTACTTCCTCTTTCACACTCTGCTTCTTGGTCAACCTTGATGTGAACAGCCTCCTCCACAGTCTCCAGCTGTCTGAACTGAGTAGCCATGAATTCTCCATGAGGGACTGAAATCCTCTAAAACTATGAACTGATACAAATCTCTAATAAGATCTTTAAGCTGTTTCTGTCAGATATTGTGGTCATTGAAACACAGAAGTATCCAGTATGCTTATACCGCTGTCAGTTATGTGACATCAGCCAGACTCAGTCTTTCTCCAACTGAAAAGCATAGGGACATCCAGATCGTCAGCAAGCTGCCATTCACTGGTTGCAAGCTGCACCAATTTCTTTTACATCTTTGCTGTCAAATTCTAGAGTTGTAAAACTGTGGGCAGTTTCTTTATAGAGCTGAGAGTCCATTTTCTTCATCTTTGAAATGGTTATAACTTACCCATTTTTAAGGAACCAATGAAAATAAAAGCTAATAAATAAATACTCACTGTCAGCATAAAGTGTTAAGTGCCTATAGTGTGACAGTAGCACCTTAACGCTGCACATGCAAAACCAATTTGAAAACAGTGGTAGCCAGACTGTGGTGATGCTCACCTTTAATCCCAGCAATTGGGAGGCAGAGACAGGAGGATCTCTGTGAGTTCAAAGCCAGCCTGGTCTACAGAGTGAGTTCCGAGAGAGAGAGAGAAACGTGGTCATGGTGACCAGCATACACAGTAACTCTAGAAGGCCCTCAGTGTTAGGAACTTTTGGCAACAGACTCCCCCTTATCCATAAAGACAAGCTGTCTGATTCACTCATTCATAAAGACAAATTGTCGCTCATAATAGACAACAACAGAGAGGCAGGATTGTCCCTGTGTCTGGTTGCTGGTAATAACCAAACACTGATCAAATATTAAGTGTCTATCACCTAATTTAGAGTGTTTTCTCACCCTCTGTTCTTTCTAAAATCTAATCATTAAAAATTGCTGAGTTTCAGTGTGTGACTCACGGGCACCATCAAGTCAGAGGTACTGGAGCGCTCACTGAGTCACATTGCACTGGAAATGGCCCCGGACATGGATAGGAGCATTTTCAAAAGAACACAGCCGCAGCAAAGGCCTTATAGAAACATTCTTAACTGAGAGAGGAGCTAACAGATGATGTAGCTCTAGATTTTTCAAAGATTCCTCTACAAATCCATTCATGAATGGCTACAGAAACAATGACTCCTCTACAAATCCGTTCATGAACGGCTACAGAAACAATCCACCATTTCTTGCATTTGTCTGGCATTTTCCTATACTTACATGACTTCTTTGTGTACATTTCCAATATTTTCCTCTTTTCCCATTTATCAAGCTTATATTCATGTCTTTAGTTATCACAAACTCAGAGAAAGAGGTAGAGAGAAAGACAGAGACAGAGACACACAGAGAGAATAGTTTCTTTTGAAAGTCAGGGGTCATGAAAGCACAGAGAAGGAAAGAGATGTTATTGATCACTTGTTGTCTACTACCTATTCTAAATAGACAAACGAAATCTTGGTGCTCAGCCTCATTAATAATTATCACATTTTATAAAGGTAATCGCTAGTCTTTGTTTTTGTTCTCTTGGCATACATTCATGTCATCTTTGAGTTGTTGGGACTTGTTTACAATCATTCTCTCAAGTGTTTTGTCTAGAAATTATTCTGACTATGGGATTGGTAACTTTTGGAGGAGACACGTCTTGGTTTTTCATGCTGTTCTTTCTGCACTGGAACTTGGACATCTGGACTTTCTTGCTTGGGGTTTTTGTTTTTGTTGTTCAGGTCATTTCTCTTCTTTCTGTGGATGTGTTTACAATGTTCAGGAGAAGATGAAGTAACAGTAGAGTTGAGGTGTTATTTTCCTCTGTGGGACCAACATTCAGGGCCATAGGCCCCTAGTTAGTCTTCCTCTGAGAATCAGCTTCTGTCTGCAATAACAGTTATCAGAGGTCAAATCTGTTTTCATTGCTCACAGTGTGGCTCCCTCATGCCTGGATGCCCTACGCCAGGTCAGTTCAGCATGCTCTCTGCGTCCATTGCTTCTGCCTCATGCTGTGAGCCCTTTAAACCTCCATACCCTATCCTGGTCAGATCTGGCCCATGCTCCATCTGTGATATGTGTTGTACGTCTCTATAATGGTAATCATGAACTGAATTAATGTTGTTTATGAGCGAGCTACTGTTTGAATAATGTTCCATACTGTGTCCAAGTTGACCTTGACAGAAAGGTTTTTAAATAACAAAAATCAAGACTCTAAGAAGGTAAACATCTTGACTAAGACCCATTGGCCTGGAAACCTGATCTGCACAGGCCTGTGTAATAGTGATTCTCAACATGTGGGTCACGACCCCCTTGGGGTCACATATCAGATAGTCTGCATATCAGATATTAATATTACAACCCATAACAGTAGCAAAATTGCACTTAAGAAGAGGCAATGAAATAATTTTATGGTTGGGGGGTGGTTACCACAATATGAGGAATGCATTAGGAAAGCTGAAAACCACGGCTGTATAGCATTTGCTCTTATATGTTCTTTACATGACATTCATTATGTCTTTGTGAGCATGTTTTGAGTACCACACATTGAGGATATCATGGTGAATAAAAGAGACAGACAGACAGAAAGACAGAGACAGTCAGTCCTGCCTTTTGGGAGTTCTTCAAAATACCAGGACAAAGACTCATGTGCTAAAGGACATGAAAGGGACACATGGAGCATTATAGGAACTTATAATAGGGATACCTCACCTAGATTAGAGAATCAATGAAAGTTGAATCTAATCTGCAGGCTGAATTAAGTAGGAACTTGAAGGAGAATGAAGCTACCGGGGAGAGGGGAAGACTAACTTGTGTGAAGGTGTGAAAGCAAGAAGATTCTATAACTCCCTGGCCAAACAATGTGACTCAAGGAAAGCGGAGCATGGTGCTGCTATGGTTCAGGCAGCCCAGTGACCGTGGAGGGGGAAGCGCTACAGGGGACCTTAGATGATGGATGAGAAATAGACAAATGCTCATGTAAACCACCTTCAGGATATTGGGATTTATTCCAAGGACACAAGGAAAATTCTAAAGGCCGTTGGGACAAGATGGAAGTTATATGCAGAGACGAGGAGCATGCATCTAGATGGCCCTGGCCTACTTTGATTTAGTCCCAAATAGAACAGAAGGCAGTTTAACTCTGAAGAGGGAATACAAGAGATGACCTTTCTGCAAACCAAGTGTCCAGTGACTGTTCTATTGCTGTGCAGAGACACCATGACCAAGACATCTCTCATTTGAAAAGGAAAGGCATTTACTTGGGGCCTTGCTTGCAGCTTTAGAGAATTAGTTCATGTTCATTGTGGCAGGAAGCAGACAGGCATCGTGCTGGGGCAGTAATTGGGAATGTGAAATCCTGATCCGCAGGCAGCAGAAAGACTGGGCCTGGCTTAGGCTTCTGAAATCTCAAAGCCCAACCCCAGTTACACAGCTCCTCCAACAAAGCCACACCTCCTAATCCTTCCCCAACAGTTCCACTAACTGGGGACCAAGGATTCAAACATATGAGCCTACAGGGGCCATTCTCATTCAGCGCACTACATCAAGTGCCCCTTATTCAGTTTCAAGTTATGGATTGAGTGCGTGTTTTATACCCAGCAATGTTCTGGGTGTTGAGGAATCTGCTGTATTGCAAAGCACACAGGGCCTCTCGACATAGAGATTCCTCCCAGCACCAGTTAGTAAGCACTTGTCAAATATCAGCTAACTAATCCCTGGCAGCTCTCTGAGGAGGACCACCAAGCACATTAATACCTGCCAGGAAGGATCTGCAACAGAGGTGATTAAGGACTGCAGATGTGTGTGGCTCCCAGGATCATTCTGTGAGATTAATGCAAGTAAAAGGAAGGAAGGCTCCAGTGCATAAGGCTGGAGCTGTGACAGCTGCAGGAATAGAACTTGAGGTCCCACAAAGGTAGAACAAACACCTTCCAATTCAGTCTTACAAGCTATCGCCTTAAAGCTTCTACATGACCTTTTATTATGAAACCACCATTGTAGCTAGAGTTTTCCTGCCTGGCCCACAGTCAGGACAAATCCCTATCACCTGCCAGTCCCACAGCCCTCAGACCCAACCAAGTAAACACAGAGACTTATATTGGTTACAAACTGTATGGCCGTGGCAGGCTTCTTGCTAACTGTTCTTACAGCTTAAATTAATCCATTTCCATTAATCTATACCTTGCCACGTGGCTCGTGGCTTACCGGCATCTTCACATGCTGTTTCTCATCATGGCGGCTGGCAGTGTCTCTCTGACTCAGCCTTCCACTTCCCAGCTTTATTCTCCTCCTTGTCCTGCCTATACTTCCTGCCTGGCCACTGGCCAATCAGTGATTTATTTATTGACCAATCAGCAACACTTCTGACATACGACCATCCCACAGCACACCATTGCCATTCAGTTGAGTTATTTCTGTTAGATAAACTTCATTCTACGGTTGGGGCAGACGTTGTCTGCATTCTCTGGTAACAGAACCCTCTATAGCCAGGCTCCACGAGGCCCATGGTTGTGACGGATCTGTTTGGGGTGTTCTGACAGAGAGGCAATGCCTCTGGCTGCTTTACTGATTTTCTTTCTGTCCTGCTCTCCTTTCACCTCCGTGAATCTTTAATTAAGGAAACTGCTTTGTTTGATCAGGAACCAGATTCCCTGCCCACCCACGCCCACCCTGATGTTGTCCCATCTAAGCTCCTTGGTTCTAAAGGCCTCCCAGGAACAGAATGAAGAAGTCATCCTAGCACTGGTTTCTGAAAGAATGTGCTTGAGGACATGACCCCTATATAATAGTACCAACTGCACGGAATGCGTCTGGACAAGGAGAGATGATGACCCTTCTCCAGTCTCCCTACCCTTTTACTTCCCAGTCTTGTGCAGTGAAGGTCAGCTGGTATGATCTTGTTGACATTACTCTAGACCTTTAACCCTGAAGTAGAAGTTAAGTGATTGGGTGTCTTGTGATTGTCAATTTGATGTGTTAATTGGCTTGAGCTAAAGGATGTCCATACTGAGTTAGTACAACGGTATTTTTAAATGTGCTTGTTTGAGAGCAATGCTAAGAGACACTAGTGTTTGAATCATCGGACTCAGTGATGATCACCCTTGCCATGTGGTGGACATCACCATCGAATCCAGTGAGGAGCAGCCAGAATCAAAAGGCAGAAATCTGGCTTGCCTTTGTATCACCCTCATACTGTCCTTCCCTCGCCCCACCCTTCTCTCTCCTTTCTCCCACAACACACACACACACACACACACACACACACACACACACACACACACACACACAAATCCTTGAGAATATACCCTTCACTACCTTTAGACATCAGTCTCCCTGGTTCTGGTGCCTTCAGAGTCAGGGACTGGCATCAGAGGTACCCTGATTCTCAGACCTTCAGAATGAGGTTAACACACTGCCTGCTTCCCTGTTTCTCCCTGTTGCAGATGCCACAATGAGTGCTGGGCACCACGTCTCTGGACTGAGAATTTTTAGGCCATATCCTGACATCGTTCTTTGGCAGACTGTCCTACACACCACCCTTCCCCTCCCCCAGTTCTGCTTCCCTTATTCTGGTGGTAACAGTTCAGAGAGTCAGACAGCAACCAGGAATGATAAATTCCTTTTTTTGTTGTTGTTGTTGAAGTTCCTAGTGTTTACAGTGCTTAGACAGATGTGTGTGTGTGTGTGTGTGTGTGTGTGTGTGTGTGTGTCTAGGACTCACAACTTAATAACTGCGGAATAACTTCCCTTCCCATATAGCAGGAAAGACAGAGACTCTGTTTATTCCAGAGTCCATGGCGACCCTTTCAACTCTTAGCCCTCCACTCCTCTCACAACGATGGAGGGATGATGGTAGATGATAGAGTATTTGAACTAGGTTCTGTCTAATAAGGCTCTAAAAGTAAAAATGTCGGATGTTTGGGGGCTGGAAAGTTGGTTCAGTGGTTAAGAATGTGCACTGCTCTTTCAGGAGATCTGAGGTCAATTCTCACACCCACCATGGCTGGCTTCTACGTGTCTGTAACTCTGGCTCCAGGGGCTCCTACTTTATCTGGAGGCCTCTGCTGGCACCTTCACCCACGTGAAGACCAGAGGACACCAACAGTTCAAAGCTACTGTAGAACAAGAAGACTTCAGTCGACTGCCCATGTAATTGAAGCTACTGTAGAACAAGAAGACTTCAGTTGACTGCCCATGTAATTGAAGCCCATCTCCTTGTTCCCCTTCAAACGCCTGTAGAAGGAAGACAGGCCTGTGGGGGTGCACATACCATTTAGAAAGAGGGGTGTGGTGTCTGCCTTACTAGCTCTTGAAATATGTATTTGAGGATATTAAAAGTTTAGGAAGATGTTATGAAAACTAAATCATATGATTCATATCCTAGCAACATAAGAGGTCCTCAGATACCAGTTGCTAAAACTATGTAGAACCACAGAGCACAGAGGGAGATTATGACCTCCATAATAGTTCTGAAACTACCCTGAACTATGGCCACATACATAGGTAATGGACAAGGTTAGATCCAGATGATATGACAAACAGTCCCTAGATGGAAGTCAACGGTATAGCATTATAATTTGATTAAATGTCAGTAAGATAGAACACTTGATTTTTCTTTGTCAAAAACCAGAGATGGTGCTTTTCCTTCCCTTTCCTTATTTCTTTTCTGTTCCTTTCCTTTCCTCTTTTCTCTTCTTTTTTTATTCTCCTCTTAAAGCAAAAAGGGAGAGACAGAGTATCAGTTTTATTTTAAATGATGGCTGAGAAGGCCAGAGTAAGAATAGTTGCGAATAACAACTTTCTGATTTAAATTCTTTTCCATGAATATTTGTGCCTTTGATGTTTGCTTAATCATATTACATTAGCCAGAGAATTTAGGCTTGAAGGGAATATATGCTGCAACCTTCAAGGCTCGCTAAAATTGCTTCGTTTATATTACAGATATTTAATTTATTCAACAAATACTTATTTTGAGCCTTTCCTATGGCAAGATTATACTCTAATTTTTCTGGGATCACAAAGAGGAGAAACCAGATATTGATTATTAGCTCCCTCATGGGTCTGATAAATTAGACTTTATTACAAAGTGCAAGTCTTCTGTGCTGCAACCAATGTAGTGATAAAAAAGGATATAGGAGCTCTGAGCAGGGCAGACTTTATTTTAGTCCAAATTTTAACGTACACTTTTGCCTCCTTGTGAGGATTGTATAGTTTAATCTATCTATATATTTGCAGAGACAGGCATGTGAAAAGCTTTTAACAAATGCTCATTGGAGGAGAGAAAAAAAATGAAGAAACTAAATTCCTGTCACTTGGCTTTCCAAGTAATACTGTTATGGAATCACCCTTTGTTTGTGTATCCTCATAAAATAAATGAACATTTCCCTGAGGCATAGGACCATACCTGTCTCATTTTAAATTCTGCACAGAACCTGGCTGGAACAGTTAATAGACAATGAATATTTTCTGAATAAAAATAATAATTTAATCAGGAAACTGCTTTAGCAATGCACGACAAGTGAATAACTCAACCAGAGTTGTCAAAACTCTCAGAACTCTAGGGGAAAGGATGCATTTCTTTATTATTTATGTATTTACTCTATTTTGAGACAGTGTCTAGCTATATAGCACAGACTGGACTTTAAATCACTGGGTAACCTAGGCTGACCATGAACTCATCATTCTCCAGCTCAACCTCTTAAGTGATGGAATTGTAGATGTGTTCCACCAAGTCCAGGTGGATATATTTTAATGCATATAAATTTACCTCAATAAACTTTAAAAAGTTAACATATTGTCTTCTGTGCTAAGAGGATAGATCCTAAGTTCTTACCAAAAGAAAAAGATAACGGTGTGGGTGATGGATGTTAATTAGCTTGGTCTCCGTGATCAGTTTATAATGCATATACATATGTCAAAATACAAAACCACACATCTTAAATACATGAAAAATGTATTTACCAATGATACCTCTCTAACGCTTCAATAAAAAGATAATTTATTGCTACAAAGAAGAGGCCAGGGGGGCAGGATGTCTGCAGAGTTGACTGACTTACTAGCCAACTCCAGAACTGAGAATCTAGGTTATTTCTCTCTGTGTATGTTCTTCCAAACTGGGGGTGACTCATTCTGTTCCCAGGTTAGTTTTACATGTGGTTGCAAGATTCCACAGTGGTTCCAAATATGACACCATCTGGTCATGAAAACCATTTAAATGATGAGGAGACCATCACTTCTCTGTATTCTTTTATTTCTAAATTTTATTAAAAACTATTTTTACACAATATATTTTTTAACTTCTTTATTGACTCATTGGGAGTTTCACATCATGCACCCCAATTCTGTTCACCTCCCAGTCCCCCTATGTCCTCCCCTCATCCCTGCCACACATCCCCATAATGAAACAAATCACAGTAAGCAAACAATCAAACAAAAGCAAAAGCAAAAACAAAACAAAAAACCCCAAACCAAAACAAAACAAAAAAACAAAAACCACCACCACAACAACAAAAAAATCTCTATGCTTCTCTTTCTTTCCTGCGTCTCCAACACCTCTTCATCCATCCTGGTGGCGCTGGAGACTTCAGTGTGCCATATAGTAATCTTCTTTGTCCCATCAGTTTTACTGGCAAATATTTATTGCAATGAGTCACTGGGCTGGTTCAAGGTCTCTGGTTTCTGGTACACCATCATCGATGGATCCTTACCGGAACTCTTCTGGGATATCCTGTGGCTACCAGGAGTCTTGGAGATTTTTGGGTATCGTTCCACAGGACCAGTTGCTTCACCAGTTCCAGCAGGTCCTAGATGGGGTAGATGCTAGGGTGGGTCAACCCAAGGCCCAGCTGTGGGCCTGGTTGGTAGCCAAGCTGGTCAGTTCGGGCCCCTGGGTCCACCCACCTCGGGTAAGGGGGTGGAGTCAGTTCTCCTATATGCTTGCCTTCAAGGTCGGTTCACCCTGGCCTCTGGTGAGGAGTGGGGGCCATCTCTCCAGTGTGCAGGGGCCAGCTCTCTTGCTGTACTGTCCAGTGAGAGGCACGGCCAGCTTTCTCAGGGCCAGCGAAGTGTGTGGCCGGCCAGCTCAGCATGGTCTTCTGATTTCATCTCACATGGCTTCTAAGGCGTTCAGAGGCGACACAGGCCACAGACATCCTCACAGACCCCAGCTGCAGCTGGACAATGGACCCAGACATGGCCCTTGGCAGCAGCTTGGGCCTGGTCCACATCTTAGCTCTGGGAAAAGGGACTGGCCACTCAGGTGGGAATGGTTGCAGCCCTAACCTTGGGCTTCTATGTGACCTTTGGTGGCAATGCAGGACCCACACTTCAGCACAGAACTCAGCCCCCATAGAACCACGGACTCCAACATGGTCCTCTACAGTGGCTGGGTCTAGATATCACCACTGTCCCAGCGGTAGTGTGGCCCTGAGACACCAACATGGCCCTCCATCTAAGGTGTCTGCACGTCCTTCGATGGTAACAGGTGCATCAGACATCAGCACAGACCCTGACATGGCCTTCGGCTGCAGCTCTGGCCCAGATGTCACATGACATTGAGTAGCAGCACAGGCCACTCAGATCTGGATACATCCTAGCACTCAGACAACAACTCAGGTGGCTGATCTGACCCTGGGCATCCTCATGGCACTTGCTTGATGGCAACAGGAGCCACATACGTCTATCCAGACAGTGGCTGCTATAGGGCCATGTACCCAGACATAGCCCTTGGCAGCAGCCTGGCCCCAGATGATACCATGGCCCCGATGGGTAGCACAGTCCATCCATATCTGTTGCGTGGCCCTCAGACTCCAACCAAGTTGCAGGCTCTGGCCCAGATCCTGGGCCTCTGTATTGGCCCTAGTGGCAACCTGGGCCACAGACTTCAACACAGACCTCAGCTGCAGCTGGATCAGGGACCCAGACATGGTCTCAGGCAGCAGCTTGGCCTGGTCGACATCCTGGCTCCAAGATACACACAATATATTTTTATCATATTCTTTCCCCTCCCCCAACTCCTCCCACATCTTCCCTACCTATCAAACTTCATGTTCTCTCTCTCTCTCTCTCTCTCTCTCTCTCTCTCTCTCTCTCTCTCTCTCAAAAACAATAAATAAACTCACAAAAAATGAAAATCAAAACAGAGAAACAAAAGAAGAAGAAAATCAATAAGGCAATGATAAAAGTGCACACACATAAAAAAGACCCATATTGTGCTGGCCAACTACTCCTGGGCATGAGGCCTGCCCTGAAGTGTGGTTGATGTACTCCACTGGAGAAAACTGATGTTCCTTCTCCCGGAAAGTATCAATTGCAAATAGATTCTTGGCTAGGATAACTTGGTGTCCACGCCCCTTCTCAGTGCTGGCATTATATTGGGTGTGCTCTGCAGGCTCTGTGTGCTGCTGAAGTCTCCGTGATTTCACGTGTTCATCAATCCTTTGAGTCTGGAAGACACTATTTCCTGGGAACCATCTTCCACCTCCGGTTTGTACAATCTTTCCACCTCCTCTTCTGAGGAGACCCCTGAGCCTTGAGGATTTGATGAAGACATCCCATTTAAGGCTGAGTGCTCCAAAGCAGAAAATGACCACTGAAACTCAACCAACTGCCATTATTGAATGATTAAAAAAGCAACACCCCCAACAGAACTATGTATAGCAATAAGTTATCTTTAATCATAGTAGCTACATTTCACCTTTATTAAACTTATAAAGATTTGGTCACATAATGATAGATAGATAGATAGATAGATAGATAGATAGATAGATAGATAGATAGATAGATAGATAGATGATAGATAGATCTTCCGTCTGAACATGAATAAGTATTTTCTTGGTTTCATTGTTGTTCTGGGCTGTTTTTGCTTACACAGAGTTTCAATATACTAACTCCCATCTTCTTGAGAAAGCTGTCGGCTGACAATGCTGTATACGATAGATCTAAGGACAACAGACCACTTGTTTTACAAAGTTTGCAGAGAATTTCCAAAATTTTCTAACCAGTACAAATGGCAAAACCTCATCTTAATTTACTTACATTACGTAGTAGAGCCGCTCAGGTGTAATTTTCAGAGAGGAATAGGAAAGTCATGTAAAATAAAGTAATAAATAGAAGCAATGCCTTCAGAAGGCCAAAACTTCTTGCTGTAGGAAAGATCTAGAAGAAAAACTATGAGTTGTGGTTTGTGGTGCTTTTAGATTCTAAGTCCTTTACTAATGCTGACTGAGAGATGACACTAAGTGTAAGAAAAAAGGCATGGTTTTACAGCTCTTTTTACTGAATAGCATCATGATAGAAGCAACCTGGCCTTTGGCCTAACTGATGTGAGCTCAACTTACTTTGTAGAAGTTTGGAGACTTGAACACTGGCAAGCCTTGAATTTCTATGAAAAGTAGCAAATAGAACGCCATGGAAATGTATTATATGTAAATAACAGTGAAACATCAAAGGAGGACTTAACTCATGTATCATCCTTACAGGTGTCAGCACACCAGAGATTCCCAGTTCTCTGATGATGATTTGAGTCAGTGATTTATGAGGGGCAAGAAGTTCTGTATCAGGTTACCTGCTCTCTGCGTCATCTGGCTTCTGAGAACAGAGACAGTGATTCTTTTGGCAAAAATAGATGTCCGAAATAGCTCTTAAACTCTTTGAGCATGGACGTTGCCAGTACATTAAATGAACTTGAAATAGATCTGGGGCAGAAAAGAAGTAGTGACTGTGCCTGGAAATGGAGATGGTGCTCACACTGAGGTGTCTTCATAGACCAGCTTTATCAAAAGACTGAGTTGGCTCACACAGCACCTTCCCTTCAGTTAACAGCATGTGGATACAAGAAACCACTCACTTGGAGACTTATCTGTGAAATGGGAATTATGTCCTGACTCTCTCATACGGATTATTTTAAAGCCCCAAAGGATAGCATATCTGAAGGACTTTTGTGAATCATAAAGTTATAGGCAATTCATATTCCCCATCTTAGTAAGCAGGCTGTTCTAACAAGTGATGGTTCAAGCCCGAATTCAGAAACTTCCCTGAATCCATCACCTACCACATCCAGCACTTTGGCAAACATACATACCCTCTTCTACTTCTTAAACACATCTGTCTGTCCTCTTCCCCCAGCGTCCACCAGTACCACTCTGATTGCAGCACTCCATGTATCTCTAACAGTTCTCATCCCACTCTACAATAATAGTAGCCTCCTAAATGAGAACGTTCTACACTTTTACCTCACTAGAATTCATTCCCTAAATGATAAGGAGAATCCAGTGGTTTTTTTAAATATCAAGACAGAAGCAAAAGTAATGCTTATTCGATAACCTCATGAAATATTCTTGATAAATTGACTACGTCAAACATAGCAAACTCTGCTCACTTCTCCATCACATCCAGGTCTGTACCAACCCTCCCTCTCTGGCTTTAGTCTTCTTTGCCTAATCCAAGACAATGGGATTTTATTCTAAAGGTTTTGTGAGTTTAGATCATACATTTTTAAGACTGTAAAGATACACATGAAGTTGCTTTTTACAGATATGAGGTCATTTTTATTGCATATGGATATCAATTCTTCTCTTCTGTCTCCTTGGGGCAGAGTTGAACCTGAAGCAGCAGGGTGGTTAACCATCATGGCTGTTATTTATTCTTTGTCTGAAGTCTTTAGTTCCAGGTATGAACTAGGTCTACACAGCATAGGGTAGATCTGGAAAGCATTCGAGTGACGTGGGAACGGGACCCATCTCTCCTAGGTTCATTGACCTATCATGACTGACCGTCACTGTTTGAAAGGCCTAAACAGGAGATAGAACTCTTCCCATATTAGATGAAAACCTCAGAACTCTTCAATGGAAGTATGACTTTCACGACTAAATGTTATTAAACTGCACAGATTAGCCTGCATCACAGAGGAGAAAAGGTTTGTGTTTGAAAAGAGGTGGATCCAGATCCCTGGCATGCAAGTTGCCGCTATAACTCTGCTTGCACTCAGTCTTTCAGGAAGAACATCGAGTGCTGTAGGGCAGGGGTCATACTTCAGCTCATATGCAGCACAGAGAGAACCCAGAACATGGCTAAGAATAGTCTCCATTTCACAAGCACATACTGAAACCCCAATAGACTAAAGTGTGAGATTTTTATTTCTACACTGCCCAACTTCCTTGACTCCCATTTGTAAAATAGTGGTCCAACACATTCTCCTACCTGCTTGCTCTGACAGAGTAGGGTAGCTGAGAGAACAGGAAAGAATCAGCCAGCAAAATGATGGATGGCACACTGCACTAAAACAAACAACAACATAAACAAGTTGCCATAAGTCACCTTCAGAAATAACTGGAAAGTGCAGTGCCCTCGTAGAAATGATGCTAGGAGTATTCACAGTGATACGGAAAATGGACTTTTCAAAATTGAAAACAGAGCCCAAAGGGCAACCTCATGGTGTCTCCAGGTTGCAGCACTCTGAGTTCACAAGGCGCTATCAATTATTGGCACTCAGAGGAAACAGAAAACTTTTCCTGCCTCTTCCCTAATGCTACAAGATGTAAAGAAGACATTTTCCCCAAATGTACCCAAAGGAAAGTGTAATGAAAGCCAGAAAAAAAAGTTCACTCTTTCAGGCGGTTCTCGTGTTGGCATAGGAGCCCTACCAACACCAACCTGCAGGTGTTGGTCCTGGGTGTGCTTAAGCACAGCTGGGAATTGGAGTTGGCTACTTCGGGAAGCCCATTGGCTCATGAGCAACTTTCCAAATAGAATGATCTCTCACAGTGTCCTAACATCTACCTCTTGCAGCTTCCACAGTTCTGTTCTTTGGACAATATAAAATAACTCTATTCTTGCTCTTTTTAAATCTTAATGTTCTAAACATTTAGATGAGAATTAGCCCCACTTCAGTGTATCCTAATTTCATCTAATTTTCTTTTCTTCCAAATAATTCTCCTATGACTAGTCACTAACCAACATCTCAGTCACTCTGAATAGCTCAACCCGTGTGAGGGGGAAGGAACACCGGCCCTTCTTGCTGGTGACATGTTTGATCCTCCATCTGAAAGCTGAGGTGAAAGGAAGCTCCTCTCTCAAGCAGTGTCATTTAGGAGGCTAGAAATCATCTCTACTCTGAAAACAAAAAACAAATCGCTTGACCTTTTGTGGCTAATGCAGACAGAAACTGCCTTAGGTTGTTGTGGACAGACAAATGGCATAAAATGTCATACTTACCTGTCAAGTTTAGAAGCAGCTGCTTCCTGTCTCTCATGCTTATAGTTGCAGAAAGAGTCAAGAGGATTGTAACCATCTACAGCCTGTGCACACATATATATACATTCTCTACTAATGCTTTGAAGAGGAGTCAGTACATACACCATGTGTCTGCAAGAACCTAAGAGCTGGCCTAGGACATACTCAGAAAAAGAAACCTGTCTCCTCCCTCATGCATGGAGGGAACAACTGATCTGAGTCTTGACACTTTTCAATAAAAATAAGTAGGATTTTTACAAATGAAGGATAGATTTCTATCCAGGCTCATTTTTTCCAGAGTCACTAGAAAGAAAATACAGAATGTTTATCTAAGAAGCTCAATGTAGTCAGTGACCATTTTGAGGGTTCTTTGTGCTAGAAGTCCTCAAAAGCCATGAAACAATCTGTACAAAAATGTTAACGACTCTCCCCCTGGAGAACATATGAATCACCTTTTAGCAAATATCCCATTATGACCCTCTTTCCTTCACTTCCTCCTCCACGGTGACTCTGGCCAGGTTTTATTTGGGACAGACATCCATTAAGTCTAGTGGGTTTTTGCTACAGTCTTTCTGCATTTTCATGGTGTCTTCTACATTTGACCCATTGCTATGATACTTTAAGAAGGTTAGGGACAAAGGTACTAAATCAGAGAGTGATGATATAGTTGAATTAAAATATAGCACCAAGAATAAGACCAGCAATAGATGAACTACTCAGTAAGAAAAAAAATCCTGTAGCAAAAGCATCAACATAAGTTACCTAGAGCTCTAAGTAACTTTTTTCATGGTGGTTACACTATGTACACCATGTGATACAGTTGAAATATTATTATTGGTGTCAGTTTTGGGTAATAGAGGGCTCATGAACCAGCCTGAGTAGCTGATCATCATTTCTGATAGTAGCTCATGAGCAGAAACCCTCTTGTTCTTTCTTACTAAGCCCTATTCCTGGGTTCCTGAAACATCAGGGACATTGGTTTTTATGGTCTCTGTGAGACAAAGGCATGTTTTCACTCACTTGTCAAATATCCATCAAATACCTATCAGCGGTGCTACATTAGTTGTTGAGGATGTAGATATAATCCTGGCCTTAAGGACGCTCCAAAACAGCAAGAAAGATGGTAAGCAAATGATTAGTATTACAGCCTGGTGGAATGAAGATATTCTAAAGAGAAAGTATATCTCTCAATCTGAATATCAGACTATTGAAACAGTGGATCCCAGAGAAATGGGAATTTCCCCAGGAATCTCATGCTTGGAGAAGGAAAAGGCCCCAGCCTGAGGACAAACTCATCTCCCTGAAAGAGACTTTGCAGAGTTCTAACAACTTGTCAGACCACCCTACAGGGTGAGATGAAGTCCAGACAAGGATGGGTCTATGGTGGACAGGACAACACCTTGACCAGGACTGCTTAAATGTACATATCCTTGGCCTTCTGTCTAAACTTTAATCTCATTTCAAGGACTAAAGATAGACTTGGGGGAGGAGTTCCCTGGATCTCCTTGTCCTTCTTCCTAATTCATCCATGTTAAAGAAGTCTCATTTTTTTCATTTATTAATTTGGCTCTTTTACGTACGTTGACTTACTAAGGATAGGTGACTACATTGGTTGAGAAAGGGTAGGTGAGCTGTCGAGATGAGAGGCTTGGCATAACGGAGCCTCTCTAGTCTCCCTTGAACCATTTATTTTTATTTGTGAAGATGAAACCTGCAGAGGTTTGGAGACTCTCCTGCTTGCCACGCATTCTCTCATGCAGCTACATGAGGAGCCACAGAGGCATCAGCAAGCCAGATGGATACCCCTACAATGGGTCAGAGTGTAAATTTTAATTGACAAAATGAAGGTGCAGCCAGTACTGCTGACATTTCAAGCAGTGAGCATCCTGCTTTTTAATAGGTGGGGAAGTCAAGGGGAAGTGAGTCTCAGCAGAACGCCTCTCTGCAGATGCTCAGTAAATTCTTTCCAATGTAAGAGACTCTGATATTAAGGGGTTTTTAAATTTTGCTTCAATTTTTAAAAGGAATGATTGTTTCCAAGGGATTCATATTCATTTTGTATAATGCCAAATGATGAAACAGTCTGTCAGAGACAAAAATTTATTTTGAGCCAATAGCTCCCCGGTTTATTCTGTTTTCTTCTAGATGAGAAGATTCTAAAAATCAGCCCACCTGCATCCCTGTTCAGCCAGGTACTATAGAGTAATACATTTCTGAAGCTGCCTTTAAAAATGAGTTAAAATTGCCTTATTTCTTCTAGAACATCTATAAAGATGGTGTCTGGAATAGTCCATTTCTTTTTCCTGGTTGTTTTTCAGGGGACCATGAATGATTCCTGATGTGTCAAATGGTTAAGTTTTCCGTGGGAAGTAGATAGGTCCTGGTTGTCATGGGTACGAAAGATGGATATTATACCAAAAGTCAGATTCTCTATCAGCCACCATGGTGGCCAGAGGCACTAAAATGTACTTTCCACTGTCATTGAGTCATCTTAGAGTACACGAAGAACCAGCTAGCATCTTCTAGCTGTGTGACTTTTGTACCTCGGGACTGTGATACGATTGGTGCTTTGAATCAGTGACTTAAATATGACAGATGAGCACAGCAAAAGCTTCAGTGCTGTGTGCACCCCAATCCCTCCTTCAGCCCAGAGATGCAGGGCCAACCTGGTTCTCCAGATCCCAGCTCAGACTAACCAAGATGTACATGGGTAACTGAATTGAACCTGCTCTATGGTGGACACCATGCTAAGAAACATGGAGCCCTATAGACAGGGGTTCTACACTCAAGCTATTTGCAATGTAATGAAGAAAATCACATAATTCCACTTAGTGAAAATAAACCAAGCCTCAGATGAATTGCAGTGGTTCTCTTGTATAATGTAAAGATCATTTACATCAATAATTTCTGAGATGCTTCATTAAAATGCACATCTCAGAATTCAGGTTCAGAATATCTGATAGGTAAGACCTGGAAATCCACATTTCAACAAATTCCCAGAGAGATTCTTTGACCTATTCAACTTTGACAATCACTAGCCCATGCAAGAACCATGCATTAATCCCAAAGTGCTCTCATTTGACAGGAAGATAGGATGCTAGGGTTGAAGGAATCATTGAGTCATTGTCAGTGCCTAGATCAGACAGAGGCACCATGTGGAGTGGTCCACAGAAGAAAAGAAATTAAGGACTAGAGCACCACACACACACACACACACACACACACCCTGTGGTACTTGAATAGGAATGCCCCCCATAGACTCATGCGTTTGAAGGCTTGGTCACCAGGGAGTGGCACTATTAGGAAGTATGGCCTTGTTAGAGGAGGTGGGGCTTTATTGGAGGAAGTGTATCTCTGGAGGCAGCCTTTGAGGTTTCAGATGCTCAAGCTATGCCCAGTGTCTCATTCTCTACTGCCATTAGATCTGGATGTAGAACCCTCAGGTACTCTCTAGCTCCATATCTGCCTGCATGTCACCATGCTTCCCACCATGATAACAAGGGACTGAACCTCTGAACTGTAAGCCAGCCCTCAATTAAATGTTTCCTTTATAAGAGTTGCTGTGGTCATGGTGTCCCCTCACAGCAATAGAAATCCTAACTAAGACACACCCTAAAATGATCTTGAAGAAGGAGGGGCTCTATTCCCTGGCAGCTGTGACTCTCAATGTCACAGCACATTCTTTCAGGGTCTGAGGAGCTCTGTGGTAGAAGACCCTTTGAGACATCTGACAGGTGCTGAGGGCTTTGCCTTTGACCTCTGATGTCATTGATCTCTGGGATCAATTGCACACAGGTGGAAGAGCACGTTCTTCTCTTCC